>NC_051064.1:94864043-95202793 GCF_004664715.2 Peromyscus leucopus
AATCCCCATTAAAATCCCAACACAATTCTTCACAGACTTGGAAAGAAAAATACTCAACTTCATATGGAAAAACAAAAGACCCAGGATAGCTAAAAGAATCCTATACGATAAAGCAACCTTTGGAGGCATCACCATCCCTGACCTCAAAATCTACTATAGAGCTATAGTAATAAAAACAGCTTGGTACTGGTATAAAAACCGACATATGGACCAATGGAATCGAATTGAAGACCCTGACATTAATCCATGCACATATGAACACCTGGTTTTTGACAAAGGAGCCAAAACTATACAATGGAACAAAGAAAGTATCTTCAACAAATGGTGCTGGCATAACTGGATGACAATATGTAAAAGATTACAAATAGATCCATATCTGTCACCATGCACAAAACTCAAGTCCAAGTGGATCAAAGACCTGAACATAAATCCAGTTACACTCAACTTAATAGAAAAGAAAGTAGGAAACACTCTTGAACACATTGGCACCGGAGACTATTTCCTAAATAAAACACCAACAGCACAGACCCTGAGCACAACCATTAATAAATGGGACCTCTCGAAATTGAGAAGCTTTTGCAGGGCAAAAGACACAGTCAATAAGACAAAAAGACAGTCAACAGAATGGGAAAAGATCTTCACCAACCCCACATCTGACAGAGGATTGATCTCCACAGTATATAAAGAACTCAAGAAACTAGACATCAAAATACTGAACAGTCCAATTAAAAAATGGGCTAAAGAGCTAAACAGAGAATTCACAAAACAAGAACTACAAATGGCTGAAAGACATTTAAAGAAATGCTCAACATCCTTAATCATCAGAGAAATGCAAATCAAAACGACTCTGAGATACCACCTTACACCTGTCAGAATGGCTACGATCAAAAACACCAATGACAGCCAATGTTGGAGAGGATGTGGAGCAAAGGGAACACTCCTCCACTGTTGGTGGGAATGTAAACTTGTACAACCACTGTGGAAATCAGTACGGCGGTTTCTCAGAAAATTAAGAATCAAGCTACCTCAAGACCCAGTCATCCCACTCTTGGGCATATACCCAAGGAATGCTGATTCATACCATAAAGATACATGCTCAGCTATGTTCATAGCAGCACTATTTGTAATAGCCAGAACCTGGAAACAACCTAGATGCCCATCAACGGAAGAATGGATGGAAAAAATGTGGTACATATACACAATGGAGTACTACTCAGCAGAGAAAAACAACGAAAGCATGAAATTTGCAGGCAAATGGATGGAACTAGAAAAAATCATCCTGAGTGAGGTAACCCAAATCCAGAAAGACAGTCATGGTATGTACTCACTCATAAGTGGATTCTAGATATAAAATAAAGAACAATCAGACCACAACCCATAGAACCATAGAGGCTATATATATAGCATGGAGGTCCCTAGGATGACTGTGGCCTATAATAAATTTAGGTTTTACTCAATTATTGAAAAAAAATAGCCAAATGAATGGAAACACATGAACTATGAACCAAAGGCTGAGGGGCCCCCAGCTGGATCAGACCCTCTGAATAGGTGAGACAGTTGATTGGCTTGATCAGTTTGGGAGGCAACTAGGCAGTGGGACCAAATCCTGTGCTCTTTGCATGAGTTAGCTGTTTGAAACCTGAAGCTTATGCAGGGACACTTGGCTCAGTCTGGGATGAAGGGACTGGACCTGCCTGGACTGAGTCTACCAGGTTGATCGTAGTCCTTGGGGGAGGATTTGCCCTGGAGGAGGTGGGAATGGGGGATAGGATGGGGATAAGGGGAGGGGGTGGGAGGGGGAGAATAGGGGAACCCGTGGCTGATATGTAGAACTGAATGGTATTGTAAAATAAAATAAAATAAAATAAAATAAAATAAAATAAAATTATAGTCTTTATGGAATGGATTTTTGTGTGTGGTGTGAGCTGATATTCTATCTATGACACAGTCCATACTTTCTTGATCTATGAAAAGCAAACGGTGGTGGCATAAAAAAGACACTATTCTTCATATGCTTGGGTTTTCTGCCACTGTTTTTCCACACAATGCTATACTTCAAAAATACATCTATTTTTTTTTTTTTTTTGGCAAGAGATAAGATTCATTTCTTAAGTTTCCCTTTAGCAGTTTTCTTAAGGAGATTGAAAGAACAGCATCACACAGCATACTTGAAGAGCACTGGCAGTTGAAGGTAATGATTGATTGGAAAGCAAATAGACAATTCTGCCTTTTCAGCCCTCCCTACCAGTCTATGCTATGCCATGGCTAGAGAGTTCTGGCACAGCATCAACCTCAGTGCCCACATTTGCACTTCCTCATCAGTGACAGCTCTTCCATTTGGTAGTGAATGCTTTGATAGAAAGGGGCTTCCCTGACAGGAAGCCTGCCAGATTTTATTCAAGTTTGACAAGCATGCATAAACATAGGCTTATTTTTGATTAGATGGATAAGAATGTCTATTGTGCTTATTGGCATCATTTGCTTTGTGAAGACCTCAAACAGGCTTGTTAAAACACAATCACATATCTTATTGGCAGATGACCTATTACAGAACAGTAATCTTTTAGATTTTTATCATATTGCCACTTTTTCAAACAAACCACTATTATAAATGTAAAGTCTAGTTCACCATTGAAAAGTTTGTGTTAGAAAATGCCCAAAGGATGATTTGCAGCAAGACTTGTACATACATCTTAAAGCTGATTGTCATTTCTGCCTTGATATGACCTCCTGTTGTGGTGATTTCAATGCTATATTATGTTTTGCAGGGATGGGAATTGGAAATTGAACCCAGGACATGAAGCATGTTAGTTAAGCATTCTGCCAATGAGCTATATTTCCAGCTCTCAATATTAATCTTTTTATTTATCTCTGAAGTGTGGCATATATTCATTTTTAAAACATTTCATATTATCTTAAGTGAAAATTCCAAATATGTTTTTCTACTGTATAGAATTGACTACTGAAAGGGAAGAGCTATCCATGGTTTGTACCCCTTTTTCTCTTTAGGAGAGTATTGTTTTCACGTCTCTGCATTTTTCAACTTTCAAAGGGTGCACTAATAAAGACACACTTCTCAGAATGACATGGAAAGGTCAACTAGTGGTTCTTAACTAGTTTTGAAAAACTTCTGGCTTCTATGGTGATGTGGGTATATGTGAAGATGTAATTGTTAAGGGCTCACCCTACAACTTAGTCAAAAATTTTGTGCCTTTTCTCTTGCATATGGCCTTTTAAAATGTCAGTAACTTTGTTAATTCCAAGCCAATTATTTTCATATTTTTCAAAGTATGAACTCTGGTCACATGTATTTCTATATTGGGATTAATAACACACATACATGCACAAATCAGTACTTTCATTTTAAAAAAAGATGCTATTTTTCTTGCTGTTTAAAATCAGTGTAGGCAAGATTGGCCAGTGTTAAAGGACAGTGGTGAAGAGAAATAGGACACAGATCATTGTGACTTATAGTTAACAGAATGGGGGAACCTTAAAGTTTGAGCTGTGGTCTGAAGACTTTTCACCTTTAATATTCTCACAACACATCACATCAAAATGATCTCACAACAGATCATTTTGAAAATTTCCCAGATTCTGATTTTGAAGGTCATTCTGGTTGGAAATTCATATTAAGGTGAAGAGAAGTTCTTAGAGTTCAAGGTATAGAAAGCAGCCTGTTGTACTTTCCAGCCTTTCATTGTATCACAATGCATATAGGTGGAACAAATATTTATTATCCTCTTCTCTGCTTGTTTTCACTGTGTTGATTTATTCCTTTCCTTCATAATTTCATAGCTTTCAGATGGCATTTATCTATGACTTTAAGTAGCTTTCTACTCTGCCAGTGAGGAAATAGATGACCTTTATTGCAACTAAGAGTAAAGGGCTTCTCATTCTTTTAGAAGAAGAATAAAAGGGCTGATGAAATGAATCACTGTCTACAGGCACTTGCCTCTAAGGATGATGACTTGAGTTCAGTTCCCAGGATCCTTATGGTAGAAGGAAAGAACTGACTCCTGTAACAGGTGTCCTCTAACCTACATATGCATACCATGACAAGCTTGTACATTTACACTCCCCCTACTTCCTATTAAATAAATAAATAAAGGAAATAAAAATCTTTAAAAGATTAAATGACAGGTTTTTTTTTCCTTCTGGATTCTGTACAAATATAGTTTCCTGTAGTCAATAACTGTATTAAAATCTTTGACACCATTACGTATCACACATAGATTTTTAAATGTAGATATACAAAATTGAATGTATCTGTTATTTTAATGTGCAATGCTTTAGTTGTTTTTTTTTTTTTTTTTGCTTAGGAAATAATCAAACAGCCCACTTTCCCAGGTACACAATTTATGATATCTGCAGATTTAAGTAAATAAATGGCAATTGAATAGCAAAATGTCATTGATTACCAAGAGTCATCACCAAGAGTCACATGAGTTACCATAGATGTCACTCATTCATAAATTTCTGTTCAAAATCAACATATGATTATCCAGAATTTGCCAAATGTTGTGGAATGAAAGATATATCTACTGAGCTGTTAAAATTAGAATACTTCTAGCATCCACTTATGAGTGAGTACATATCATGTTTGTCCTTTTGAATCTGGGTTACCTCACTCAGGATGATATTTTCTAGTTACATCCATTTGCCTGCAAACCTCATGATGTCATTGTTTTTCTCTGAGTAGTTTTTTATCCATTCTTCAGTTGAAGGACATCTAGGGTGTTTCCAGGTTCTGGCTATTACAATAATGCTGCTATGAACATAGTTGAGCATGTGTCCTTGTGGTATGATTGAGCATTCCTTGGGTATATGCCCAAGAGTGGTATAGCTGGGTCTTGAGGAAGATTGATTCCCAATTTTCTGTGAAACTGCCATACTGATTTCCAAAGTGACTGTATAAGTTTACATTCCCACCAACAGTGTAGTGGATACTAGATATAAAGCAAGGGATAACTAGACTGCAACCCACAGCTCCAGGGAGGCTAGCTAGTAAGGAGGACCCTAGGAAGTATGCATGGATCACCCAGTGGTTGAGAAATGGATAAAATCTACATGAGCAAATTGGGGAGTGGGTGGGGGTAATGGAGGGCAAGGGATGGGGGAATGAGAGCTTAGGGGAGCAGGAGGTTCGAGCTGGAACAGAAACAGAGTGGGAGAGCAAGGAAAGAGATACCATGATAAATGAAGACACCATGAGAATAGGGAGAAGCAGAGTGCTAGGGAGGTTCCCAGCAATCCACAAGGATGACTCCACTATGGACTACTGGCAATAGTCCAGAGGGTGCCTGAGCTGGCCTATTCTGGTGATCAGATGGCTGAATACCCTAACTGTCATCATAGAACCCTCATCCAATGACTGATGGAAGCAGATGCAGAGCTTCACGGCCCGGCACCAGGAGTCCAATCGATGAGAGAGAGGAGGGATTCTATGAGCAAGGGATATTGAGACTACGATGGGAAAATGTACAGAGATGGCCAGCCAAACTAGTGGAAATGCATGAACTGTGGACCAACAGCTAAGGAGCTCCCATGGTACTGGACTAGGCCCTCTGGATAAGTGAGACAGTTGTTTAGCTTGAACTGTTTAGGGGGCCCCCAGGTAGTGGGATTGCGACCTGTCCCTAGTGTATGAGCTGGCTTTTTGGAATCTAGTGACTATGGTGAGACACTTTGCATAGCCTTGGTGCAGGAAGGGGGGCTTGGACCTGCTTCAACTGAATGTATTAGGCTCTGCTGACTCCCCATGGGAGACCTTGCCTTGAAGAAGGTGGGAATGGGGGTGAGTTGCGGGGGGGAAGGCTAGGAGGCGGGAGAAGGGAAGACAGGGGATTCTGTGGTTGGTATGTAAAATGAATAGGAAATCTCTTAATAAAAAAATAGAATACTTCAATGATTAAAGCTGTGTGATGTTATTCAAACTAATTTATGTACTAGTATATAAATTTTATAAAAACATACCTCAATATAATATTGAATTTTATATGTTCCTATTTAAATACTATTCAACATATTTATTACCCATTTGTTCATCTCTCTCATCTATCTATCTATCTATCTATCTATCTATCTATCTATCTATCATATCTATCTATCTATCTACCTACGATCTATCATCTATCTATCTGTCACTGATGTACATGTGGAACATTAAACAAGAAAAATGAAGGAACAATATAAAAAGATATATTTTCATATATATAAAATTATGTTAAGTGACATTAAACATCATTAAAATGTGTCCTCAGGTAGTAAAGGGCTTATAGAACAACAAATAATACAATATTCTATAATATACAGACAGTCTAGTGCATAAAGAAACACTTAATGATGAAATAAATGTATAGAAAAAAGTAGGTGATATTTTGTAATCAATTGTTAATGTAATTGTGAAGATCATGTTGTTCTAGTTACCTGGAAAGAATATGTAGAAATGAAATAGAATCACTGAGTTTTGCAGAGAAACAGAACCAGTAAAGTATACATATAATCTATTTAAGAAATTAGGTCATCTGGTTATTGGAGCTCAGAAGCTTCACGATTTGCTCTCTTCAAGCCTGAGATTCAGGAAAGCTGGCAGAACAGCACTAAGGACCAGAGTACCTGTAGACAGAAAAATGCCAGGGAGAGGACAGAAAGACTCAGCTAGCACCACTAAAGATCGATCATTACTCTACATTTTAATTCTATTGAGGCCCATAGAAGATCATATGATGCCCACCCACACTAGGAATGGCCATCAGCTTTACTGAGTCATGGATTCAAATCTTGTCTAGAATCATCTTTATGTAGATAGTCAGAAATAATAGTTCATCTAGGAACCTGGGACAAGTAGGCTAAAAATTGATCATGATAGTAGAATAACACTGGTGGGATGAACTTTGAAGTTTGCCAAATCCCATGTTGGTGAAATAGGGAATGGCCAAAAAGGCATTTATTAGAAAGTAGTAACTTGCAGAAAGAGAAAATACCATTTATGTTAAGGTCTTACATTAGATACTATTTTTGTGTCCTTGTTTATTAGACAGACATTGTTAGTTGTGAAATATTTGTCTTAATAAATGCTGTAAGGTGAAGATATTGAGAAGATTTATGTTTTGAGAGAGAGAGAGAGAGAGAGAGAGAGAGAGAGAGAGAGAGAGAGAGAGAGAGAGAGAGTATTTTCCCCGATGAGTTGTTCATGAAAATACTTTCCAGCATAACTTATGAGAATGAGGAGTTGGTTTAACTCCAGGACTCAATCAGTAGCATTTCTTATTAGATGGATCTCTCATGGCTTCTGATTACTGTTCTTGGATGTGAACTTTGTTACTCCAATAAATATTTATGAAGTGTTTACTAAATGACACAATGGTGAGAGGTGCCATTGCTTTAACAGAAATCATGACTGTCCTTGTCTCTTGAAAAGAGAGAATGTGGAAAATTAGGGGAACATATTTTGGTAAATTTAAAGAATCCAATGGAAGCAATAGGTAAGTAATATTTATGTAAACTCTAAGATATGTTCAGTTCAACGTAAATACACAAAAAATTGAGACAAATCCTGAGAGAAACATAACATTTCTAGAAATTTTAAACAACAGAAAGGCATGGATTCATTTGCATTTCAGAAATGACACTTCACCTACAATGTAGAGACTGGAATAGAATGAAGTTTGAAGCTGGGAGATTATTGGAGTCTATTTAACTAAATTAGCACTCTACACAAAAGACTACAATACTGTGATGCAAAACGATACACAAGGCTTCAGAAGAGACCTCGAGGCTCATGAATTTTATTTAAATTCACCTGCAGATCCAGAGAAAAAGTTTTGGTGCTCCTAAAAATATTGGTGCAATGGAGATTAACAAAAATGAAGGAATGAAATCTGAGACTCTTGGAGAAGGAATTATAAAACAAAAGAAGAGAACTATCAAGGGTGGCCTTAGATTTCTGCCTTGAGAAATCATTTGAGTGGACGGAGCGTTGGTGCATGCAGATGAGAACCATGGGAGAAGTAAACAGTGATGACACTTGGTAAGTGAGGTTTTGCATGAACACCAGGGTTAAGTGGTTATGAAATACTCATGTCTGAAGCTCAGGAAAGTTGTGAAATCATTCCACTTCTGTTTCAGCTCAATAGCACTGGCTGCTTTGCTCAGGATCCTGAGGATAAGCCCTATGATGTAGGGTCCAAAGTAGGTGTGAATGTAAACCTTCTTAATAAGCAGATAAGTGAACTTTTCATTGTAACCCTGATTTTGGGGGGGGATCCAAAATCTAATACTGGGGTATGTATGACTGCTGCTTTTTCTTACCCCTAAATTCAGTCTCTTCAGGTTGCTTTTTTCCTGGTCCTGAGTGTATTAATGCTGGAACATGTGTTACAGGTTACTTAGCAGCTCTCTGTCCTCTGAAGAGGGTGAACTTTTGGTTGTGTATGTAGAATGTCTCTAATGTAGGTCAGTGTCTGTGTTCTCTTTGATTGTTAATCCACAGTCTTGAAGCGATTATGCAATTCACCAAGGACCTGCTAAATATAGTGTTTTAAAATTCAACAGCAAATTTCCTCCCTCACTGTCCTTTAATTTGAAAACAGCTGAACAAATTTTTTTATATTGTTCATACAAATAAAGATAAGACTTCCAAAGAATGTAAAAATTTTCCTACCAGAAAAGTTTTAGACAGTTATGAAATGACTTAAAACAGGAGGTAATAAAAGAGACTGTTTTTTAACATAAAATACAGCATTTTCTACTCTGAACACTGTAATTACTGTTTACAGCGAGATTATAGGGAAATCTGTGGGTGTCGTAGAATTCAGTTTCAGAATTATGGAAACTCTGTTTGCATAATTAAAGGGGTAGTTAGTAAATTTCCTCCCATTTTTTAACCTATTTAAGCAGGCCATATATATACCAATATTTCTTTTCTAACTATGGTAAAAGAGACAACCAACTTTAAATCTTCTATTGCTGAGTAATAGTCATAATAACTGTGGATAATGTTGGGTTCATAATTAGTGAATTTGCTGAGGTATTTCTAGCAATACATTAAATATGGCATAGATACAAATTTCTGCTTCATTAAATGACTTTATAGACTATATTTCGCTGCTTTTGCGTGTGTGATTTTCCTCCTGTTTGATAGCAGGGTTACTTTCCAGCTTCCTAATGAGAATACCTTCTTTATTGGAACCTTTTCTGAAGTTTTATTGAAGCGCTCAGTGACCTATTTCTAATGATTTTAGAGCTCTGAAATGTTCTCTCCCTTATTTAAGGAGCTTTAACTTATGTTTGATTACTGGCTTTGGAAGTAGACTCACTATCTAATTTTAGGAAGGAAACCTTTTCTTGCAGGAGAAACAAATTCAAAAATAACCTTGCACATCACAGGATGCCCATGAATTATGGAAATAGCTTGCTTCCCCGTGATGTTTATTAGGTAAAAAGAAGGCAAACCAAGAGATGTTTCCCCCTTCACTGTTCTCCGTTGCACTTCTTCAGGAAATCTTCCTTTATGTATTCTCTTTAATGAAATGATAAATATATGTCCACTATTCCAATGAAATCTGAGGTGCTATGATTTCATAGTCCTGAGGAAACAGGATAAGGTTATGACATTGGATGTCTGTAGAATGTGTGGGAGATTGCTAGACATCCATATGTCAAGCATCTCCTAGTCAAGCGGGGTGAGTATTAAGTATTAGATTTTGGAGCAACTGTAAATCAACCACCAAGAAATACTATGATGTGGGATAATGATCCTCTCAGAAGCCATAGGTGGCCAACAAAAGAAACAATCAAACAAACAAACAACACTCCCGTTCCAGGTGTGGGATACCTCCATCAAGGAGAAATTACGTTTCCATTGACCAGGGAGTTTCTTCCCTGGTGATTAGCTTACCCAGCCATAAATCCTGTGAGCTACAGTAATGACAAATAATGACCAGAATGGCAAGGTGTGACCATGGGTATAACAGTGGGACAGATATTACTGAAGTAATCAACAACTTTATGATTGCATTAAGGCTGGTGCCTGGTGCTGTAAATCTGGACCAAATTTCAAAGTTGGGGAGCTCATAGGTCCTGGGGATAAACCTACTATTATTCTGCTAAATGATTATATTATCAACCTACTTTCTAAATCTATACTTCTATACCCATAGATTAATGCAAATATCAGAGCTTGTCAAAGACATTTCTTTATGTAGTGGGTTGTGGTTAATTTAGAAACTCAAAATTGGTCCAACCACAGAGAACAGTGTCTGTGGAGAGCTCAGTTTAAGTGAGACAGCCATATCATATCCCTTAGAGCTCAGGGACTATTATGGAAGAGGAAGTGGAAAGACTGTAAAATACAGAGTCTGGGAAGAACTGGACTAAAATGGTGACTTGTGGATAAGATAGGATGGCCACATCCATGAGTTCACAGCAGCTGTGGTTGTCTGCACAAGATCAATCAGTCAACATTTCAACATGGAACAGGGAGACTACCTCTGGATGATTTTTGCTGGCTTCTGGGAGAGGGAGGATCAGTTCTCCTTAAGGATTTGGCCCCTGATAGGTTTACTATGCTTAGTTGATAGCCCCACATCAACAAGTGTGAATAGTACAAAGTGAACTCAGGGTGTCCTTAAAAAAAAATGAAAGAGGACATGAAGTTGGGGGTAGGTCTAAGAGAAGTTGGGAATAAATGAGAGTAAAATATATTGTGCACCTGTAGGGGATTCTCAAAGAATTAATAAAATAGTAAATTAAAAAGAAATACTGTGATGAAGGTGGGTCTGTTAACTCTAGACTATAGTGTACAAGAGACCAAGGCAGGAGAATTGTCCCAAGTTTCAATCCATGCTGTTCTATATGCTTTGTCTCAAAAATACATGAAAAAGGACAAAAAGAAATACTGTGATGATTGAATTTGATCCTGAAAATCGCCAAGAAGTTTACCTACTTTAAAGAGTGAGCAAGGGTTATTTAGTCTCTATAGATATGGCGGTGCATGTGTATAAGCCTAGAACTTGGGAGAAAGAGTCAGGAACTTCTCTGAAAGTTTGAATCCAGTCTGTTATTCAAAGTTTAACAGTCCATTGTAGCCCAGATCAGTCTTGGCTACATAGTTAGAGCTGGCATTTAAAAAAAAAAAAAAAAAAAAAAAAAAAAAAAAAACCCAAAGAGTCAAGCAAGCAAACAAACAAAAATCCTAGACATTGATCCACATTATTATTATTTCTCCAGAAGAAACACACACACACACACACACACACACACACACACACACACACACACATACCCTAAAGCATGAAATAATATATAAATGTGTTATCTAAAAAGAAACAAATACTACATATTGTTTGCCATATCTTTACCTTTTATTCATGCTTAGCTCTGCATGTATTATCATTTCCATGGTCTGTGTTTCTTTCTATCCAAAATTTGAATGTTGAAGTCTTGACCTTTGAAGTGAGGACATTGGGAAGTGAGTCCTTTGGGAGGTGATCATGTCATGAAGTTGTACTCCTCCTAACTGGCTCCCTATGAAAGAGGCTCAAGGGAGTTCCTTTGATTCTGTTATAGAAAGGAGAGAGAGAGAGAGAGAGAGAGAGAGAGAGAGAGAGAGAGAGAGAGAGAGAGAGAGAGAGAGAGAGAAACCAGGAACCCTTACCAGATACTCAATCTGTTGGTGTCTTAATCTTGTACTCACTGAGCCTCTAGAATAGTGAGAAGCATATTTGAGTTGAAGAGATGTTCTTATATGTGGTATTTTGTCACAATATTTTCCTATATTACAAATATTGCCTCAACTAACTTTTATGTCCATATTCTTCTCTTGTATTTCTCAGATAATTCCCTTTCTTTTTATTAGAATTTATCTAAATTATACTCGTCCATGTTTTATTTCTGAAGTGCATATTATATTCCTAGAAGTGCATCTGTTATATATTGACAGATAATCCTGCCTGTATTTCTCTTCTTTAACTGAAGTAACTTATATGCTCACCAAGAATTTATTGGTATTTTTTCATCATTAATCACTGGTATGATATTTACATTTTGATGAAAAAATAATAGCAAACTATCTTTAATTTATTTTCTCTTACATTTACTTACCTGACCTAGTGATCTCAAACATCTTCCTATACTTTTAGTCCCATGACTTTTTTTTGGTTGTGATAATGGTTCCTTTCTTCCCCCAAATGATTTCAAGCATCCTATTATTCAGTTTGTTATGTTTTTGTTTGTTACACATTAAAAAAATAATTAATGGAGAAAGGGCTTATTCTATATCACAATTCATTTAACTTTTGAAGTAATCAAATCTGTTATTCTTCTTTTTGATCATATCTGTATAATATATCTTGCCTAAGAAGCCTTTTTAATATTAAGATTATATTTTTTAAGTATCAAGACTATAATTTTTTAAAAAATATTCATAATTGAATTTAAAACACAGGAAATTTAATGTGATATGTACTGTTGACTTTGGGTCCACCAGGAATCCGTGAGGAGTAGAATCTTCCAATAGAGGCCCTCCAAAATAACTCTACAGGCCATGTGCTGAGAATGGTGGCATAGAATCTGGAAGTTTCAGTTCTGAAATCATCTCTGAGTGGAGAACTACATAAAGATCAACATCCACATTGTGCAGAGATGAGGTTCTTTAGGCACTGGGATATTAAAGGTTGCCTTTTGTAGCTACTATGTGATCAATGCACAGAGTAAGACTTAACTATTTCCCAGCTGTGAGCTTGGGGGTCCTGTAAAGATCAGACCAGAAAATTGAGCCAGTACCCTATTAGAGAATTTTCACAAGTGTAGTTTAGGAATCCCAAACAGTAAACATCAGGTAGCACAGAGCTGCAGCCTATGTTGTGACCCTAGACTTTGACCATGACTGAACTTTGCTCAACCTCCTGTGCTGGTGGTTTTTTTTTTTTTTTTTTTTTTTTTTTTTTTTTTTTTTTTTTTTTTTTTTTTTTGTTTGTTTGTTTGTTTGTTTTTTTTAAGTCACTGATTGACATGATTCTTACTTGCATGACAGAGATTGTACAACAGGAATGTATGGGCACAACAGCTTATGCTAGCCACCTAGAACTGTTTACAAACTGTCCATTGTCTAGTATAATCTGGATTGTCAAGAATCTATACACAGAGAAAGCCACCCTTACATCTCCTAGATGGAGATCCCTGTAATTCAGTGTCAAAGGATTAGGGTGATAGTTCCGGCTACTGTTCAGACTCCTGCCCTCTTGAATATATTCATCTATTCTTACTATTCTTGTCTGAAGAGTGAATTCTATAAATATCAGCTAATCTGTTGTGCGTACTCTATGACACTGTTTAAAGTTTTAAATGATTCTGAGTAGAATTTAGAATGGCCTTATAAATAGAGAAGAGTTTACTTATTCCAGTGACTAGACTACTTAATTTAAAATAGAAAATCATGTCTTTTCATTGTCATTAAAATTTCATTTTGATTATTTATGATGTATAGTATGGATACATGAGGACTTTTATGCACTGTAGGTTGAACATATTACCTGTTCTTTCTTACCATACTTGTTCTACATTCTTGTTCTGTTTCCCATGAATTCCTGCAACAACAGCATATTTTAATCATTGCAGCTTTCAATTGTTCAGTGTCTAGTAGCAGAATGATCTCTTAAAATGCAGGTCAGCTGCATTTTTTCAAAGTCATCCTCTGATGTTCAGGGGAAAATGGAAATCCTCTGATGGTCTATAATGCTCGGCCTGACTTGGCCACTATCTTTCTAGCTATCTAAATTAACATTGCATTATGTGATTTGGTGTTAATAAATTGATCATCCAAGAAATTCTGACAAGATGATATGAGTAAAAATCTGAGGATACAAGTGAATTGCAGCCCTGGTACAAGGCTCCTCACTGTGTCTGGTACTCTCCCTAAGAAGATGCAGATATTACATGGCCAGTGCTTTTAAAGGGCTCTGGACTGCTCAGTGAGAAACTCTTCATATACTTTGCATCATGTTGAATTATGTTCTTATTAGTCTTGGAAAATTTAGCTCAGAGGTCTACCATTTGTAGGAAATTTTTCCTTTTATAGCATTTTCTAGTCTCCTACCTGTTTACTCATGGGTCCCTTAAGATTTCTGGAGAATGATGACATCATAACATCATCATTACCATCACCGTCAGTGTCATCTGATGCTAATATTTATTTAAATTGCTTTGTGGTATTTATAAATATTTCTAGTTTTTAATACACATTATATACTTAAACATTTTTTAGCTTTCTATCTGATAACTATTCATTATTTATTGAGGGCATAGACATCATTTAACTTGAGTCTCTGTAGCTAGCACAGAGAATGGTGATTATAGCAGCCTGTACACATATTTAAGTGAATCTTAGTTTTGGTTATGGTGATCTAGGTTTTAGAGGTAGCCTGATATGATCAAATTCAGCATGGCTTTGGTTCTTAACATGCAATGCAAGGATCTAACTGGAACAAAAATTTGTTTTATGAAAGCCACTAAAATATTTGTCAAATGAGAAGCCTTTGGGGATTTGATTCCTCTTTCCTGTCTGTGTGTTTAATTCAAATTGGATGAAAGACTGATAGTCATGGATTTCTGCTATGGAAGGAAATGTGATAAAAGACTTCTTGGCAAAATAGTCACAGTTTTTCAACTTGCAAATTAAATTATAGTGTAGATTTGCTATCTTGCCCCCATTAGCTTTTTGCCCTCGTTGGCTTCCTGAGCCACTGGGGATCAGATTTCTTGTGGTCCAGTTTAACAGACTATTGATCATCCCTCCTGCTTTGCCACCCTCACCTCTCACTACAGACTGGCTTGTGTGAAGAGGGAAGATAACTCCTCTGTGCTTGCATTTACAATAGATACATTGTAAAGGGAGGCAGTTATCTGGGCTTGGATGTAACAAGGCTTGCCAATTTTGGGGTTGTAAGCTTCTGAGAATACTTATTCTAAAGTGTTAAAAGACTAGGTGAATCGATTTGTTTTGGGTCCATCTATGTTCCCTAGGGTGAAATGGAGTAAAAGATGGCTGAAATTAAATCTGGTAATGACCTTTCTAACATTTTTTACCCAACTTTAATCATATTGACTCTCAAATTTAAAATTACATAGTTGACTTTTAAAATTTACATCTCTCTGTGTGTAATTATGTACTCAAAATATTATAGACCTTAAAACCACAGAAACAGCATGCATATATGAGCCAATTAACCATTAAGAGTACATTTTTTTTCCTTTTATGGCTACGTATTGTGTTTTTCTTGTCAATGTATTGTGTTTTTCTTGCCAATGCCTAAATGTTTATCTCCATAAGTCACTTCTAGTTGTAAGCTGTGGAAGCCACGAAACTGTTACAGTCACAAAGAAGCCTTGACTTCTAATACTTATAGCATCAGAGCAGTGACCTTTGTAAGCAGAATGTCAGGAACCTCCAAGCATGTGCAGGGCCATTTCACTGTTTTGTCTGCAGTCCATCTACTTGCCATTTAGCAGAAACAGATAAATTAACATCAAATAAAGCTCTGAGCAGTTATAGAGAACAATGCAGTTAGTAATTGTAAACCCAGCTTAGTCTTAACTCATTCCATTAAAGCAGTAGGGGTGCTTCCTGGGGATAGCAGACATTGTTCCTGAGAATGTGATAATCATCCTCTCAAAAAACTGTGCTCTAGTGAATATGGAAGGTGTAAATGTTCTGTGAGGATGATGTATGGGCAGTGGGGAGGGTCTGGATGCACTTTTGAAAAACACTGACTGTTGTATCAGGAGTTTCTATTGTTTTGATCTTAGTTATGGTTTTTTTTTCAGTGAATTTTTTGCCTATGTAATATTTGCATTCTTTATACAATATGTGTAGTAGTAAATGAGTCAGTTATTTTAAGAAAATGAAATGAATAGAAACATTTATTTTAGGTGGAAGGCTTATAAGAGCAAAAAAAAAAAAAAAAAAAAAAGAAAAAAGAAAAGATACGTCACCAAAGAAGTCTGGAACTTTTCCATTGTTGATGCCCCTAGATTGTTTAAAAGGTATTCAAAACAGATTTTCAACATGAAGCAACTTGTATTAGGATCTAAATGGGTTCAGATAACCTTTAAGAATCAATCACTTTAAGTTGAGTTTCTCTTTTGCTGTCATTGAAAGTTATGCATGATGAGAAAATTTAGTCACTGACACAGTTATTTTTAGCTATCTAAATCAATTCTGCATGTAGTCTTGAGCATGGCTGTGTCAGGGACATTGTAAGTAATCGACATAAAACTTAGTACCTGACTTTGGCATTGCTATTTAAATACTGGCTAAATTCTACTCAAACAACAGAATTTTAGGAATGTCTTCTTGCCTTTTAAATTGAGGATTCAAGAACAAAAGGAAGCTAATGGGTAATTGGACTGCTGTTGGCCTCATGGCTGCCAGGAAGGAGATGGGGTAATGGCTGTGCAATGCTCTCTTGATGTTAACTAGGTATGGTGGAATAGTGGATGTGAGTTAGTTAGCCTGCCCATGGTGTACTGAGTGTAGAAACTGATCAATCCTGCTCTTAGCAGGATCACAAGGTCTTTTGGCGTCAAGTGATGTCTTAACTTTCTAAAACCTGCTAACTTTTCTCTAGGGCTCAGGGCCAGAAGAAAGCACCCTCAGTTCTGACTCTGTCTCCATGTGAGGGTGAAGAAAACTTCCCCAAAGCAGAGACAGAAAGGTGATTGTTTTTAGTTTCTGATGGAAGCAGTCAGTTTACCAGCAGAAAACAGAAAATCTTTTGAGATATTCTCTTAAAATTATTTATCTTGTGTTTAGAGATATTTTGCCTGAATGGATGTGTATTTTATGCATGCTCAGTGCCCTCAGAGATCAGAAGAGGGCATTGGATCCCCTGAAATTGGAGTTACAGTTTTGAGCCACCATGTGGGTGATACAAATTGAACCCAGGTCCTTT
This sequence comes from Peromyscus leucopus, assembly GCF_004664715.2. Lineage (NCBI taxonomy): Eukaryota > Metazoa > Chordata > Mammalia > Rodentia > Cricetidae > Peromyscus > Peromyscus leucopus. The sequence continues at coordinate 94,880,996 of NC_051064.1, forward strand.
AGAAGAGCAGCCACTGCTCTTACCTGCTGAGCCATTTTTCCATCCCTGAGATAATCTTTTGATTTGTGGCTTCTGTCATGCTTTAGACAATCACATGAAATAATATGACACCTTTCCAGTGACCTGGATACTAAAAAGAAAAGGAAAGTAACTTTGTCATAACTCTGTACATACTTGCACTTGACAGAGTGTGTGGCTTATAGATGTATTCAGCCCTGAATGGTTAGATGAAGGAATGAATGTGTGAATAGTGAAGAATACTTGACCTCTAAATTCCATATATGACTAAGATTAGCTTTTTGTCCTATAAGAGGCAAAACCAATGAACATGTTTACTAACTGAAGTTCTCTTTGTTGCCAACTTTTTAATTAGTTGAAATCAGCATGACTCCCTGTCCCCTAATACCTTGCACAATTGCTGGCACATTATAATGCTAATTACTTGTATGACTGGCTGGACACCAGTATATTTCTATCCTCTGTACTCCAAATCTTGCCTTCTCATGTCTACTGAAGTTCCATGTTTTCTATGAATCTTACTTACCATGTCTCATTCTTTAACTCAAGAGGCTCCCTTCTCTTGAAACGTGGTGTGTATCACCTTCACCACTTATTTGATTCCACATTTTTTTATTGGCTTCTATAAATGACAGTGATTTCCCTTTATCTGCTTCTGAGGTTTATTAGGAAGGAAGAATTAAAAGAGACTGGATTCTTTTGGATTATACTCATTCCATCATAAATTTTTAAGAGTGATGGGGCTATACATTGTTTAAATAGTATGAGTACAATTAGGCCAAACTTTCCTTACACTGTCATGTCCAGTGAATTTGAGCTGCCATCCTGAGTCTTGCCATTCCAAAGTTTCTCTCCCATGTTCAATTTAAGATCTCCAGATATATTTATTGACTTCAAATGATTTGCTAATATAGCTTCATTGAAATAGATCTGTAAAGTCTATTACTCCATCACATCAAAGGACCAGATTTCTCTGAATATTACTGCTATCACTGATATTAGAGTTACTTTAAAAAAATGTGGAGTTCAATATCAGGGTCTTTGATCATCTTTAAAATCACCATGGCAAACAGGAAACATGGCTATTGCTGATTTCACAATTTTTTTTGTATGTAGAGAGAGAAGAGACATTTTCCTTCCACGTGACAGTATAGAACATTTGCTTTACACCAAAGTAAACGTGAAGAATTTACTTTCAAAAATTGTAATAGAGATTGGCTCAGAGTATACAACTAGCTCTTTTCCTCATGGTGTACCAAGGTGCCTGTATCAAGAGTTACCACCATCAAATGTTTCCTAACCATTTCTCTGTATAATATTCCAGAATTTGAATTTGAACCTTATTATCATGTATATTGAAATGATTTTTCCCTCTTGGGGACTACATGGTTTTCCCCTTGATTTTGTTTCAGCTGGATTTCAGTTAGCATCAAAGATCTCATGGAGACATTTTCTTTTTTTAGAAAGTTCCATGAACCTCCATAAGTTTATAGAGTAGCTGGATTTGAGGGGAAAGAATGTGTCCCAGTTGCACTAACTACCTGTGCTTTAAGGCTTAGACATAACTCTCAAAAAAGAATTCTGCAGTACTTTGTGTGGCTTCTTGTTGCTTGCTTTGTATACTGTGGAGTCATTTATTTTGCTGTTTTGCTATCATGATTCTCTATGTAGAAACTAACATTTTTCACCAGGAACATATTGAAAGCTTAAAATGATAACCTGCTTTACTGAGCACATAGCTACCATGGCACTCAAAATGAAAACAATTCCAAAGTTCTAATATGTTTGTTATACATAATTACCTGAATATTATGTTGATATTAAAATTAAGATTATGGAAACTGTTGAGTTGGCTCAGCATTTATAGGCACTGGTGACTTGAAATGATCCCTGGAAGCCATTGATGGTGGTAGGTTATGAAAGCTGTACAATTACATTAAAGTACTTATAAATTACTAAGTAATAGAAATGGGGCATGTCATAAATTTATGTGTTCTACTCCATATTCTGAAATACATTGTATAACCACTTAAGTTTTGGAAGGGCACATAGTCCATTACTGGAAAGTCTTAGATAATCAAATGCTGTGTCCAGAGAATGGTGCAATACAGTTCTTTGCTTTTCACCTCAGGTCACTATTAGGTCCATTATGAGTCCATTTGGATGCAATTCAAAAAGTATCTTCTGTCTGGGGCTTTCTCTTGTCTTCCTCCTCTAATGTCCCCTTGTCTTTATTTTCAGATATTCTTCCAGAGCTATATCTCTCTTTCCTCTTGGCTTTGGCCCTTAGGTTCCATTTAGCCCCCCTCCCCCCAAAAAAACCCTAATATACATCAGTGTGTGTGTGTGTGTGTGTGTGTGTGTGTGTGTGTGTGTGTGTGTGATTTCATTTTCAGACATGCTTTGTGTCTATAAGGTGTACAAGCTTTTCAAATACTAAAATGATCCTGATAGGATGTAATAATTTTTTTCTATCTCACTTCAATTTTGCTAACGTGCCACAGATCTCTAGTGGTGAATCGTTTGCTTTTCTCCAGAACTAAGTGAAACAAAAAATAAATTCTATTGTCCCACAATTACTAGAGTTGGTCCAGAAAGGAAGCTTACTGATGGATTTATGGTATATTTACTAGAATAGTAAATTGAACTTAATTTTAATTTCTCAAGCATGTTTGTGAAGTACATCACATTTATATGATAGAAAAATATGCAATTAGAAAAAAAAAACCCTTAAAATCCAAAGGTTGGAAGAATTCTTACTGAGAAGTAAGTTGAATTCCACATTGCTGGAATGAGGGCTTCAAGACGAAACCACTTGTGATTAGCAGAACCAAGTCATTATCAACATCTTGCAGGGGGAGGGCCTGGAGAGATGGCTTTTTCATTAAAGGCACCTGCTGCTCCCACAGAAGAACCTAGTTTGGGTCCTAGCACCTGCATGGCAGCTTAGAACCATCTATAGTTTCACTTCCAGGGTATCTGATGGCAGGTTCCAGTATCTATGGACACAGCACATGCATTGCTATAAGACATTCACCCAGGCAAATGTACATACACATAAAAAAAAACATTTCACAGGGAAACACTTGAGCAAGACAGGTAAGCGCAGACACAAATCTGCTCCTTAATCAGCCCTGCCATTTCTAGTTCACTCCATGAAACTAGTCTTTCACTCCTGTCACCTCACTGTCCTTTCTAAAACGGCAAGGGGAGGTTCGTGTCTGATGGTAATGGTGCTCAGATACCACATGGAAAGTATGTGGAACAGATGCTGTCAAATAATGTTTCCAGTGAATGACATTTCCCTTTCTTCTCAATTATTCTAATTCTTGCTACAGAGAGAGCCTTCTCATATTATCTCTTGGGTTATAGTATTATGCTTTATTATGGTTACATATTTGCCTAGTGTTAGGGTCTGAATTATTTTCCCAAAATTAATGTGTTAAAATCATCCTAGACCCCTGAATCTTGGACTGTGACATTGGAAATAGAACTCTTAAATAGACGATAAAATTAAATCCGGGCCATTGACATGTTCCCAGGCCAGTCTGGCTGCTGTCTGTATAAGAGGAGGAAGAGAATCCAGGGTGAGTTTGCGTTATGTGAGCCCACGAGAGTCTGTTGAAGGATCTCAAGAATTTATTAAGGTATAAAATGAGGATAATACACTCACTGATACAGAATAAGGAAGACACGGCTGCTGATCCTGCTGGTCCAGCTGCCACTCTGCTCAAGGCAGATGGAGGCCAACTGCAAGCCACTCTCAGCCTCTGGAATGGGTCCCGACCACCCAAGAGGTCAAGTACTAGACAAAGCCATGCCATAGGGCATGTGACCCACAGTCATTGGCTGAATGGAACAATTTCTCTCAAGTTTGTACAGAGAAGAGGCTCTGTGAGGACACAGTGAGCAGGCCCCAATACTGAAGTTAGAAAATTTGGTGGAGGTTTCTGAGCCCTAAGGCTTCAAGATGTAGACTTCTTAGCAAATGCTCTAGCTGTTACAATGGGGCCAAAGGGAAGAATGGTAATTACGGAAGAGAGGAAGTTCCAAAGTAACAAAAGATGGGGTCACTGTTGCAAAGTCAATTGATTTAAAGGATAAACATAAAAACATCAGAGCTAAATTTGTTCAAGATGTTGCCAATAACACAAAGACTGTCACTGCTACTCTTCTAGCGTGTTTTATCTTCAAGGAGGGCTTTGAGAAAATAAGTAATGTTGGCTGTTGACACTGTAATTAGTGAACTTAAAACAAAATAAAACAGAAACAGTCTACACCTGTCACAGTCCCTGTAAAAAATTGCTCAGGTGACTATGATTTCTGCAAACAGAGATAGACAATGAAAACATCTTGTGATACAATGAAAAAGGTTAAGAGAAAGGCATCATCACAGTGAAGGGTGGAAAAATGCTGAATTAGAAATTATTGATGAATTAGAAATTATTCAAAGCATGAAGTTTGGTAGAGGATATATTTCCTCATATTGTATTAACACTACAAAAGGTCAAAAATGTGAATTTAAAGATACCTATGTTCTGTTGAATGAAAAAAAAAATAAGATCTAGTGACCAGTTCTTGAACCTGCTCTTGAAATTGCTAATGCTCATCAGAAGCCCTTATTCATAATTGTCCAAGACGTTGATGGAGGAACTCTAAGCACACTGGTTTTGAACAAACTAAATGCTGGTCTTCAGTCAAAGCTCCAGGGTTTGGGGACAATAGGAAGAATCAGCCTAAAGATAGGGCTATCACTACAGGTACAGTATTTGGAAAAGAGGAGTTGAATCTTCATTTTGAAGATGTCCAAGCTCATGACTCAGGAAGAGTTGCAGAGACCACTTTTACTAAAATGACATGCTTTTGATAGGAAAATGTGACAAAGCTCAAATTGAAAAATATATTCAATTGTAGGAGCCAAAGGGGTTGAGAACACCAGGAGAGCACAGCTCACAGAATCAACTAAGCAGGGCTCATAGGGACTCACAGAGATGAAAGTGGCCATAACAGAGCCTGAGTGCGTCTGTGCTAGGTCCTCTGCATATATGTTATGATTGTGCAGCTTGGTGTTTTTGTGGGACTCATAACAGAGGGAGTGAGGATGTCTCTGACTTTTCACTTGCTCTTGGAACCTCTTTCCTCCTAATGGTTTGCCTCACCCAGCCTTGCTATGGGAGTTGTTCTGTGTGTTATGAATGTGTGTTGCTCTGATTGGTTGATAAATAAAATGCTGGTTGGCCAGGAGCCGGGTAGGAAGTGTAGGTGGGATAAGCAGACAAGAAGAATTCTGGGAAGAGGAAGGCTGAGTCAGGAGTCATCAGCCAAACACAGAGAAAGCAAGATGACAAGGCAGAACTGAGAAAAGATAACAAGCCGTATGGCTAAATATAAATAAAAATTATGGGTTAAATTAAGTGTATGAACTAGTTAGTAATAAGCCTGAGCTAATGGCCAAGCAGTTAAAATTAATATAAGCCTCTGTGTGCTTACTTGGGTAATGCAAGTGGGAGAGATTTGTCCCGGCCATGGGCCAACCAAGACACAGAAAAACTTCCAACTCCACAATCTTGATGTGAGAGTTTGTGCCTAGACTTACTGTCTTGTTATGCCATGGTCTGCTAATACCTCTGGGAGGCCTGTTTTTTTTTTTTTTTAAGGGAAACTGAAGAGAAATGAATCCAGGGAGATAGGAGGGGGAATTATGAGGAGTGGAGGGAGGGAAGCTGTGGTCTGGATATATTGAACACACACACACACACACACACACACACACACACACACACACACACACACAAAACCCTAAGAAAATAAAATAAAATAAATAAAAAAGAAAAATGTATTCAGTTAGACACCACAACTAGTGAATATGAAAAGGGAGGGCTGAATGAGTGACTGGCTAAACTTTCAGATGTAGCTGTGCTGAAGGATAGAGGGGCAAGTGATGTTAAAGTGAATGAGAAGAAAGCTGGAGTTATGGATGCTGTCAATGCTGCAAGAGCAACTGTTGAAAAAGGTGTCGTTCTTGGAGGGGGCTATTCTCTGTGTCAGTCCATTCCAGCCTTGGCTTCATTAAAACCAGCTGATGAAGATCAGAAAGTAGGTGTAGAAAATATTAAAAGAGCATTCAAAATTCCTGCAGTGACTATTGCTAAGAATGCAGGTGTTGAAGGATCCTCTATAGCTGTGTAAATTCCTCAGTTCCTTGCAAACTGGTTATGATTCTATGTTCAGAGACTTTGTGAACATGGTGGAAAAAAGAATCATTGATCCAATGAAGGTTTTAAAAACTGCTTTACTGGATGTTGCTGGGGTAGCCTTCTTATTAACTACAACAGATTTAGTGACAGAAATTCCTACAGAAGAGAAGATCCCCCAAAAGGGAAGTAATGGGAGGAAATATAGAAGATAGCATGTTCTAACTCCTAGAATAGTAATTTCAATGAACTCTGATGGGTTGCTCAAGGCAAGTCCTTTGCTGATAACTTCAGAGAAGTCACCTAAAGAAAATGACTGAAGAAAAAGTTGGCTGGCTGATCAGTTATAACCATCATTGCTGGTTTCCATTGACAATATATAATGGTTTATTGTTACCATTGTCCATGACTACAAATAATTTATTTTTTAGTTTTGAATAAAGACATTTGTACATTCCTGATACTGGGTGAAAGAGCTGTATACCAGTGTCCTGCTTTAGCTTAAGTCATGGAGGTATTTCTACTGTTCTGTTATAGTCAGGATCATAGTACTTGCATGCCCAGATGAGATGTTCAGAAGCAAACTTTCTGTGGAAAGAAAGAATAATTGTTTACAAAGCAGAGAGTTATCTAGTTATGTGACAACCTATGTGTAATAAAGTTTTGTTTACAGTTAAAAAAATAAAAATAAGATAGCTTGATTAAATGAGTATAATTCTAAATAAAATCTTCATTTTTCAGCAGAGGCTAATCCACTTGAGGGAGAGCACTGTAGTGTTCTCCTTTGCTGTGGTAGCATGTGAACATGGACTTTTGGGTGAATTTTGGAGTTCACCAGGCTAAGAATTGTATTTAACATTTGCTTTTCTTCTCTCACAGAAACCCAGCTGTTCAGGCTACAGACAAGAATACAGTGATAATGAGCATTATTAATGATACTTTTTTCTTTCTGCAAATAGTGTCTAGAGTTGTCTCTTTTATGAAGTCATAGAAGTAAACACAATTAAGAGCTCAAAGATTATTTCTTATTGCTTGTCCAGACATAGGAAGAGAAAATTAAATCTTCAAATGTAATTTTTGAAATTAAGATTAATGATGATGAATATCTGATCCTCTCATACACGGATGACCTCATGTTGTTTGCGACAATGTGTGGGGGCTTCTAGCTATCTTTGCCATTAACGAATATGATTGAGTTATTTTAAATGTAGTCAGGATATAAGACCCACTTGTCTGTGTTGAAAGTTTGCCTTGTATTTTTCAGAGGATCAAAAGCAGGCATTTGTGAAAGAAAAAGTCAAGTGATTTTTTTTTCCTCCTCACTTTTAAAAATTGCATTAGATTGTCATTTCTGGATTATGGAAATATGGGAGAAAAATGAGTTATCCTAATTAATTTATGGCAGGGCATCAAGATATACAAACATTTCACAAGGTTTTCAATATTTTCCAAGTCTAAAAGCTTAAAGGCAAACTTAGTGATGAAGGAGAAATGTGCTGAGCAGTTAAGGATACGTTTATTACTGGGAAAATATAAAAAAGGTACTTAGTAATTAGCACAGCTACTTCTTTGTGAGCAGGCATGGTCTTCTCATGTCCCCTCAGCAATGTGGGCATGCACATCTGCAAACAGGCAAGGGATGCTTTCTACCATCTCATTATCAGAACTTCTTGAATAGTTTTTGAGTGTTAATTAAAACCCATGAGATTTATTTACATAGCTGTAAGTAAAAGGTATTAAATAATCTCCAACATACCATCCAATGCCAACAGTCTATAATTCTTTTGTGTCTGTCAATCCAAAAAAAAAACTGGAGGCAAATATGAGGTTGTTCATGCTGGGCCTGCAGAACTCTTAAAGCTAGTCTCTGCATAAAGGGCAGTGATTGTCTCATGAGTCCAAATTCCAGGTCTGAGCTCCAAGATGGAAGCAGTCTACAGGACGAAGAGACATGCAATAAAACTGCTGCATTAAGGAACTGATGGACATTTCTAGGGCTGCATTTGATTTATAGACTCCATTGTGGTGTAACCTGCCCCATATTTGTTGAGATCACTGATTAGAGAGTTGGAGAAATACCACCATATCTCCCTGCTGGGCCAGAAACAATGAACTGGAACAACTGCATCAACTTAAGTAAGTGTGTTGCTTTCCTCCCAAACACAAAAGCAACATGCTTTGTTTCATCCCCTCCGGCTTCCTTCCTTCTGGGTTGTTTCTTCTCTCTTCTCATCAGAATCCACTCCCCATAGGGAAAGTGTGTACTCAAACTGTAAATATAACAAGAGTGAGCTGCCATGCTTTTTTTATGTACCTCAGACCTCACTTAGCAGTAATGTCACTGAACAGTATTTGTTTAATGAGCGAATAAGTGAATGATTGAATTTGTAGATGCTGAGATTTATAACCACAGCTATAATGGTTTCTGGACCAGTCTCATTAGTCAAGGTAAAAGAGCTCAAGAAAAAGGAAGTGTTGTGTATATTTATGCATATTTATAACTCATCAAGAGAGACAGAGTTATTTTTACTTTATCCCAAAATAAAAGCTTTGCATATCTCATCTTTTTTCTTGATCATGTTCAAGGTAGAATGGCTCAGAGAAAGCCAAAATGAAAAATGTTTAAATTTCTAGGTGTTCCTTTAAAATTGTTTGGTTAGTTTGAACAGAAAAGACTATTTTAAACATTAGTAGTATAAAGGCTAGGAATTGGAGAGAGCAGAATTATCATGGAGTGTGGTTTGCTTTGGACATGGCTGTTTCAGCTAGTTGCTTACCTTTGCTCATTCCCTCTTCTGCCAGGCAATAATCCCAGCATTTACTTGAATTTGGTATACCCTTTCTACAACTTTGGAATCTGATGCAACTGAAAAGCTATGCAATAAGCATCATTAGAATGGGAAACAGCCTCACATTCTGCCTTCACAGAAATAGAGAGAAAAATCATCTGCCCAATGAGGCTCTTTCTCTACCCCCTGCCCTTGTTAAAAATAGCAGTTGCAGAATTTCATTATGAATCTGTATGCTTCACTTCTCACCTTCCTGTGGTCTAAGAAATCAAAGTCCATTCTGTCAGATGTCACTCTTGGGGTTCCCATCCTTATTTGTGCCTTCATCTACCACCTCTATGCAGCAATCTCCCAAGTCTGTATTCAGTTCAACTTTGTCTGCCTTTGCCAGCATCTTGAATACTAACTAAACAATGTTTAGTTTAAAAACATGTTTACTTTGATCCTTGGCATTGTATATTTTCATAAGAAATAGTCATATAGCATATATAATCTTGCTTGTCTCAAAAAGGATGTTTAACTATTTAGTGGATTTTTACATCTTTATTTCTTAGCAAATGTTGCAGTGGACTTTTCCCCCTGATAGTAATATAGAGTGTTAGAACAATTTTCTGGCTTCCTTTTTTATTTTCTAAATAAAATGCAAAGTAGGAATGACATGTACATCTCTTTCATATTGAGCTCACAGAGTGAGTTTTAAGAGATTTCTTTCTCTTTGAATTAGACTCCGAAGAGAACTGGTACTAACATGAGGAAATGTTCATCTTCAAGGTTCTAATCACAGGGTTCCCACTGTCAAAGACACAGAAGGTACATTGAAAAAGATATTATCAAATACAAGGGCTAGCTTTTTAGTAAAACTCTTCAGAATACATTTAAAGATTTTATCTCAAGAGCATGTTTTTGATCAAGGATGTAAAGACACTATTTATACATCTCAGAAATTCTTACATTTTCATGTATATCTCAGAAATTCGAAACTTTTATGACTTACAACTTAGTTCTAGATCTATATCAGAGTTTACTGATTTCTTCTTGATTTAACCAAATCTCAGGTTTGAAATAAAATTGAAGTATATATGACATATTTCATACCCACTCATCAATCTGTTATAAAATATTTGAAAGATATATGATCCATGGTGTAAGAGATTTATTTGCACAGGAGATAGTTCTCTGGACAGCCTTTCTCATTCACAAGGTGCTTGTCTGCTATACGACTATCAATCCCCATTGCCCTGGTAGTAACCATGGCAAAGAGGGAACATGGATTCATGGATTTATCTTTCAGCCTGACTGATCATAGAAGTGCACTTTTTCTCCCATAGCTACAGGGAGGAAATCATCACCCACCTTTTCATACCCTAGGAATTTCAAACCTTGGCCTTACTGTTGCCTAACTGCCTGGACTCTACTTCAGTATAGTTGATCTCTCTCTCTCTCTCTCTCTCTCTCTCTCTCTCTCTCTCTCTCTCTCTCTCTCTCCCCCTCTCTCTCTCTCTCTTTGTGTGTGTGTGTGTGTGTGTGTGTGTGTGTGTGTTGGTGGTTGTCCAGCACTGATGCCTCTTTTACAAGATGTTTGCTTTTTATCTATACAAAAGCAATTTCCCTTTGCCATGTAGCTTGACCACAGTAACTATCAGAAGCTTAACTTGCTTGTGGTTTAATTGAAAAGCACATGTTTTAATCAAAAGCATGTATTTTAAAAGTATTTTTAAAAAATAGAATAAAATATACTAAAAGATTTTAGAACAATTGCTTTGAACATATCTGATAAGACTGTTTGACCTTATATCCTCTAAGAGACAACATGCTTGCCTTTGGAGCTTAGATTTCCTTTCCTGTGCTCTATTTAGATGTATGACATACCTCATTTTTGCTTCTATGCTTCATTGTGTTTCTAGTGCCTTAACTCAGCCACAGTTTAAGGCCAACATGGAGGAGAATGCCCTGTTCTGAGTAAGCCAACTTGCAGCTCTTTCAAGACCTTCTATGCTGGTTTCCTCCTCTCCTACTGGCCATTCATTCTGAACATTGTAAACAGAAACCAACATCAAGTTCTTCTTCTTTTCTCTTTTCCTTTTTGGAAAGTCATTCTACAAATTTAAAGTGCTGAATTAACTTAGTAAGCCTTGAAGTGACTGGAATATTGGTGATGGAACTGCATTGATCAGATGGTAACAACTGCCAATTAAAATGAAATAAATTAAGTTGGGTTCAAATTAGGCCAATTCAATTCATTTCATTTCAGCCCATAATACTGAGCACCTGTATTAGTCAGGGTTCTCAAGAGGAACAGAACTAATGGGATACACACACACACACACACACACACACACACACACACACACACACACACTAAGCTAACTTTGAACTAGTAACAACAGCAGGATCGCTCCTGTGAACCAGGAACCAGATGGTTCCTCATTCCTTGAGGCAGGGGGCCTCAGCAGTTGCACTGTTCCCACAATGACTGTCTCTCACTGGGTAGGTAAGGGAGACAAGCTTTAGTTTCTCAGTACACAAGGCTGAGTGTGTCAATAGTCCCAATGTGAAGCCTGGAAGCTTCCTGGTGGTGAGTTGTTGGTCCTTAGCCCATGATGAAAGCTTTGGAACTTTGGTGATATCAACAAAAGAATCATCATCATCAGCAGCAGCAACAACAGAACATATTAATTCAGAGACAGGGAAGGCTAAGAAAGATAAAGCTAAATGATCTTCCTTCTGATACACCTCCTTCTAAACAATCCGAAGACTACGAAAAGGAGCCACACACAATCAGGGTGGGGTTTTCACATCAATCAAGAAAATCAGGACATGTCTGCAGGTGAGGCCCCTTACTGAGATGATTCTGATCTGGGGCAAACTGACATTTAAATCAACCATAATAGCACCTATATGTCAAACATTGTGCTAGGGTCTGAATTTACAGATAAGAACTTGATTTATATAATATAATAATCAAGATAAACACAAAATAAACTCAAAGGTAATTCAATAATCTGGACAAGAGAATTATGTGCACAATGTTAAACTAACTAGCATATGAGTTATTAATTATTGTTATGTATGCATGAGGGTGTAGTCTATGGTTAAGTGATTATAACAATAGGCTACCTGGATAAAAGTTATACAGCTAAGATTTTTAGTGATGAGCAAAAGTGGGCTGAGTTAGGGGCTGGAGTTGAGTTTGGACAGAGAAAGAATGCTGGCCACTTTAATGTAACTGCCATAGGCTTTTATACACCCATATTACTAGTCTTGGTTGTTTTACTACTAATATTCTTTCAAATAACTATTTTTTTTTACTGAGAATAAGTATTTCAAAGAGTTATATTTTAAGATTGTGCATAAACTAGGAATATACATCTGAAATGTGGCATTTTGGGTCCTACCATATACAGGGCATCTTTTGGATTCCTGGAATGAAGCAACATGTTTAAAGTATCAGTTCCAAATCTATCAAGGAAAATAATGAGAAATGGCAGAAAGAAAGAGAGCATAAACCAAGATACCCGGGTTTAACTCCTCATTCAGACACACAGACACTTGATTTGGGTTGTTCTAAGTACTGTATGGACAGAGTCTTCTCATGTGTGAGTTTCAGAGTTAAGAGAGAGATCTAGAGCTTCTGCTAGTTTGTAGAATATTCTTTGCTCATACAGAATGACCAGGACTTGGAACTAACACCAGGATCATGGAGTGTGTACTGGAATGAGCACAGGCTTTGGAGCCAGCAAATCTGTGTGGACCCTGGTTGAGTTTCATACAAATTCACATGAGCAGGGGATCATTTCAGTTGTAATTCTCATTTGCAAAATACCTGATTTGCGGAGCTTGAGTGTTAACACAATCCTGTGGTCAAAATATTTACATAATTCCTGGAATATAGTAGGTCTTTAATGCCAGTTTCTGATCTCTTTTTGTTTTATTCTGACTAGCAGGAGCGAATCAGTCTCTTTCACACAGAGTCTCAGATGATGGTTTGCTAGATTCTGATTACTCTTAGGTCCATACATTGTCTTGTTCCAACATGCAAAGACATGCTAGACCAAGAGAAACAGAGAAGCAAATTAAGGCGTCACACCATGAAGATATTCAATGACTACTTCTTTCAGAGATAAAGACCTTTAACAAATGCTTGTTATAGGAGCCTCAGCTGCATTTCTATCGGTCCTGATCTCTCAAGTTCAGCTTAACTATTACACAGAAGCCACATGACCTGAGCAGTCAGCACACTTGCTGCTAAGGGGACACTTCTTATGCACAGTAATTTTTTTTTGCATTTTTCTTCGGAACTGATTTATGAACTGGGGTTTGTAGAGAAGAGTCTTCATATGAAGTCTTCAGTGCTTTCATACATGTACAAAGTAGTGCCATAAATAATATTACCAGAGGCAGTGTAGCTCAGCGGGCTCCAAATGAGGTGAGAGTGGAAGTCTCTAAGATTTAATGAATGTGTATGCCATTCTATCACAACCCAATGTGTATTGGGATTTTCTGATCTTTTTATTTTTTCTTTTCTCTTTATTCACCAATGCTTTTTTCCTTGTCATTTTATTAATCAATTCAGGCCTAATTTCATACAATCTAAAATTCTTTGCTTTTTGGGAGATGATCTGAGAAAAGACCCCGATGGCTAAAACTGGAAAGAGTCTTCTATATGCTTTGCTAACATGAGATTACTTCTTCACTATGAAGTTCTGGGTCTGGAGATGTAGCTCAGTTGGCAGGCTGCTCACTTAACATGCAGGGAGCCCTGAGCTTGGTCACCAGTACAGTATAAAACAAGGTGTGGTAATTGAATAAACATTCAAGTTTATTCTGGGTTACATTGTGAATTCAAGGTCAGCCTGGGCTATATGAGATTCTATCTTTAAAAAAGTTGCAACAAGACACAATTGTTGTCTATGGCTTCTTAGACATATGGTTACCATCCAGAGAAGGCTGGGGAGTTGAAAACCAGAGCAGGGCAGGTGTGAGCTCAGTTTATACCTCAATAATGGTGATTTTGGATGAAAAACTTGCTTTGTGTTTCTTCACTTGTAAGACTACAAAGAGCCATGGTATAGGATGTGAAGATAGATTTAGCTAATGTAGCTAAACTCTTGAACGGTGTCTTGTGTACAAGGTAGGTGCTCATTAAAGAGAAGTCACCATAAGAATCAAAAGTGAGTACAATGTAATGAGTGTCCGTTACCCCAGCGATGGCTCTGTTTTTCAGCACATTATGTAGTGTGCATTCTATGTGGCCAAATTCTCGTTTCTGATTTGGAGGCGTTTTCATCTCTCAATCTTGTTTGAGAAACAGTGAAAAACAAAGCACTTCTTTTAGAAAGAAAATCTTCAAAAGACTTTTTTCCCTAATAAAATAAAACTTGGGAAGAATTTGGTCATTATATGAAAGACTATTCCTGAGAGAAGGCAGAGCGGTTCATGGGATTTAAGACATACTATTTCAGCATGATAATAGTCTGTTGCAAACACAAATAAGAGAAGCCATTATAATGATGGAAGTGGAAGTTACTTTTCATGTCTGTGGTCTGTTTTCATGTTTGTATGAATGGTCAGCACTGGTGTCTGTGATTGCATGAACATGCTGTGATTGCCTGATCTCTGTCAGCCTGGTAATATGATGGACAGGTTAGAGAGTGCTTGTGTAGAAAGGTGGGCATGAAATTGCAGCCACTGAGACAAAATGTTTTTATCCCATTTTATATTTCCGATAAAGTCAAACAGCAGATCATGTTGGTCTTTGGAAAAACAGCCAGTGACTCCCTATGTTCAGAGTCTATATCCCGATTTTTACATACTCATTGCAACAATAGTCAAAGTCTTTTCACAGGGAAAGAAAGAGGTGTTACATTGTCAAATGATTTTGAAAATGCTACCCATTACATCCTCACTAATAATCTTCATAATACATGTTAACATATTCAAATCTTGGGAGAGCCTCACATTACAAAATAACTCAAAGAATAGTTTTATGATTCCCCAATTTTAACCATATATCCTCTCTTTTTGATTCAGTATTATTGTTTTATGTGTCTTGCCTGCATGTAGATGTCTGTCAACCACGTGTGTGCCTGGCACCTGAGGAGGCCAGAGGAAGGTTTCAGATTCTCTGGGGCTGGAGTTACAGATGACTGTGAGCTGCCATGAGAGTGATGGAAACCAAACCTCCTCTGCAAAAGTAACAAATACTCTTAGCAGTTGAGTCATCTCTCCAGACCCTTGCTATATTTTAATAAATATCCTTTATAGCTACTGACCTGGGAAACAAACTTTGGAAAACACTGTAATTAATAATCTGGGAGAAAAAGTTTATGTGTTTGGCAGGCAGCAGCTGTATGTGAGCTGTTTCAGGTAGAGGAATATTTCTAACTTTGTCTCCTGAAATTCAGGCAGTGTGTGTTGCCATTGTTGATCCTTTTAGATTCACATATGAAGAATCTCCTGGAATCATTTGTTCTTGTTCATGATTAATTCAAGTAACTTGCTTGTATTATACTATTAGGCAGAAACCAGTTGTTTCATCATTTTATTTTGTGTATCAGGTGCCAAAGACAGATCCTGGGCTGACAAAATCATTTTGAACATTTGTTCCATAGTTTTATAGCCCCGGTGCACTTTTCTTTTTTAACTAAAACTGTTTTCTTAATTTGAGCAATTCTCCAGGTTGAAGAAAAGTTGTAAGCACTGTTAGTTCTTGTCAGGAGTAAATGGGACTCCAGAGAGTTCTTTGAAATGGGAAACATTTGAACAGAATATCATCTTGCTTTCAGCTGTTTGTATAGATGCAATTTCTGCAATTCTATACCTCACAACTCTAATTTCTCTTCATCTCTGTCTCAGGCTTCCATCAATAATCCTTCTGCTGAAACACACTTGACAAGAGAGGTAGCGTAGACGCCCTTGCAATATCTCCTGAATGTCATTCAGCAATGATTTGTAATCAGGCTTATACATTTCAGGAAGAAAAATGTGAAACTAAATAGAAGATTCAATCCATAGCAGTCCAGATTGGACAAGGGTGATGTTAGGAGCATTTTACAGAATCACCTTTTGATTAGACGATGGAGATTTTATAAAACATAAAAGTTCTAGTGATTTTTAGATTCACATTGTTTGTATGTGTCTAAAAGATAAAACCGTCCTGTCATGTTCCTGGGTATAGAAAAGAATTGGCTCTTTTCTGGATCCAATTACATCTATCTGAAGCACTGTGATTTCTAACCACATCTTTTTAATCTAGAAACTACAGGAGATATTTATTCTTCTATCCTATCTTACCAGTATTAGAATAATGGTCCTGTTCTGTGTATATATTAAGCAAGGAACTGGGCTCCTTCTGAGTTTCAGCCGATTATGAAGTAGAATCTGTAATTATTGAATATAAAAACTTAAGAAAATGAAAAAGTATTTTTTTCTGGACATTGAAAAATGTGTTAACTATTATTTATTTTTTCTTTCTGTTTCATTAATGAGAGGTTTTAAAAACTACTAATTATTTTGAACACAATTCTTAATGACTAAATACATTTCAAAAGCCTTATGATACATTTTTCTCTCAATTTAAAATTTTACACACTCTCATACATTGTGTGTAGTGTTCATTCACGGAGAGTATCAGGGCACTATGGGAAAGTACTTACCTGGGACACTTCCCAATAATGAGTGCATCCATGTACCTCACATGTGCTTATAGCACACTACAATGAGAGTATATGCTAAGCTTTGTTTGGAAGAAGGAGCAATGGATAAAGCTTTGCAATGAATGTAAGAATTAGATGAGTTGAGGTGGGTGACCATAAAGGTGATTTTCCTCTCTTGAGAGTGAATGCATTGCCTCAGGAATTCCTGTATGTATCTGACTGTAGCAGATGAGCCTTATGCCATTTCTGTTGAGGTTTTAGAAGACTCTTTGAAAGAGGTTTCTTTGAAAGTGGAGAAACTAAGGCTTTTTTCCCCCAGTTAATATAAGTTCAAATTTCCCTCTACTGAATTAGTAGTCACATTTCTTCTGTTTAAATTCTTTATTAGCACAACTGTGCATATCTGAGGGCTGGAAAATGATGTATGCATCGTTAGTACAATGTACAATGACCAGTCCAAGCTATCCCACCCATTGCTTCAAACATATGACATCACAGGCAAGAAGAATGTTCAAGATTTACCTCTCAGTGACAGCAAATGTACAAAGCTCAACTATTTGCTTTTCTCAAATAAGAGGAAAACATTTTGAAAGTAGGCTTCACTGTCTGGTGAATTCAAGCCAGTAGTTGAGTGTTGTAAAAGTCTTTCGTACACCTCCTCAGGAATGAGACTACTCCATCCTGTTCTGGAAGAAGCCACCATAGGATTGAAAGGCTTCTCTGCTCTGGATGTCCATTTGTCATTAGGCCTGCTCTGAAAAGCCTCCTAGGTGTCAGTCAGGGCTGACTTGAAACCTGTGCCTTGAAAACAAGATGGAGGAACTCTTCTCTCAGAGCTCATCACACCTTCCCCACCTAAGGAGATCCTTACAAGGAAACTGCTTGTGATGCAAACTGGTGAAATAAATGCCTCCTAATGCTCCTTCTTCCTGGGCCACCAGTGATCATAAATTGGATCCCTTCCTCTCATGCTCCTCACTATCGTATGTGTGAAGTCTTCTAATAAAGATGTCACTATTCATTACATATAGCTCATTGAACTACTAAAGCAAAAATGAAAGTTCGAATCCATTTGGAGAAATACAATATTTGACTTTTCCCATTCAAGTGTGGAAAAGATTTAGGACATAATTGTTGTACTTTCTGAAGAGATTGTTATAAATAATAGTTAAATAGAAGAAATACATGTTTTTATTCAGATCACTATTTTTTAAAATTCAACAAGTAACAAGAAATATTATGTAAACTCATGCATCTGATAGTGTTAAAGTTGTATTTTATTAATCTCAGCTGACAGTATCCTTGCTAGCTTTGGCTTACTTTAAATTCTAATTGACTCAGCAAATTTTTTCCTTTCTGGTGTCACTTATTGGTTAGCTATAACCACTGCACTTATTTTATGTTTTTTTTTTCTTTTTTCTTTTTTCCAAGATTGCATTTTCAAATTTTTGTCAACCGAAGATTTTCCTCTGTGATGATTTTACTATTCAGTTTAATATTTGTAGCCAACTCTTAGGGCTAAAAAGATGCTAACCACAGTGAATAGGGCTTGCTGCTGTAGCCGAATTTATAATCGGTCTTATTAAATAAAAAACATGGAGCCAAATATAGGAGCCTTAGAGGTCACGGAAATAGTGAGAGCCACCAACCAACCTTACTTCGCCAAATATGCAGCTTGCAAAATGCCACAACTTCCTGTCTACTAGGCTTTTATTGCCTTGCTGTTCTGCCCTCTCATTGGCTTTAAGTCCAGCTACCTCACTTCCTTGTCACTGCCTGTCTGCACACACCTCCAGGTCTCTATGGTTGGTACTGGGATTAAAGGCATGTGTCACCACGCTTGGCTCTGTTCCCTACTGTGGCCTTGAGCACACAGAGACCCTGCCTGCCTAGTGATCAGATTAAGGGTTTGTGCTACCACTGCCTGACTTTTGTGTTTGCAATTTCCTCTGATCTCCAGGCAAACTTTATTTATTAACATACAAATAAAATATCACCATAATCTGCTTCTTTTATTTGATGTTAATATAAAGGTCCTATATATAAAAGTTAGAGTGGATGGTGCCCAGGTATTGATAAGGAACATTGGGTTCATGAAGAATGCTGTGTTTCCCACAAACACCTACTCAGTGTAGTGAAAAAGGGTTGAGAAGTCTGCGACTGTCTTTTGTTTTATATCGTTGATCCAAGTTGCTTAGAGGAAAACACAAACTCTTACCAGTGTCTGATAATGTTTTTGGAATTTCACCAAACAACAGATGCTGATTATAAATATGCTGAAATGGTCAATATTTGGGTGTTTGCTTTTCAATGCCCTGTAGATCATTTGTTTAGCTGTGTTATTTTTCAGTGGATTACATTAGGTCATTTAGTGAATGTGTCGCCATGGAGCCTATTCTCTATAAAAATGAGAACTCCCACTCTTTGCTCAAATGAACTGAATCAGCTTCTGACCATGAATATTCGAGGCTTGTGGAATTAGCCTTATTGTGTATCAGGTGGACCAAATAAGAGACTCAGAGGAAACAGATGTGAGTCGCATGAGCTGGGGAAGTAGAGACACTTACTGCTTATTATAGTTAGGAGCAGTGTTTTGAAAAGTCTAATCTATTTCAAAAATTCATGACAGTAGAGGCTTATGGTGAAGTCTAGATAGGAAAATTTGTAGTTGTGTAATTGTAAAATAATCATCAACTTTTACTTTGGAAATTCTGAAAATAATTTGAGTTGAGTTGGAGTAAATTCAGTAATTATCAGATGTGTCTTCTATTTTATTTATTTATTTATTTATTTATTTATTTATTTATTTATTTATCTATTTATTTTTAACATAATCATGTGTAGGGCTTTCTCTGGCTGCTCTTAGGAATGGTTATACCAAAGTGGTTATACCAAATTATAGTTTAAGATGCACTGAAATATTCATCTCATTGGGAGATATTTGGATATTAAATATTTTCTATACATGGCTTGATTTTTTTCTTAGTTTTTTGTTTCCTGTTTGGGCTAGAGTCACATGATTATGGTTACACAGACAGATGACCATGCACTTTAATTTGAATTATTACAGCTGAAATATTTACTTTGGAAATGCAAAGATAATTTGAGTTTTAAAACTTTAAATGAGATATTCAGACAATCTGATTTTTTATTTACATCAATTTGATATGTAGACATCATGAAGAATGCATAAGTTTTTAAAGAAAAGTTTTAATTTCATATAATAGGAAAGTAAACCTTTAAGAATGCTAAAAATATACTATGTGGAAAATGATCATTCGTTTAGTAGATGATAAAAATTCTGGGACACTCATTTAATTTCAATCTGGAGTAACAAATGTAATAATTACACAGGAGTCTGATTTTACTGGTAAAACTCTAAAGAGGTTCTTATTTACAGAGAAGATAATGGAAAGCAAGACTTAGAATTAAGGACACACTTGGAAGAGCTGTGGCATGGAGAAGTGGCAATTTACCACTGATGAGGATGAGGAAAGAGTATGGGGAAGAATCTCAGTCAGTAGATGAACAAAGATGAATTTTTTTCCATTTTTATTTATTTATTTATTTTTCTATTATAAGCTCAATACAGTATAAATTCTTATCCTCATAGTGAAATGTTTCATTGAGGCTTGCCTAGTAGCTGCTGGTGGGAATGCAAACTTGTACAACCACTGTGGAAATCAGTATGGCGGTTTCTCAGGAAATTGGGAATCAATCTACCTCAAGACCGAGCTGTACCACTCTTGGGCATATACCCAAGGAATGCTCAATCATACCACAAAGATACATGCTCAACTATGTTCAAAGCAGCACTATTTGTAATAGCCAGAACCTGGAAACAATCTAGATGCCCGTCAACTGAAGAATGGATTAAGAAAATGTGGTACAAAGATGACCTTTTTAAGGAACATTTAATACAGCGGAGAGAAAGAAGTTGGATTGTTGATCACTATAGATCTACCACATTTAAGAGCTTTAGTCTAATCTTCTACTAATCTTTCAGGGTTCTATATGCTCTGGATGAGAGGGCAGAGCTTAGAAAAACCGGAAATTTCCCTCAGTTAACAAAGCAAGGATGTAATAGTGGTGGGTTAGGGTCGAGGCTTACCTATGACATGTAAAATAACACATAGAATGAAGACTACAAATACAATATTTAAAGATGTATTTTAAAAAGTGCTTAACATACTTAAACCACCAAGAAAGTTAAAATGCAATCTACTTTGAGATTCCACCTTACTCCAGTTAGAATAGCTAAGATCAAGGAAATCAACGAGAACAAATGCTGCTAGGGTGTGGGGAAAGAAGACCCACTGTTCACTGCTGGAAGAAGTATAAACTGGTACAGCCCTATGAAAATCAATGTGGAGGTTGCTCCATAGCTAGAAGTAGAACCACGATCTGTCCCAGGCTTATACTCAAAGGGCTCTGTACCCTACTACAGAGACACTTGCTTATCTGTGTGCATTTCTGCTCAATTCATAGTACCTAGAAAATGGAAAAAGCCTACATATCTGTCTGTCAATAAATCAATAATAAAAATGTGTTGCATTTCTATATAGAAAATACATTAAGCTGTAAAAATTGTAAAATTTCAGGGACATACATGGAATTGGAAATAATAGTGAAATTAACCCAGTCCCAGAAAAATAAATACAACATGTCTTCTCTTACATATGGATCCTTGCTTTCAGTCTTCAGATTTTGTGTTTAAATTGGAGTATCAATAGAAGCCAGGAAATAGAATTAATTTTTTTTTTTTCGAGACAGGGTTTCTTTGTGTAGCTTTGCGCCTTTCCTGGAACTCACTTGGTAGACCAGGCTGGCCTCGAACTCACAGAGATCCACCTGCCTCTGCTCTCAAGTGCTGGGATTAAAGGCGTGCGCCACCACCGCCCGGCTAGAATTAATTTTTAAATGAATTGATTTCGGCAGGCTTTGTAAAAATGAGCTCATTCACATAGAAATGATCAATTTATTCTTTCTTAAATGTGTATGAAGTTTCTGTTTGAAAATTTCTTTTGTAATAATTAGCTTTTTCTTTAATAGTTTTTTTCCCTCACTCCTCCTTAGATTGGCAAAGAATGATCAACATGAAGTTTGTCAGTTCATAATTTCTAAGTCTACTTCTTTTTACTACTTTAGAACTAAAATATAATTTTTAAATACGAGGATTAAAATTAAAAGAAGCTAGAATCAGCCATTTCAGATATATCTAGAGAAAGTAGTTCTGATCTAAAAAGAAAAGTGTGCAGGTGTGACTACTTCTGGGTAACTACATTTTTAGAAGAGAGAAATTAAGACAAAGTTTCCAATATCTACTGACATTTCCAATTTATATAGTACCAGGAAAGAGTCATAAAAATATTTAAGCAAATGAAAAAGAAATTTGAAATATCATCTGTAAGGGACAACGACAAGACAGGCGTTTAGTGCCTACGAAACATTAAATGAAAGAAGACCATGGGACAACGATATAGATTTGAGACAAGTGGTAACTGCCCAAGGACCCTTGCCTGGTCGACTGTCATCCACTGGAGAAGGCAACAAGAAGGTATTATTAAATGAACAAAGAATAAAAATTTATTATTCAAGCACCTTTTAAAAATATGTGATAGGGTCACACTCTATTATAAATAATCAAAATAAAGAACTCATTCTGTTTGGTCATATATTCAGCAGTGTCCTGGACAGACAATGGTAGTTCTGCTCTTAATTATTTGAAGAACTTCTACGCTATTTTCCATAATAGCTGTGCCATTTTTCAGTCCCAACAACAATGTACAATCCCACCTTTCTCCATAGCCTGTGTGACATTTGTTACCTTTTTACTTTTGGATGATAGCTATTCTCAAAGTTAGGATTTAACATTTCATGGTGCTTTATCTTTTCCTTTCCCTGATGACCATGTTTTTAAGCATTTTTAATTAGTTTATTTTGCTCAGTAATATTTCTTTGTATTTTTTGTTGCTTGCAAAACCATTTATTTGTGTTGTCATGTAATATATTGACAGCAGGTACTAGGTTATATCCTACTTTCTTTACAATTTTGAGTTTATGAATCAAATATGAATAATGACACCATAAAATACCTACATGTTCTATTTTGTGTAGACTTTTGCTTTGGCATCCTTTAAAAAAATATTAAGGAGCACAACTTCTGGATCATCAAGTTAGAATGTGAACAATTTTGTAAAAAAATGGCCAAGGTGTCTTGCATAGTGATTGTGTGAACTGAAATGCCACTAGAAGTGAATAAGAGTTCCAGGTGCTCTGTGTCCTTGCCAGCACTGGACCCCCTGTCCGCATTTTGATTTGGGCCATTTCAGTATGACACATTTCAGTGTTGTTTTAACTTGCAACTCCCTGATGACATATAACATGAGACATCTTTTCATGCATACTTGGCATCTGTCTATTTTTGTGAGATATCTATTAAAGCCCACTTTATAATTTTTTTTGTCATAGTGATTGAGTTTTAAGGGCTCTTTGTATAATATGGATAACAATCCTTTTCCAAAATGAGTTTTGAAGATATTTTCTCCCAGTTTGTGGCTGCCCTTTCCATTTCATTTTTTCAGAATTTTTTTTTTATGAAATAGCATGTATCACTTTTGTATGGTTTTCATGACAGCTGGGTGAGAGCAGTGGCCTAAAACTTAATAACAATTGATATATCTCACTGCAAATCAAAAGGAGAATAATAGCATTATACATAAAATTTGCCAGGATTTCAGGCCGTATCACTATTGTTTAAATATAGGAACCATTATTATTTAAGAAACTAACCCATTATTAAATATAACAAATTAAGTCTTAATGTTTAGATCAATGTGTTATTCATATAATTATTTGACAGAAGACTTTACTCTCATTCATTGCTTCATGAAACTTCCAAAATATTAATTAGGAGCCTACTATAGACAAGAAAATGTTTTTAACCAGTTGGGCAAAGGAACATAAAATAGTTGATATCAAATATTAACAAAACTACTTGATAGCAAAGGTTAGTACAATATATCCAAAATAATTGTAATACTAAACTAATAAGTATCTAGTTCATTAGACGAGATAGTGCCATAGAAATATTGCTGCTGTGTTCTATATAGGGGCATGATTATTTCTAGCTGTGTGAGTCAGAGGGGACCTTGTCAAGGATGAAGCATCTTGTCTATTGTCAAATGTTTTCCTGGTGGGCAAAGTCATGGCAGTCAGGATACTTAGGGTCAATGAGAAGAACTTATTCCTTAGAGTCATAAAGATGCCCTGTTCCATTCTCTGTCCCACTAACTAGCTTGGAGTCAGTGTTGAACTCAACTTTTAGTATATATTAAATTACCACCATATAATTCTTTATCACCATGTCATTTTTCACTTCTAAAATCAATATGAATACTTCATCAAAAAACCTATAATCTCTGATATTTATTTTTAAGAAATTGTGAAGAACATTCATGTTTAGGTTGATCCAATGATCAGTTTGCTTTCTGTTTTGAAAAGGTAGACATGTCTATATCTTTTTACTAGACAACAGTGACAAATTTCTGTGGATAAAATGGCCAGATAGGTGACTTAATCTGGGAAAGGAATCAAGATAATTAACACATCTATAAAGCTATCAAACTCTTGCAGTAAGAGCCTCTCCATGTTTTTTATGTCTCTGGTATTATTAAAGATGATCATATATTTTATTGGGGACTAGAGAAATGATTATTTTCTGCACTATTAATCCTACATAGTTATAGGTAATAATAATAAATATGTTAAAGGAGGGTGTCACCATTTTCCTTCCTATAAAGTTATTTTCATTGCAAACACTCTTTGGCATTTCCATGGCTTTTGTTTCCTTATCTGACTGTATTCCTCCCATGGGTTGAATGCTGAATTTCCATTGTGCAATCTCAGCATCTTTGGCTTTGGATGCCCGCAATACGCAGCTATACATTATACTCAAGTGTGTCTAGTGAAACATGAGTCATAATGATAGGAAAATATTTTAAAGTACAGAGCTTATTTTTTTGTTCTACTTTATAAATTTGAATTTGTGATGGCTTAGGAATACATTTGCTCTGGCTTAAACAGGGAGGAGGAAGAAGCGAGAGAGTGAAACTCTTCACTGTCCATGCATGAAATTGCCTTTGGTAATTGGCTTTGGCGGTCCTAAGGTACTAAACTGCAGAGCTTCAATAAATGTGAGGTTGGAATTAGAAGGGTAAGCAGTAATTAGTCAGTCACTTTGACTTTTTAGACACAGCTTAGCATTTATTACTGTTTCTCTCACTGTTCTGACCTAAATCAATGACCTTTAAACTGGAATATATTTCCTTGCACCTTTTATAACCCTCCTCTTTAATACTTCTATTATACATTAAAAAAAATTAAAAACCAAAAAGATCTAGTGATTCAATGTATGGAGGACATCTAACCATCCATGGAGAAGGGCCTATTTTTAACTTCATTGAAACATCAAGATGCAGTCACTATGAAAAAAGAATTGTCTCATTTAGTGTAAGAAGTGCTAATGGGCCTTTGTGATCAAGGTGAGACTAACAAATACATGGGGCAGCTTGTAGAGCAGTGAGATGGCTTAGCTGGTAAAGGCACCTGCTGCTAAGCCTGATGACCCGAGATTGATTTCTAGGACCCACACCGTGGACAGACAAAACTGATGCACAAATTGTCCTCTGCATCCATACATGCATTTGGAGCCTGTATGAGGAGCCACATATACAATAAAATAAATTCTAAAAACAAAAAGTAAAGCATATACTCAATATATTTTAAAAACTTTTAGGTCAGGAAATTCCATCTTGGGTGGAATTAGTGTAGGAATTTGGATCATAGATGACTACCTATGTGTGGTAGAAGAAATAATGATCTGTAAATATGTTATATACAAGACAAAGAGGAATGGATTTTTACAAATGAAACTAAAGAGACCCATAAACTGACTTAAGATAGGGAGAGTCTTTTGGTATATTTGAATGAACACAATGTAATCACTAAAGGTGAAGAGAGAGGTAGAAGAGTCCATATTCAACTGATGTGATGTGGGGAAGAATTGAGCATTGTGGTTTGGTAATGGAAGCAGTACATGATTGAGGCAAGTTGGCAGCCTGTGTCAGCTGGTGAGGACATAGAGACAGACTATCTACCAGAGCCTTCTAAAGAGCATAGTCCTGCCAACATCTAGACTTTAGCTTAGCCAGACTCAGGTCAGACTTTTGGGTAGTTTTCAGCCATACATTTTTTAAACAATTTTATTACTTTTATAGTAGAAATTAAAGTCCTGAGATGAATTCATTTTTGTGATTACTTACTTCTTTAAAATAGAACCAAGATGTGCAAACTTGACATTTTTATTCTATTGTGATCAGTTTTCTCATGTTTGTAGTCCCTTGTTTGAAGGGACATCACAGTAACAGCTGGAAGTTGGTATTAGGTGGCCAGCTACCCTGGGCAACATGCAGTCTTGGAGCTAATGCTTCAGAGTTCCCTGTGTAACAAATGGTCCTCTCACTGTCAAGCTACAAATGCCACAGCATGAATTGATGACTGAAGTATCAATATGTCCTTAAAAGGGTGAGTTATTATTCTTTGGAGTGTCTCTACAACTGCAGCTGGCCTCAAAACACCCTTCACTTGCAACAGACTTTCTGCTACTCACATCTGTTAAGAGGCATGGATGGTTTTCTTAAGAAAAACACAAAATAAACACCATGTCTTTATAAATAGGTTCCTTTTTTTCTGCTTCAAGGAGCTTTTTTTACTATATACAAATCCTGAATATTGCTAACAGTTCATCACATTTTGAGGCACAAAAATCTAAAATTTGGATCTACTTTATTTTGAATTACACTTTATTTCCTTCTCTTAGCCCCCTTATCTAAATGTTCTACTTAGATAATTAAAAAATATAAACATGGTTATCTGTAGGTATGTGTTCCCATGTGTTTTCATGGGTATTAGTATGCACATGCACATGTGTGTATAAGCCAGAGGTCAACCTTGAGCATCTTCCTCAATTGCTTTCCACATTAATTTTTTTAAAAATAGGATTTCTCACTGAATCTGGAGCTCAGCAATTGGGATAGGTTAGCTTCCCAGCAATCCTCAGGCATCTCCCTGTGCCTACCTTCTCAGCTTTCAGATTATAGCTTCCTCCTATTTCACTTGTCTTTTCTGTATGGGTGCTGGGGATCTAAATTCTTGTACAGCAAGCACTTTACTGATGGAGACATCTTCCCATTCCTGAATAATTTTTAAAATAGTTTGTGGTAAATGATTGGAAGCTTATCATCCTGTTCCATGGTTATCTGATATAGATATATAGGACATAGAGATGATAAGATAAAAGGGTAGATTAATGAACCTACTTTTAAAGAACAACAACTTGTTTAAAATGTTTTACATTGGTATAAATTTTAGTTTATTGATTCAAACTTAAGGTTAATTTTGTTATACTGTATATATATGTATATATATGCATATATATATATATTCCTATTCTTGTTTGAGGTATTATGTTTATGTAACTCATTTAAAATTGTAATGGATAATTAAGAAATAGATTAATAATTAGTCAGCTACGGTAATCATATTTATAGCCATGTTAGATAAGTCTTCTAGGTATACATAGATATATTTCAGATAGATAGGTAGTCGTCAAACACTTCAAAGACCTACAGAATATGGCATTTAAAATGTTTTAAAAATTTAGACATTCTGGACAGTGAGACATGTCTACTCCTGGTAGCACTGGATTTACTTCAGAGAGGAAGATGGGCATTGAAGACACTCCATATGGAGTTTATCTTCACCTTGGCAAAGATAGCCATTTGGGCAATAATCTGTTCTTGCCTGGACTGGTTGATTGACTGGACATGCAAGACCCATGAAGGATGACCACTAAACTTTGCTTGACAAGATGGTCCTTCAGGTTCCTGCTTCACAGAGAAAACTGCCAGACATTCTACAGGACACTGAAAAAAATGACAGAGAGACTCTAGGTCTGTGAGCTAAAGACAGATGCCCCAACTTTACAAAGGAACATTAGGTGACTGTCCAGGCTGTCAGCTGTCTCTGTCTACCCTGCAAGACTCCTGGAAGTTGCTTACATTCTTCTCCTGTTTCTCAGGTAATATTATATCCTTCTGAGGTCTCTGATGTGGTTGAAGACTAGATAGTTGCAATTTCCTCAGTTATGATAAAAGATAAGTTAGATATAAAACCTTAAACTCACAAATATAAGATAGATAGGACATCTTCTTTAATATTGTAACTGTAATTCTTACTTGATAATTGTTTTGTTATATGTAATTTTACTATGTTAAAGTTAAAATCTGCCTTTAAAAAAAAAAAAAAGAAGAAAAGGGGAAGTGCTGTGGATATCGCTCTATATAAATAAAACACTGGCCAGTGACCAGGCAGGAAGTATAGGCAGGACAAGGAGAGAGGAAAATTGAGGGAACAGGAAGAAGGAGGAGGAGACACTGCCAGCCACTGCCAGAACAAGCAGCATGTAAAGATGCCGGTAAGCCACGAGCCACATGGCAAGGTATAGATTTATAAAAATGGGTTAATTTAAGATATAAGAACAGTTAGCAAGAAGCCTGCCACGGTCACACAGTTTATAAGTAATATAAGCATCTGAGTGATTATTTTATATGTGGGTTGTGGGACTGCAGGGCTTGGTAGGATCTGGAGAGAAGCTCTCCAGGAACAGTTATCCTTCATGTAAATATATATATATATATATATATATATATATATATATATATATATATATATATATAATTTTATCATTTATTTTACATCTCAACTGTAATTTCTTCTCCCTCCTCTCCTCCCATTCCCTCCCCACTCTTCACTCCTCCACCAATCCACTCCTCCTCCCTCTCCATTTAGAAAGGGGCAGGCCTCCTATAATTGTCAACAAAGCATGGCACATCAAGTTGAGACAGGACCAAGCTCCTGCCCCTGCATCAAGGCTGGGTGAGGCAACCCAGCATGGGGAATAGGTTCCCAAAAGCCAGTTCAAGTGCCAGGCATATGTCCTGATCCCACTGTTGGGAGCCCCACAAACAGACCAAGCTACACAACTATCACACACATGCAGAGAGCCTGGGTCAGTCCCAATGCAGTCTCCCTAGTTGTCGGTCCAGAGTCCATGAGCTCCTAGGAGCCCATGTCTCTGTATCTGCTTCCATTAGTTACTGGATGAAGGCTCTCGGATGACAATTAGGGTAGTCACTAATCCGATGACAGGAGATGGCCAGTTCAAGCACCCTTTCCATTATTGCTAGGAGTCTTAGCTGGGGTCATCCTTGGGGATTCCTGGCACCAGGTTTATTCCCACCCCAAAATGCCCACTCCTATCAAGACATCTCTTTCATCACTCTCGCACTTTGTCCTACCCCTAACCTGCCCAACACAATCCCTCATGTTCCCATCCTTCCCCCTTCCACACTTTACCCAGGAGATCTCTTCTATTTCCTCTTCCCAGGGAGATTCTGTCCCTCTTTGGGCTCTCCTTGTTATCTAGCCTCTCTGGAGTTGTGGAATGTAGCCTGGTTAGTCTTTACTTTACACATAATATCCACTTATGACTGAGTACATACCATGTTTGTATTTCTGGGTCTGGGTTGCCAGACTCAGGTAATTTTTTTTTTCTAGTTCTATCCATTTATTTGCAAATTTCATGATGTTACTGATTTTTACAGCTGAGTAATACTCCATTGTGTAAATGTAGCCTTTATCCTTCTTTGGTTGAGGGGCAACTAGGTTTTTTCCAGGTTCTGGCTATTAAGAATAACTCTGCTATAAACATACTTGAGCAAGTGTCCTTGTGGTATGATTGAACATTCTTTGGATATACGCCCAAGATTTTTATAGCTGGATCTTGAGGCAGATTGATTCCCAATTTTCAGAGAAACTGTCATAACTGTTTCCAAAGTGACTGTACAAGTTTACACTTTCACCAGCAGAGGAGAATTGTTCTCCTTACTCCACATCCTCTCCAATATAAGCTGTCATCAGTGTTTTTGATCCTAGCCATTCTGACAGGTATAAGTTCATATCTCAGGGTCATTCTGAGTTGCTTTTCCCTGGTGGTAAAGGATGTTGAACAATTCTTTAAGTGTTTCTTGGCCATTTGAGATTCTTCTGTTGAGAATTCTCTGTTTAGATCAGTACCCATTTTTAAAATTGGATTATTTGGTATTTTGATGTCTAGTTTCTTATGTTCTTTATATATTTTAGATATCAGCCCTCTGCCAGATGTGGGATTGGTGAAGACCTTTTCCAATTCTGTAGGCTGCCACTTTTTTCTTATAGACAGTTTCCTTTGCCTTACAGAATCTTTTAAGTTTCATGAGGTCCCATTTATTAATTGTTGATTTCAGTGTCTGTGCTAATGGTGTATGCTCTCTATGTGCAGATTTCTACCAGACTTTCAAAGAAGAGATAATACCAAAATCCTGAAATTGTTCCACACAATAGAAATAGAAGGAACATTGCCAAATTCTTTTTATGCAGCTACAGTTCCCTGATACCCAAACAACACAAAGATGCAACAAAGAAAGAGAATTACAGACCAATTTCCATCATAGACATTGATGCAAAAATACTCAATAAAATACTGGCAAGCAGAATACAATAATACAGAAAAAAAAATCCACTACAATCTAGTAGACTTCATCCCAGAGATGCAGGGATGGTTCAATATATGAAAATTTGTCAATGTAATCCACCATATAAGCAAACGTAAATAATAAAACCTCATGATAATCTCAATGGATGCTGCAAAAGTCTTAACAAAATCCAACACCCTTTCATGATAAAGGTCTTGGAGAGATCAGGGATACAAGCAACCTATCTAAACATAATAAAAGCAATATGCAGCAAGCTGTCAGCCAACATCAAATTAAATGGAGAGAAACTTATTCTTCACACTTTGGCATGTTGTGGGTCTCTCCACTAATTGCAATCTACTCTAACAGAAACTTCTTAGATGATGGTTGAGGGGTTCATTTATCTATGGGTAGATGGTAAGTTCTTATAATTAAGAGTAGTAGGTTTTTCTCTAGGGCCTATGACCTAGGTCCATAGGTTCCAGGCCTTATAATTGTGTCAGGAATGGGGTTCATTTTATGAAGTAGGACTTAAACCTATTTGAATATGATTGGTGACTTCCAAAGCATTCATACCACTATTGCATCAGTGAGGATAGCTTGCCACACCAGTCATCACTGTACTCATAGGTTGACAGATACTTATGAGTGATGACTACTACTCTCCACTAGCTGTGTATATATCACCCTTCAACATCATGAAAGTTAGCCAGTCAAGAAGAAGCTTCCAGATATGTACTTGCTTCCTTTATCATGTTTTAGGACTCTAGTGTGTTGTCTCTTCAGCAAGAGTGTCTTACAATCACAGGGTCATTTTACTAGATGCAGAAAAGGCCTTTCACAAAAATTCATCAACTCTGCATGATAATGGTCTCAGAGAGAAAATGCATAAAGGGATATATCTCAACATAATAAAAACAATATAAAACCAATAGCCAATCATTCTTGTGGCTGTGTGAATGAGAAAGACCCTCATAGTCTCATATATTTGAATATTTAGTCCCTTCCTTGGGTGGAAATGTTTTGGAAAGGATTAGGATGTGTGGCCTTGCTGGAAGAAGTGTGTCACTGGGGATGGATTTTGAGGTTTCTTTCTCAGGCCCAGTTTTTCTCTCTGCCTCCATCTTTTGGATAAGATGTAAGCTCTTAGCTACTGCTCCAGTGCCAAACCATGCCACCTTGCTGTCAAGCGCCCTGCTATGAGGTTTTTATTATCACATTTTTACTTGCTTGACTAGAGTTATCCAAAGATATTTTATTTTGAAGATTTTATGCAAGATATTGTTTCCATGATTTATTTCTCAGCCTGCTTGTCATTTGTATATAGGAGGTCTACTGACTTTTGTGAGTTAATTTTGTATCCTGCTACTTTGCTGAAAGTGTTTATCAGCTGTTTAAGTTTACTGATATACTCTTTAGGGCCTTTTATGAATAAAATCAAATAAAGATATATTGGCTTCTTCCTTTCCTAGTTGTATCCCCCTTGTTCTCTTTTAGTGGTCTTATTACTCTAGCTAAGACTTCAAGTACTATGTTGAATAGGTATGAAAAGAGTGGATATATTTTTCTTGTTCCTGATAGTGTGGAAATGATTTCAATTTTTTTGTTTAGGTTAATGTTGATTGGGGGCTTGCTGTAAACTGCCTTTATTATATTGAACTATGCCCCTTGTATCCTAAGCCTCTCTAGGACATTTATCATGAAGGGATGTTGGGTTTCCGTCAAAATCTTTTCTGTATCTAATCAGATAATTACATTTTTTTAACTCTTTACTTTATGGGGGGGCCTACCACTCAGCTACCAAATAACTACCCAGAAGCTTATTCTTTCTTATGAATGCCCAGTCTTAGCTTGGTCTATTTCTAGCCAGCTTTTCTTAACTAATTATCCCATCTACCTTTTGCATCTGGGCTTTTACCTTTCTCTATTTCTGTATATTTTTCTTTCCTTCTTTTTTTAAATTATTATTTTATTTTATAATTAATTTTTTACATATCACCTACAGATTCCCCTGTCCTCCCTCCTCCTACCACCCAGCCTTCTCCCCAATCCACCTGCCCATTCCCACCTCCTCCAAGGCAAGGTCTCCACTGGGGATTTAGCTCAGCCTGGTAGATTCAGTTGAGGCAGGTCTAGTCCCCTCCTCCCTACACCAAGGCTGAGAAAAATGTCTCAGCATAGGCCCTAGGTTCCAAAAAGCCAGCTCATGCACTAAGGTCAGGTCCTGGTCCTACTGCCTGGGGGCCTCCTAAATAGTTCAAGCCAATCAACTGTCTCACTTATCCAGAGGGCCTGGTCCAGTTCCATGGGGGATCAGCCAGTGGTTTATAGTTCATGTGTTTCCACTAATTTGGCTATTTGTGCCTGTGCTTTTTCCAATCATGGTCTCAATATTTCTTGCTCATATAATCCCTCCTCTCTCTCATTGACTGGACTCCTGGAGCTCCACCTGGGGCTTGGCCATAGATCTCTGCATCTGTTTCCTTTAGTCACTGAATGAGAGGTCTATCATGCCAGTTAGGGTGTTCAGCCATCTGATCACCAGAGTAGGTCAGCTTGGCCTTTCTCTTGACCATTGCCAGTAGTCTATTGTGGAGTTATCTTTGTGGATTTCTGGGGACCTCTCTAGCACTCTTCCCATGGGGTCTTCATTTATCATGGTATATCTTTCCTTGTTCTCCTACCCTGTTCCTGATCTAGCTGGGACCTCCCACTCCCCTAAGCTCTCTTTTCCAAGACGCTTGCCCTCCATTAGCTCCCCCCTCACATCCAGTTTGCTCATGTAGATCTCATCCATTTCTCTGTCATTGGGTGATCCCTGTGTTTTTCTTAGGGTCCTCTTTACTAGGTAGCCTCCCTGGAGTTGTGAGTTGCAGTCTGGTTATCTTTTGCTTTACATCTAGTATCCACTTATAAGTGAGTAGATACCATGTTTGTCTTTCTGAGTCTGGGTTGCCTCACTCAGGATGATTTTTTTCTAGTTCCATCCATTTGCCTGCAAACCTCATGATGTCATTGTTTTTCTCTGCTAAGTAGTACTCTGTTTTGTATATGTATCACATTTTATTTATCCATTCTTTAGTTGAAGGGCATCTAGGTTGTTTTCAGGTTCTGGTTATGACAAATAATGCTGCTATGAACATAGTTGAGCATGTGTCTGCTGTGGGATGGTCTGTATGTCAAATCTGTTGTTCTGATTGGTCAATAAATAAAACACTGATTGGCCAGTGGCCAGGCAGGAAGTAGGTGGGACAAGGAGAGCGGAGAATACTGGGAAGCAGAAGGCTGAGGGAGAGACACTGCCAGCCGCAGCCATGATCAGCAGCATGTGAAGACACCGGTAAGCCACTAGCCACGTGGCAAGGTATAGATTTATGGAAATGGATTAATTTAAGCTATAAGAACAGTTAGCAAGAAGCCCTGCCACGGCCATACAGTTTGTATGCAATATAAGTCTCTGTGTTTACTTGGTTGGGTCTGAGCGGCTGTGGGACTGGTGGGTGACAAAGATTTGTCCTGACTGTGGGCAAGGCAGGAAAACTCTAGCAACATGTGTCCTTGTGGTATGATTGAGGATTCATTGGGTATATGCCCAAGAGTGTTATAGCTGGGTCTTGAGGGAGATTGATTCCCAATTTTATAAGAAATCACCATATTGATTTCCAAAGTGGCTGTACAAGTTTGCATTCCCACCAGCAGTGTAGGCGTGTTCTCCTTGCTCCACATCCTCTCCAGAATATGCTCTCTTCAGTATTTTTGATCTTAGTCATTCTGACGGGTATAAGATGGTATCTCAGAGTCGTTTTGATTTGCATTTCCCTGATGACTAAGGATGGTGAGCAATTCCTTAAATGTCTTTCAGCCATTTGAGCTTCTTCTGTTGAGAATTCTTTGTTTAGCTCTATTAGCCCGTTTTTTAATTGGACTGTTGGTTATTTTGATGTCTAATTTCTTGAGTTCTGGATATCAACCCTCTGTCAGATGTGGGGTTGGTGAAGATCTTTTCCCATTCTGTAGGCTATCATTTTATCTTGTTGACTGTGTGCTTTGCCCTACAAAAGCTTCTCAGTTTCAAGACGTCCCATGTATTAAATGTTGCTCTCAGTGTCTGTGCCACTGGTGTTACATTTAGGAAGTGATCTCCAGTGTCAATACATTCAAGACTACTTTCTTCTTTCTCTTCTATCAGGTTCAGAGTAACTGGATTAATGTTGAGGTCTTTGATTCACTTGGACTTGAGTTTTGTGCACGGTGACAGATATGGATCTATTTGTAGGCTTCTACATGTTGACATCCAGTTATGCCAGCACCATTTGTTGAAGATGCTTTCTCTTTTCCATTGTACAGTTTTGGCTTCTTTGT
Organism: Peromyscus leucopus; assembly: GCF_004664715.2. NCBI lineage: Eukaryota > Metazoa > Chordata > Mammalia > Rodentia > Cricetidae > Peromyscus > Peromyscus leucopus. The sequence goes on from NC_051064.1 coordinate 94,915,648, forward strand.
CGAAAACCATATGTTCATAGGTGTAGGGATTAATGTTGGGGTCTTCAGTTTGGTTCCATTGGGCCACATGTAGGTTTTTATGCTGTTTTTATTACTGTAGCTCTATAGTAGAGCTTGAAGCCAGGAATCATGATGCCTCCAGAGGTTGTTTTATTGTACAGGATTCTTTTGGTTATCCTGTTTTTTTTTTTTTTTTTTTTTTCCATATGAAGTTGAGTATTGTTCTTTCTAGGTCTGTGAAGAATTGTGTTGGGATTTTGATGGGGATTGCATTGAATCTACAGATTGCTTTTGGTAAGATTGCTACTTTTACTATGTCAATCCTACCTATCCATGAGCATGGGAGATCTTTCCATTTTCTGACATCTTCAGTTTTTTTTTTCAGGGACTCAAAGTTCTTATCAGACAGGTACTTTACTCTCTTAGTTAGAGTTACCCCAAGGTATTTTAAATCCTCTGTGGCTATTGTAAAGGGTGATATATCTCTGATTTCTTTCTCAGCCTGTTTGTCATTTGTATATAAGAGGGCTACTGATTTTTTGAGTTACTCTTGTATCATGCTACATTGCTGAAGGTGTTTATAAGTTGTATAAGTTCTTTGGTTGAATTTTTGGGGTCACTTATGTATACTATCATGTCATCTGCAAATAGTGAAAGCTTGACTTCTTCCTTTCCAATTCATATCCCCTTAATCTCTTTATGTTGTCTTATTGCTCTGGCTAGAACTTTAAATACTATATTGAATAAGTATGGGGAGAGCAGACAGCCTTGTCTTGTTCCTGATTTTAGTGGAATTGCTTTGAGTTTCTCTTCACTTACTTTGATGTTGGCTGTTGACTTGCTGTAATTGCCTTTATTATGTTTAGGTATGTTCTCTGTATTCCTAATCTCTCCAATACCTTTATCATGAAGGGGTGTTGGATTTTGTCAAATGCCTTTTCAACATCTAGTGAGATGATCATGTAGTTTTTTTCTTTCAGTTTGTTTATATGGTGTATTACATTGACAGACTTTCATATGTTGAACCACCCTTGCATCCCTGGGATGAAGCCTACTTGATCGTGGTGGATAATTGTTTTGATGTGTTCTTGGAGTCTGTTTGCCAGTATTTTATTGAGTATTTTTGCATCAATGTTCATGAGGGAGATTGGTCTGTAGTTCTCTTTCTTTGTTGCATCTTTCTTTGGCTTGGGAAACAGGGTAATTATAGCCTCATAGAAGGAGCTTGGTAATGTTCCTTCTGTTTCTATTGTGTGGAACAATTTAAAGAGTATTGGTATTATCTCTTCTTTGAAGGTCTGGTAGATTCTGCATTGAAACCATCTGGTCCTGGGCTTTTTTTTGGTTGGGAGACTTTTAATGACTGTTTCTATTTCCTTAGGGATTATTGGTCTATTTAAATTGTTTATCTGGTCTTGATTTAACTTAGGTATGTAGTACCTATCCAGAGAATTATCCGTTTCTTTTGGATTTTTCCAATTTTGTGGAGTACAGGTTTTTGAAGTATGACCTGATGATTCTCTGGATTTCCTCAATGTCTGTTGTTATGTCTCCCTTTTCATTTCTGATTTTGTTAATTTGCATGCTTTCTCTCTGCCTTTTGGTTAGTTTGGCTAAGGGCTTGTCTATCTTGTTGATTTTCTCAAAGAACCAACTCTTTGGTTCATTGAATCTTCATATTGTTCTCTTTGTTTCTATTTTATTGATTTCAGCTCTCAATTTGATTATTGCCTGGTATTTATTCCTCCTGGTGACTTTGCTTCTTCTTGTTCTAGAGCTTTCAGGTGTGCTGTTACATCATTAGTTTGAGATTTCTCCAACTTCTTTATGTGAGCATTTAGTGCTATGAATTTTCCTCTTAGCACTGCTTTTATAGCATCCTATAAGTTTGGTTATTTGGTGTATTCATTTTCATTGATCTCTAGGAAGTCTTTAATTTCTTTCTTTCTTTCTTCCTTGACCCATTGGTGATTCAGATGAGCATTATTAAGTTTTCATGAGAATGTAGGCTTTCTGTAATTTTTGTTGTTGTTGAAATCTCACTTTAAACCATGCTAGTCTGATAGAACACAAGAAGTTATCACATTTTTTTATCTGTTGAGATTTGCTTTGTGGCCAAGTATGTGGTCAATTTTGGAAGGTTACATGGGGTGCTGAGAAGGAGGTATATTCTATTTTGTTACGATTGAATGTTCTATAGATATCGATTAAGTCCATTTGAGTCATAACATCAGTTAAATCCTTTATTTCTCTGTTAAGTTTTGATTTGGGAGATCTGTCCAGTTGTGAGAGTGGGGTGTTGAAGTCTCCCACTATTAATGTGTGGGGTTTTATATGTGATTTATGCTTTAGTAATGTTTCTTTTACATATGTGAGTGCCCTTGTGTTTGGGGCATAAATGTGTCAGAATTGAAAGTTCATCTTGGTGGATCTTTCCTGTGATGAATATGTAATGTCTTCTTGATCTCTTTTGATTGATTTTAGTTTGAGGTCTATTTTGCTGGATATTAGAATGGCTACACCAGCTTGCTTCTTAAGACTATTTGATTGGAAAGACTTTTCCCTGCCTTTTATTCTTAGGTAGTATCTATTTTTGAATTTGAGATGTGTTTCTTGTATGCAGCAGAAAGATGGGTCCTGCTTTCATATCAATTCTGTTAGCCTGTGTCTTTTTATAGGTGAATTAAGTCTATTGATATTAAGGGATATTAATGACCAGTGGGGGGTCTTGGAGAAGGGGAACCATCCCACAGGAGCCCTGCCAGCTGGCTGGCAACTGGGGCCGAGTTGGGCAGGTGTTCCCCGGGAAAGGCTGGGCTTTCTTTCCTTCTTATTTTGTGTCTACTGTGTGACTTGGTGGCTAGGCCCCGGCATTCTCCCCTCCTTCTCCTTTTCTTACTCCTCGTCAATCTTCCCAGATTTCTCCTATTTATTCTCACTGCCTACCATTCCCACTGTCCTTTCTTCTGCCTAGCTGTTGGCTATTCTGCTCTTTATTAGACCAATCAGGTGTTTTAGACAGGCAAAGTTCCACAGCCTCACAGAGTTAAACAAATGCAACATAAAACAATGCAGCACACCTTCACATCATTAAACAAATATTCCACAGTATAAATGAATGTAACCCATCTTAAAATAATATTACACAAATTTCCCCTTTTTGTACAATTTAAAAATGAAAAATTTTGACTTTAATATAGTAAAACTATGTATAACAAAAATAGTTACCAAGTAAGAATTACATATAATATTCAGTCCATTTACAGTTAGAAAATTCAGAGAAAATACTCCATTATCAAACTTATCTTAATATAAAAGTTTTATACCTAATTTACTTTCTTTCATAACTAAGAAAGCTACAACTTTAACTGTAATTTTTGTCTTTAACTCTGTCAAAGAGCCCAGAAGAATGTAAATTACCATCACCAGAGACCCTAGCTGCCCAGACAGTCACCCCAAATTTCTCTTCACTGTTGGGGCATCCATCTTCAGCCTACAGGCCTAGAAGGTCTGATAGACTCTTCAGTGAAGCATGAATTTTGAAGGACTGTCCTGCCTTGTTTTGGAAAAGTTCAGTAGTGTGTACTTCATATTCAGTTTATAGAGCATACTGTTAGCAATCAAGCCAAAGCAGTTCTTGCCAAATGGCTAGCCTTGACACCTTGAAAGCAAACTACATATGGAGTTTTTTTTTTTTATGCCCATTATCCTTTTATGAAGGAGATTGGTGCTGACAGGAACAGATGTGTTTCATTGTAATGAAAAATCTTTAGGTTATTAAACATCTTAATTGTCATATTCTGTAGGTATTTGAAGTGTTTGAAAATCATCTATCTGTATAAAATACACCTTCTTAACCTAGAAAATATACCCAATGTAATTACAAGTTTGATTATTACAGATTATCTACTAACCTCATTTCTTAATTATACATTTTTTTTTGTTGTTTTGTTTTTCGAGACAGGGTTTCTCTGTGTAGTTTTGGTGCCTGTCCTGGATCTCACTATGTAAACCAGGCTGCCCTAGTACACACAGAGTCTGCCTGGCTCTGCCTCCTGAGTGCTGGGATTAAAGGCATGCACCACCACCGCCCAGCATACATTAAATTTTTAAATGAGCTGCTTAAACACAATACCCAAAACAAGAGTGGTAACATATACACAGTATAACAAAAATAACTTTAAATTTGTATGAATATACCAAAATTCATGCCAATGCAAAATACCTGAGATTAATAGTTGTCTTTTTATCCTTTATTCTATATTCCCACAAATGATAACAAACATCCATAGCCCACCAACTAATCAAACACCACACCCATCCTATGCTGTGGGATGGTCTGTATGTCAAATCTGTTGCTCTGATTGGTCAATAAATAAAACACTGATTGGCCAGTGGCCAGGCAGAAAGTATAGGCAGGACTAACAGAGAGGAGAATTGAGAGAACAGGAAGGCAGAGGGAGTCACTGCCAGCTGGGGCCATGACAAGAAGCATGTGAAGACACCGGTAAGCCACAAGCCACATGGCAAGGTATAGATTTATGGAAATGGATTAATTTAAGCTATAAGAACAGCTAGCAAGAAGCCTGCCACAGACTATACAGTTTGTAAGCAATATAAGTCTCTGTGTTTACTTGGTTGGGTCTGAGCGGCTGTAGGACTGGCGGGTGGCAAAGATTTGTCCTGACTGTGGTGGGCAAGGCAGGAAAACTCTAGCTACAATCCTAACTCTTGGGAATGCAGTTGTCATTTTCTCTAGACTGCTTCCTGTTGTCTGTGGGCAAAGGCATCTTTAAAGGTCCTTGATAATATTGAGATAATGACATAGTCCTTGGAAGAACAGTGGTAATCTTTGCTGATATATATCACCTGTCAAGATTCAGGAGCTACCCTGATCAAACCTTATCCATATTTACCTGGAATGAATCTACAGCCTCTTGTTTCTTGCGGAAACAAAAGCAAAACCTCTTCTCCAAAGCAATGCATTTTTTTGAGTTCCATTTTAATGTTAAGTTATACTTAAAAACATTTAGGCTTGGTTTATTTCATCAGTCCCTCTTTCAATCCCATGTCTCTTAGCAGCTGTCTTTTCCTTATTAGCAATCAAAAAATTATATGTCAATTACAATATTTTATAGGATCCAGACTCCCTCTATATTTTCTATCATTACATAGCTTTTCTCTTTTTTATTACTTTTCTTCTCTCTCTAAAGAATTTATTATTTTTAAACTATTTTTTCCATGACTGTCTATATATATATTCTTTCTTAAGCCTACTCTCATTGTAAAATACTCTGGAACCTATATAGGTTTTTGTTTGTTTGTTTGTTGTTCTTATTTTTCCATCTGGACCTCTTTTACCGCATATCTTTTAGCCTTATTTTGACTTTGTGAGCCTACTTTAAACTGCTAAGCTATAGTTGGGTCCTCTGTGTGGATCTATCACCGGGCTCCACCTGCTTATATGTTTTTGAGAACTAGGCATAAACCTCACAGAGGGGGGTTTGACCAGGAACTGCATTCAACCCTCCATAGCTTTGCAATGCTGTTGCCCTGCATGGTGGCAGCTGTTGTTGTTTTTTTTTTTGTTCCTGCTTAATGTATTGGCTGCTCAATGGCTCACTGTCAGGTGTAAACTCTTTTTTTTTTTTGTATCTCCTATTTTTTTTAAATTATTTTATTCTATTTTACAATACTATTCAGTTCTACATAACAGCCACAGATTCCCTTGTTCTCCCCCTTCCTGCCCCCCTTCCCTTCCCCCCACCCCACCCCCCATTCCCACCTCCTCCAGAGCAAGGTCTCCCTGGAGGACTGAGATCAACCTGATAGACTCAGTCCAGGCAGGTCCAGTCCCCTCCTCCTAGATTGAGCCAAGTGTCCCTGCATAAGTCCCAGGTTTCAAACAGGTGGAAACTCTTAAAGGAACTATATCCTTTTTTTTTTTTCCAGCTTTCTTAGGTCCTACATGGAAAATTGAGAGCCTTACATTGGTATGCCAAAATGTAGCTTTTTAAGAAACTCTTTTGGCTCTTTGAGGGGCCTGCTACCCAGCTCCCAAATGAATACCTAGAGGCTTATTCTTTCCTATAAATGACTGGCCTTAGCATAGCCTATTTCTAGCTAGCTTTTCTTAAATTATCCCATCTACCTTTTGCTTCTTGGCTTTTATTTTTCTCTATTTCTATATATCTTTTCTTTCCTTCTTATTCCATGTCTGGCTATGTGGCTAGCCCCTGGCATCCTCCTTTCCTTGCTCCCCTTCCATCTTTCTTCCCAGATTTCTCCTCCTATTTATTCTCTGTACCTGGCAGCCCTGCTTATCTTTTTCTCCTGCCTAGCTATTGGCCTTTTAGCTCTTCACTAGAACAATCAGGTGTTGTAGACAGGCAAAGTAACACAATTTCACAGAGTTAAGCACATGCAACATGAAAGAATGCAACACATCTTTGCATCATTAAACAAATGTTCCACAGCATAAATAAATGTAACATATCTTAAAATAATATTACACACCCTTATGTAGCATTTGTTTTAAAATTTGTTTATGTAGTGGATTGCATTTATTGATTTGGATATGTTATCCCTGAATCTCTGGGATGAAGCCTACATGATCATGGTGGATAATCTTCTTTTCTGATTCTGTGTATTTGGTGTTCTGTATGCCTCTTGTGATTCAGGACATTTTCTTCTATAATTCTGTTAAAAATACTTTCTGGGTTTTGACCTTGGTTTCTTCTCCTTCTACACCTACTATTATTAGTTTTGGACTTGCCATAGTGTCCCATTTCTTTCTGGATGTTTTGTGCCTATTTTTTTCATTGAACAGTTTTTATTTGGAGAGGAGGGTGACCTGTTCACATCTTCTACCTTGTCTTCAAGACCTGAATGAAATTCTCTCTTCCCTGCCATTTAATCTGATGGTGAAATTTAATTTTGAGTCTTTTGTTTGAATTCCCAAGGTTTTTGTTTCTAGGTTTATTTCAGTTTGGCTTTTGTTTAGTGATTCTATTTCTTTCTAAACTCTACTTTCATGCCTTGAACTGTTTTAATTATTTCATTCAACTGATTGTGTTTTCACAGTCTTCACAAAGATATTTATTCATATCCTCCTTAAGGTCCTTGAAGATACCCATAACTGCTATTTTTAAGATCTTGTCTTGTGATTCAGCCAAATTGCTTTTCTCAGGGCCTATTATGATAGGCTTTCTAGCTTCTGGAGATGACATATTATCTTGTTTGTTCATGCTTTTGCACTGGAGTTATGATATTTGAAGTCATTCATGGTGTGGTTATCTTGTCTTGAATTTATTGGTGGGTGTTCTGTTCTTTGGTTGTTTTTACCCACTCTCAGTTCTAGCTAGGAGTGACTTATCTGAGGTTCCTGATTTCAGTCACATATGGTGGCTGTGAGGTCCCTGCTGAAGTGTGGTTCTGCAGGCCCATAGGGAGTCTCAAAGGAATGAAGATGGGTGTAAGGAATAGGTAAAAGGGGTAGCAGGGAAGAACTACAAAGAAGAGGCAGCAGGTCCTTGGATGTGTACCAAGAGGTCCAAGGGGATGGAAGTAGGTTAAATGGGGGCTAAGGTGGCAGCAGGTTTTAAGGTAAGTCTGGAGAGAGTTGACTGCAAGACAGGAAGGAGGAAAGGGGTCATCTACTTGAGTCCCAGCCTATTGTTCAACAGCACAAGCTTTGTGGTTCCCCTCTCCCATATGGCAATCCATCATCTCAATCAAAGGCCATGGAATGAAGTTTGACCTTTTACCAGAAAAGTAATGATGGAGGTACTTGTGGTTCAAGAAATAATGCTTCATCCAGTATATCTAAGATTTTGTATAATAGAGGGCTTCCATATCCCGTAGACTCAGTCTTCTAAAGGAGCTGACCAAAGAGCATCCACTAACTCTGACACTGGCATTATAATTATCCCTGTGCTGAAAGTGATTTAAAATGAAGAAACAATTATAAGCAAGTTGTGACAGTTGGCAGCTAGACTAGAGTGGCCATTTCCTGTATTTCTAGACAGCTTTCTTTCAACCATGTAATAGTAAAAATATATTTTTTATTTAGTTTAAGTATTTGATGTACATATTCTTTTATGGTTGAGCTATATTATATGCTTTTACATTGGCTCCTTTGTTTTATATCTATATATCTATTTCTCTATGTATCTGTATTTTATTTAGTATTTGTTTATTGAATTAACTGTATTTTGTGATAATGATCTGTTTTTGCTTATAACTCATGGTAGCTCTCAATGATTTTTTTTGCCTTCCTCCTCCCTCCTTTCATTCTTCCTTCCTTCTTTTTTTCCTTCTCACCTGGAAGATATGAGGACCAAAATGAGGGCCTTTGGCATACTGGGTAAATGTTCTACTACTAAGTTACATGCCCAACCTATATTCTCTTATTTTCTAGCTCCAACTATTCTTTCTGTTTCACTTAACCCAAATATATTTTTAGCCTTATACTATTTTATTTCATTCATTCATATTATATTTTTAAAAAACTATATAACAAAATAAACTATAAATCCTTTTCCTCAGGGCTCAGGGAATCCCATGAAAGAGGAGGAAAGCATGTAAGCCAGAGGAGATGGAAGACACCAAGAAAATAAGGTCCTCTAAATCAACATAATCTAATCTCATAAGAACTCACAGAGACTAAGCAGCACGCACAGGGCCTGCATAGGTCTGCACTAGGTCCTCAGTGTGTATATTATTGCTTCTAATTGAGTGTTTTTATGGAAATTCTGAGCATATGAATGAGTCATGTCTTCTCTTGGGCGCTTTTCCTTCTATTGGTCTCTCTTGTTCGACTTTGATGTGATAGTTTGTTCAACATAAATGTGATGGTTTGTGTTTTATCTTATTATATTATATTTTATTTTGTCATAACTCAAATACATTTTTGAATGAGTAGTTTTCATAACTTCCTCTATCTATACAATTTCCACTTTTTATTTTAATGTTTTTGTTAAAACAATGAGCATAATTTTTTAACAACATAAAATATACTCATATATAACAAAAACTATCACATCAAAGTTTGACAAGGCAAACCAACAGAAGAATTCAAAGATAAGACACAAGAAACAGAGACCCACTTTTTCACACACCCAGGAGTCCCATAAAAGTGCTAAACTGAAAGCTATAATATGTATGCAGAGGACCTGGTTCAGACCAGTATAGGCTCTGTGCTTGCTGTTTCAGTTTTTGTGAGTTCCATATGAGGTTTGCTTAGTTGATTTAGATGGCCTTGTTTTCTGTTTTCTCACTTCATTCTGCTCTTTCCAAGAGTTTCCTGAGCTCTGAGGAGATGGATTTGATGCAGTAAACTCATTTAGAGCTGTGAGTCTCTATATTGTTTCCTCCCGCTGCAGGTGGAAGCTTCTCTGATAATGATTGAATAAGGTACTGATCTATGAGTATAGCAGAATATTATTAGGGTCATTTTATTATTACTTTTTATTTCTTTTAAGACCAGTATTATTTGATATTTACTCTAAGTCTCTCTGCTGTCTAGTCTCTTGTTCTTGGTAACCCAAGCAGTGTCAAGTATGGATTCCATCTTATGGAGTGGGTCTTATATGTCAAATTAGACATTGGTATGTTATTCCCACAAGCTTTTTGTTGCCATTACCCTTAGCATATTTTGCAGGCAGGACAGATTGTTGGTCAAAAGTTTTGTGGCTGGGTTGGTGTTTGTTTCTCTTTTGGTAGCCTTTTGAGTACCTTCCCATATCAAAGACTCTAGAACATGGAGGTGAAGGTTCTATATAGGCACCAGCTCTACCTCTCCATGTTCAATGAGTTGTGTGGATGTTGTGTTCAGCAGTGGGGCCTTGCTGTCAGTTTATGGGGAGCAACCTATTCTTGGCAATAGCCTAGGTTATTTGGGGATTTCCATGGGACCCCTTTTGCCAACAATTCAATTGGATATAATCCAGTTTCAGTACTGGAAGATTTTTTAGGTGACAAGAAATGGCCAGTAAGGGTTCTGTCTCCCTCACTATTTGGAGAGTTCATTAGAATCACCTTGATATATTTTAGGAAGTTTCCACTGTGATAAGTTTCCCTACTTCCCCTGAAATGCCCCTCAATTTTCTCTGTTTTTACCCAGGGCCCCTTGTTAAACCCATCTCCCCTCCCACTTCCTGGTTCTCCTGTTCCTGTCTCCTTTCAGTCCCCCAAACATTCTGACTCAGAATACCCTTTGTTTATTCATGTAGCACACTCTATTTTGTAGTTTCCCTTGATCATTGTGAAAGTGACGTCTTCTTACACACAGCCCCAATGCCTGCCCAGAGCTTTCTAGAACCAAAGTATTAGTCCCATATCCTCCTGGCTGGAACACTCACATGGTGCCTCTTTTTCTGGTGCAGCACTGAAATGTTTTTAAATTTTGTTTTGTTTACTTATCTTTAAGTGACATGAAATCCCATTTATATCTAGTGTTTTCTGACAGAAAGGGAATAACACCTGCCCATTTCTTCTGTATCCCAACTTTTTTTGTTGTAGAAGTTGCCTTCACATGATTGCCTTATCAAGTTCTCATTTAAAATATAAAAAGTATACCTTTTAGCTAATTCATATGAGATTTCCCCCATTCTATTTATTAACAAAATTTATGAAAGCTCTTAAAATAGTTTTAACTTTTATATTTTTTCACTTTCATTTATTTGTGTATAACTTTTGTGGTCTGGAAATTTAAATTTAGAGCTTGACAACTGTGTATTTGTTCTTATATCTAAAACTATCTCCAACATCAAGACACAGAGCATGTACAGCACCACAGAAACCTCTTTAGATTCTTTCTCAGGCAATAACAACTCTGCTCTCCTGCAGAGATAACCACTATTTGACATCTATCACCATCATCGAATTTTGCCATTCATGAACTTCCTACAGATAGAACCATGAAAGACAGCTTCTTTCATACCTGGCTTGTTATCTGGGATGGCTTGTTCATTTTTATTTATTTAGTTATGGTGTGTGTGTGTGTGTGTGTGTGTGTGTGTGTGTGTGTGTGTGTATTGCATTCATGTGTGGTATATATGTGCACGCATACAGAAAAGTTACATGAAGATATTGGGTTTCCTGCCCCATCACTCTCTGCCCTACTCTGGCAAAGGAATTTCTCACAGAACCTGGAACTCACTGTTTGTTGGCTAGGCTGGCAGCAAGGAAACTTTAGGTATCCTCCCATCTCTGTCACTGGAGATTGAGGTTACAAATCACATGCCAGTTTGTCCAGCTTTCATTTAAGGACTTGGGATTTGAACTCAGGAGATCCTTGTGCTTTTGCAGAAAATACTTTTGCCCAGCAAGCCACCTCTCTAACCCTTTAAAACATTTCTGGAGCATCCCATGTCTTAACAGAGTTTATGCTTTCATTAGGCTGTTGATAATGGTTATGATTATTTCTAATAGTTTTTATTTATTTGTTTATTTCTGAGACAGGGTTTCTTTTTTTATCCCTGGCTGTCCAGGGACTCTCTCTGTAGACCAGGCTGGCCTCGAACTCACAGAGATCCATTTGCCTCCATCTCCTGAGTGCTGGGATTAAAGACATGCACTACCATGCCAGTCATATTTCAAGTATTTTTAATGACAAAGAAGATGTGTGTGTGTGTGTGTGTGTGTGTGTGTGTGTGTGTATGTGTGTGTGTATTTCTTAAGTTTGTCTTTTGGTGTATCAATATAAAATATTTCTTTGTTAAGAATGGGATTGTTGGGCCACAAGATTTCATATGACTAAAATAATTCAATGCCATAATTTCAAAGTTATTCTATCAATAAAAATATTTTATTTTTTATAATTTTGTCATCATATATTAAAAATTATTATATTTTTATAACATAATTTCTTTATTGATACTCAAGAAATTTCACATCATGCACACTAATTCCACTTACCTCTCAGTCCCTCTATATCCTTGTTTCACCCCTGCAGTGCCTCCCCCAAATAAAAAAAATCAAAACAAAACAAAACAAAGTAAGCAAATAAACAAACAAACAGAAATAAGAACAAAACATTTTCATTGTCGAAACTGTGGTTGTTATTTAAGAAGGATATTTTTTACAACAATTTCCTTAATTAATTATAACTTAGATTAAATTTATATCAATATACATTATATGTTTACACAGTTCTTCCTTTAGAAAATTAAAATGTCTATTTTGTAATAATAAATTTCTCAAGCATTCTTTATGATTTCTGGATGTGAGATATTTTATTAGTTTTTTTCCCACTAATTTCTGAACTAATTTTTTATTATTTGTTCTTTGATGATTTCATACATGTATATAATGAGTAGTTTGATGCTATGTTAATTCAGTTAAATGGTAGCACTTAAGTTACTCCCTTAGGTCTTAGGTTGTTGACAGAATTTATAATTCCAGACATGGACTACTTGCTGTGGATGGGACCTCAGATTCAATCAGAAGACAACTGGTTACTTCCATAACAGTCATGCTATGGTTGCTGGGCTTAGTACATTCTAGTGGGCTGGTTTTGTAATTAATAGGATTCATGGCTGAGGAAAACCTTTTTTTTATTGTTATTTTTAGGACAGGGTCTCACTGTGCAGGGTTGGCTGGCCTTGAACTCATAGGTATCTACATGGCCCTACCTCCCAAGTGCTTGGATTAAAGGCATGTTCCACCATACCCAGCTAAGTAAAATCTTTGATGCCCTTTGTCTTCTATCATTCTGCATCTGATTTTCAGACACTTTGAAAGCTAGACGCCAGGGAGGAAATTTCCAGTTCTGTTCCAGTTTGGTTCCTTTGTATCTTTCAGTTGAGATGTGTGATGTTTCCCCAACAGGTTCTCATTCTCTAGTTCTGGGTGGCAACCAAAAGCCTGAGAAATGCTTGTATTGTTTTGGGAGCTTCTGGGGCTACCCTGACCATCAACTCCTGAGAATTATTTCAAACTTGGCACTGGGAATGTTGTTTAGTGACCTTTTGCCTCTAGGATTTCTCTTCATTGTATTTTCTTTGTTAATTATGTTATACTATCATGTTATGTTTCGGATGGTCAGTGTACTTACCTTTAATGAAACACAAATTCCTAGTCATTTTTAAATGGTTAACATTTTTTTTTGTGTTTGTTTAAGTGAAATTTGCTTAGCCCAAGGTCATGAAAATGTTTCTCCCTATAAGATTTATTTAATATTTAGGTCTGTGATCCACAGAAAATTTAGTTTTGTGAATAATGTGAAGTCTCCATGGTTCATTATTTGTCATTTATGTATTCATTTATTTCAACATCATTTGTTGAAAGAAACTTCATCTGTCCTGTACTGAAAGGTTCAATGAACTTTAAAGCAAATAGAGAATTCCTGTACTTGATGTCTTGCCTCAGAGATTTACATCAGTGTTTCTTATATAAATTTGATTTTATTTCTATGTTGAAGTTTTTAGAGTTTATAATCATAGGGGAATTAGCCTATATTGTTCATTTCTTTCTTTCTTTTTTTTAAAGCAATTAATAAGTTTCTAGTAACTTGAAGAGCAGGAAATAATTTGTGTATTTATTGCTTTATTTTAGTAGTTTTTTTTCTTCTTTGTCCTTCTGGACTTATTCTTTATTTAATCTCTTAGAAGTGTTTATGAAGGATTGCTATTAGTTTCCTAAATTTTTCATAAGATTTAGATTCTGGGATTAGCTTTATTTATCTTTACTATTTATTAAATTTTGAGGCAATGTGTTATATAGGACAATCTGACCTTACAATCAGCCATCCTCCTACTTTATCTCTTCTAGCTCTAGAATACATGATTATAGATATTATGCCATGTGTCTGGCTTTTATATGTTTTGCTCTTATGAGACCTTTTGTTTTTTGATTGAGTCTGCTCACTCACAATTTATTTTAAAAGATTTTTCTACTTAGTGATGTTTTAGGATTAATAAGTTTTATATATTCTGGAAATTTATACTTGTGTATATCAATGTGTGATTTTCTTTCTTTCTTTTTATTTATTTGTTTGTTTGTTTATTTATTTACTTATGGTTTTTTAAAGACAGTGTTTCCTTGTGTGTCAGCCCTGGCTTTGTAGGCCAGGCTGACCTTGAATTCACAGTGTTCTCTCTGCCTCTGCTGTCAATGTGTAATTTTTTTTCAGAAAATTATTTTATGATCCATTGTCAAATATGTTGAGATGACTTCTCATTCATTACTGATTTTTGAAAAAAATTGCATCTTCTCACTACCATCTTTTGTCTAGCTAGAGGTTTGTCAATTTATATTTCCTGTAAAATAATTTTTTAGTTTAACTGATCATTTCTACTATTTTTCTAGTATTTATTTTATCCATTTACATTATGTTAATATTTATTGTTTCCATCTGTCAACTAATTTTGAACCAGGCTTTGTTCTTTTCACTTCCTCTCATGCTGTGTGTATAAGTTTAAGTAGTTTGGTTGAAATTACCCTTTTTTATGGGGACATTTATTACTACAAAATTTTCTTTTAAAATTGATTTACTATATCCTACAAGTCTTGAAATATTATGTAGGTTTATTAGTTTATTTCAGGGTATTTAAATTTTTCTCTTATTTTTTTCTTTGATCTACTGATGTTTAGATGTATGCTGTGTAACTTGTGTGTAAGAAGTGACAATCTTGGTGTCTATTGTGTGATTATTTTCTGCTTCACATGTGACACCTTCCAGTTGCACGAAATATGCTCGAAGGGGAAAATGAGTACCTACAAGAATTTTTTTTAGAGGAGAAGTAACAACATTTGTGAGGCCTCTACAGCTATGATTCTGTTTATTTGAAGGTTGGTTTTAACATATAAAATTTTGAAATTCACATTTTACACAACTGAAAAGATCATACAGAAGAAGAAAGCATGTTTGTTGATAAACAACTCCGGAGACTTGGCTGAAAGTACTGGATCTGATTCTTATAAACTGGGTGAAGTGCATAGGTTGTGAATCCCATAAAGAAAGTATCTGTATATATATATATTCAACTACCCACACAGTACAATAATAGAATTTATTGTATTAAATGCTTTGTCAAGTAAGAGTGTTTTTGAAAATTTAATTAACTTTACTTTCTTATTATAAGGAACTATTAATTAATTCATTTATTTTAGATTCATTTGTTTTATTATTTTGTGTGTATGAGTGTTTGGTATGCATGAATGTCTGTGCAGTACACGAGTACTTGATGCCTACAGAGGTCACAAAGAACATTGGATCTCCTAGAACAGGGCTAACAGTTGGTAGTGAGATGCAATGTGGGTGCTGGGAATTAAATCTGGTCCTTTGCAAGAGCAACAAGTGCCCTTAACCTTTGAATCAACTCTTAAGCATGGGGTTATTATTTTAAAATTGTATTTGTTCTTTGTGAGTTTCATACCTGTTTTGATTGTATTCTGGCTCCTGCCCCAACTCTTTCCTGATCCACTCTTCCTTTACTATCCATCTAATTTTGTATCTTTAAATTAAAACAACAACAACAACAACAACAAACCCATCAAGACAAATTTCTGTTGCTGAAATGTTACTGGATATGTGGCCTTCCAGTGGAACACGGTTGACTTACCAGAGTCTGCACACCTAAAGCAATCTGACTCTTCTTCTCCCAGCAGCCAATTGTCAATAGCTCCATGGATGGAGTGGGACATCTTGCTCAGCTTCTGTCTCTTTGCTGAGATTTGGTCTGGCTAGGGCTTGCATAGGTTTTATGCATACTATTCCATATATGCAGCTTCTCTGCTGTGGTCGGAAGACACTGCTTTCTTCTAGTCATTCACTACCTCTGGGTCTTATACTCTTTTGATCCCTCTTCCACATTGATTCCTGAGACTTGCAGCAGGGGTGATAGGGTATGTATATTCCACTTATGGCTGAGCACTCTGAAGTATTTTATCCTTTGAGCCTTGTCTAGTTGTGGGCCTCTGTGCCAATCATCGTCTACTGCAAATAGAAGCTTCTTGGATACAGGTTGATAGATACACTGATCTGTGGGTAAAGAAATAAATCGTTAGGAGCTGGCCATCAAAACGTTTTTATGTTAGGTGAGAATCTACTACTATTTTGCTGGCCATCTAGCAAAATAGTAGTAGATTCTCACCTAACATAAAAAACCTGTCCATCAAAACGTTCTTAGCCAGATAATGCAGCCAGATAGAGGTTTCATCTTTCGGAATGACACTTTAAGTAAATGATAAAGTAGTTGGTTACTTCCACTGTGTTTTGGGGTCCATGGGACCTTAATGGTCAGTAACTCCAAAAGGAGTAACTTATTCTGGGCACTGGGCCTTTTACTTATTACCTCTTGTAAGGGCATTGTTGTTCTGTTATATAGTGTGGTGATAGTGTGTTCCTCAAAATATTGTGCAACCTAGTAAACTTCTCTGGGGTCAGAGAACAGAACAGCCACTAGATACAGAGGCCAGAAAATATGGCACACACACCTTTAATCCTAGCATTCCGAAGGCAGACATCCATGCGGATCTCTGTGAGTTCAAAGCCACACTGGAAACAGCCAAGCATGGTGACTCAAGCCTTTAATCCCAGGAAGTGATGGCAGAAAGCAGAAAGGTATATAAGGCGTGAGGACCAGAAACTAGAAGCTTTTGATTGATTAAGCTTTTAGGCTTTTAGCAGCAGTTCAGCTGAGATCCATTTGGATAAGGACACAGAGGCTTCAAGTTTGAGGAAACAGGATCAGCTGAAGAATGGGTGAGGTGAGGTTAGCTGTGGCTATTCTGTTTCTCTGATCTTTCAGTGTTCACACCAATACCTGGCTTCAAGTTTGTTTTTATTAATAAGACCTTTTAAAATTCATGCTACAATATATTTCAATTTATTTCCTTTTATACATGTATATAGATGTATTTTATGAAGCTTCTACAGTGTATGTTTCTATATGATTTTCTCCTCCTAATTTCTATTCTACCATGCACTTTGCTTCTCCATCCCAATTTAACCCTCCTCTTCCATTATTCCCCATTAACCCTTTATATCAAGATGATCTATTTCTCTGCATTGACTACCCTTCCCCACAGTCCGGACCTCTGTCAACATTCTACATGAAATACACATGACTGAGGATTCAAAGTTAACATCCACAGATGATAGAAAACATGCAATGTTTGTCTTTCTGGGTTTGGGTTACCTCACTCATAGTTATTGTTCCCAGCTCTATACATTTACTTGTGAATTTTATATTTTCTTTTTTATAGCTGAATACCGTTGCATAAATATGCCACATTTTAAATTCTGATTGCATAACTATGAAGCTATTATTGCAAAAATAAGTGAGTTTATTGATATTGATACCAGATAACTGATTAAGTTTAGATTTTTTTCAGTAAAGAGAGAGAAGCAAGAGTTAGGATTATAAAGTTCATTGTTCTTACTTTCAATTTACTTATCAACTTTAGGAAGAGCACCGCAGTTCCTGATTTTTCAATTGTTTTTTACAACACTGGTTTAATTATTTTAGAATATCTGTAGCAATCTTATAAGACAATTTTAGTTCACTGAGTCTTTACATAACTTTCCTTTTTGTTATTAGTGAGAATTAAGTGGCTTCTTACTTAGAAGAGAACATTTGTTTCCTCTAATCGTTAAGAATGTTTTGGCTAGGAATGGTACCCATAGACAAATACGTATTTGTATACCTTTAGGGTGGGTTATGATGAATAAAGTTTTGTTTCGAATTTTCTGATTTTAAACCTATCTTAAACTGACAAAATTAAATTTCCAGATTTTTAATTTCCTCAAAAATCAAAGCATAAAAAGAACATTGTTTAGCATGTCTTTCTGTTATTACTTTAAACCTTAACTCACCTCCTAAAAATGATATGACATGATAATGAGCCTGGCATCTGAACAATCCTAATGCTTTCCTTCTGTTAATGGGGTATTTTCTTTTCCTTCCTTCCTTCCTTCCTTCCTTCCTTCCTTCCTTCCTTCCTTCCTTCCTTCCTCTCCTCCTCCTCCCTCCTCTCTCCTTCCTTCTCTCTCTCCCTCCCTCCTTCTATCCTTCCCCCCTTCCTTCCTTTTTTCTTTTCTGTAATAAAAGGTCAGCAAAAGTTCAGCAGATTGCATATCCTCACAGCTTTATTTCATTGTTCCCTATTGCTGGGGCATTGTAACAGTGAAAAAGGAAAACCATTGATTCTTCTAGTTTACCTTTTTTCATTTTGAAGTGTTTCTAATTTACTGGTAAACCCTTATGATAATACATCATTTGGTGTGTGTGTGTGTGTGTGTGTGTGTGTGTGTGTGTGTGTGTGTGTAAAAAGCACAAAGAATAGGAAAACTAAAAGGTAGTTATATATGTAGTTGGAGAATTTTCTCTCCGGGTCCCGCCAAGTCCTGTCAGTCTAACAGCTCACTTATAAAATAAACACATAGACACTTATATTATTTAAAATGTTTGGCCTAATGGCTCAGGCTTCTTGTTAACTGTTCTTATATCTTAAATTAACCCATTTCTATAAATCTGTACCTTGCCACATGGCTTGAGGCTTACCGGCATCTTCACATGCTGCTGTCTCTTCTCTGCTTGTCCTGCCTATACTTCCTGCCTGGCCACTGGCCAATCAGTGTTTTATTTATACAGAATGATATCCACAACATATATACATTATATTGTTTTCAAGTGAAAGAATTTTCCTATTCAGATGTGGTTCTGTGAAGTGTTAACTCTTTGCTTGAAGTCATAGCTTATTTTTGGAATATATTTTCAAAGGTTTGTTATAACTTTCTCTGTTTATGAGATAATATCTGTTGACTTTCAGTTTCCAAGAGTTTTGGAACTATATTTTTTTGGACATGTAAGACTTGCTCTATTTAAAACTACAGATGCTTCAAAATCTTAAATTCTAATTCCTTAATAGAAATGCAATCTTAGCTCTTGAGAAATCAGCAGTGTTTTTTTTTTTTTTTTTTTTTTTCCTTTAAGGTTGGACTGTGGACTTCACATATTGCTAGAATACTGATGTTACATATTATTTGTAGTGGAAAATACAGGAAATGGACTTTCACTAAGACAGTGGTTTGTTACACCAGACCTCTAACTATTACGTTTCAGAAGGGTTTCTAAAACATTGACCCCTAACTGAAGTAGGTGTCAATTCATCCCTTGGAGTATTTCAAGCTAATCTGTTTGAAGTAAACTTTAGCTAAGAAAATGGGTTCATGAGACATTGAGCAAACTAGACAGAAGGATAAAAATCTATTCCAATTAGCTCTAGTCTCAACACACTGTCATTGACTAAACGGTGGACAACACATGAAGAAAGAAAGGGTGAATGTGTTAACAACCTTTTCACTCTCCAAGGGGTACTTAGAGCAAGAATATAAAGAAAAAAGTACACATTTACAGAGGTAGTGAATAGAGACAGTGGACATATATATGTGTGTTATATATTCACATCAAGTATTTATTTTTAAAATGTATTTGATCATTTTCTTTGTTCTTTTAAAAATAGTTTTGTTCTCTTTGTAATTATAAAATACTCTAATGTTTTTTTTTTTTTTTTAATTATGACCTATATTTTTTTCTCTTTTTGTTTTGTTTTTTTTGATACAGGGTTCTTGTAGCTTTGTACCTTTCCTGGAACTTCACTCTGTAGCCCAGGCTGGCCTCAAACTCACAGAGAACTGTCTGCTTCTGCCTCCCAAGTGCTGGGATTAAAGGTGTGTGCCACCACCGCCCAGCCTCTACCTTTCTTTTTACTCTACATATTTTTATTTTATTCCATTTCCAATTTTATTTTCTTATATTCGTACTTGAGTTTTACTTTTATTCTGTGTCTGGCTCATTGACATCAGCTGAAACCAGAAGAGCTGAAGATGGTCATTACAGTTTACTATAAGTAACAATCTACCAAGAAAATATAATCATTTCAGATGCATATATAACATGACTAGAGAATATTGATCTATCAGTTTTGTGAAACAAATACTAGTGGATAGATTGGTTCAAATATAATTACAGTGAGGAAAATCATTGAAAGGTAGATCATCCATACCAAAATCAGTAAAGAAGCATTTCAGAATCCTAGTGTACCTTACATCAAATAGACTTAACTATAGAATATCTAGAGAACATTCATGTAATGTTCACTTTCAGAATTCACACCCATCTCAGCTATTCAATTAATTTTCAATAAAAATAGACCACATTTTAGATAAGATGCAGTTTTTTTAAAAAATATATTTACTTTTATTTTTCATAGTTATATGTATGTGTGTTAGTATCCCTGTGGGTATGTGCACATGAGTGCAAGTTCTCTGGGAGGCCAGAAGAGGGTGCAGCATATTCTAGATCTAGAGTTACAGGTGGTTGTGAGCTGTCGAGTATGAATTCTGGTATCTAAACTCAGGTTTTCTGTAATATCAGTAAGTGCTCGTAACTCCTGATCTATCCCTCCAACTTCTAGAAAATTACTAACTAATAAAAAGGAATAAAAATAACTTTTTGTATGTTATCTAATGACAGTGGAATAAAACTAGAAATCAATAGAAAGAGAAAATACAGATATATGGAGAAAGAAAATACATCTTGAATGATGAATGGAGGCCACTGCAGAAATCAGGGCAGACATTAAAAATTCCTAGAATCAGATGAAAATGAAAGCCTTACTAAACCTTTGTGATACAGCTAAAGCAATTTTAAGACAAAACTTCATAGCTGTGTTGTTTACATTAAAAATCAGAGAAGGAGCTTGAGAGAGGACTCAATTGTTAAGAGCACAGACTGCTCTTCCAGAGCACCTGCATTTGATTCTTAGCACCCACATTGTGGTTCTCCACTGTTTATGACTCCAGACCCAAGAGATACAATATCCTCACCCAGCTTGCATTGACACTAGGCACACGTGTAGTGCACAGACACACATGAAGGTAGATAAAACAAAAATAATAAAAAACCCATAGGAAACAAGTAAATTAATTATTCTCCTTGTGGTTTTAGAAAAAACAAACAAAACAGAATGAAGTTAAAATTCCCAATCTATAGAAAGAAATAATAAGGTTCTCTGAAGAAATTTCTGAAATAGAAATGAAGGAAACTTAAAAAGAAGCTAAGAGACAAAAGAGATGTTTTTATGAAAAGATAAATATGTTCAGCAGCCTTAGTAATAAGGTAAATGCAAATTAAAAGTACACCGAGATTCATTCTCACTCCAGTCAGAATGGCCACCATCAAAGAAACAAGTGACAACAAATGTTCTTGTAGATGTGGGGAAAGAGGAGCCTTTAAATAATGGCCACTGGGACTAAAATCTTGCACACACTCCTTTCATTAGTTACATATTCAAGTTTATTGCATCAGTATTTATAAAAATGAAGATATGGAACCATCTACATCATCATCCACATGACCCTCAAGAGATGAATGGATAGAGATAATATATTTTACACACACACACACATACACACAACAATATATATATATATATATATATATATATATATATATATATATATATATATATATATATATATTCAGTTACAGAGTGAAGGGAATAAAGGCATGAGAACTAAGTAAAAAAGTGTTGTAAGTCTTGGGAAAGAAGTGAACATCTGTGGTGATATTTCAGTTGTGCTGAAATGTGATTTTATTTGTATGTTAATAAAGTTTGCCTGGAGATCAGAGGTCATTAGCAAGCCAGGAACAGAATTCAGGTGGTGGTAGCCCCAACTTGCTTTTGGTCCTGGTTTTTTCATCACAGCAATAGAAAGTCTAACTAAAACACCATTAAACAAATATAGCAAAGTATCAGGATAAAACATCTGCATAAAAGAATTGGTATGCTCTTTATATACCAATGCTCAGTCTACTGACACCATCACATTATCTCATTCTCAAGAGCCTTAAAACCCAAAATATCTAGGAATAGATATGACCAAGTAGGTTAAAGATTCTTACAAAAAAAATCTAAAATGATGATAAAACTAAGGAAGACACTAGATTATAATTTAGAAGAAAATAAATGACCATGATCTATATAGTCAATGTAATATATGCTAGAAAACTATGGAAATTCTTCACAGAACTATAAAAGATAACCCTAAAATATATAGGAAAGTAAAAAGACTCAAATATCCAAAATATACTGTTAAAAGTCTAATTTTAAATTATATTATATATCTAGTGTAGTAACAGAGTCAGAATGGTTGTCATAGAGACATATGGAACCATGTAATAGAATAGATGACAAAGAAATCATCTCAACTACTTACAACTGCTGATTTTGATAAAGGTTCCCTAGTGTATGTTGGAGAAAATATAAGCTCTATTGTAAAGAATTCTGCTAAAACTGGATACCCACAGGTAGAAGGTTGAAACTAGGAAAATCCAACTCAAAATGAGTGAGTAACCTTAATGTGATACCTGGAATACTAAAATGAGGAAAAGATGAGAAATGAAGCTACAAGAAACAGTCAATGACCTCCTAAGGGACGATTCTATTAAACAAGGAAATTACAGCAAAATAGACAAATGGACCCTCATTTAATATTACAAAATACAGGGGGGAAAATTGCAGAAGGGGTGAAATTTTTGCCAGATTACCTGATAAAGGACTAGTGTTCAGGATACACAAAGAACTCAAAAATGTAAACAAAAGTATGTTATCCGATCAATAGATTAGCAAATTGACTGGAGACCTCTTTTTAAGAAAAAGAGTACAGAGAGCTAGTAAGATGTAAAAAAATGTTCATATCTTTAGCAATGAATAGTATTTAATTAAAAATTACATGTAGTTTCAGAATGGCCACATCCTGAAAATGAAACATGGCAAACACTGTCAAGAAGACAAGGGGAGAAGAAGGAAAAAACTTTCATATATTGTTAGGAGGAATGTAAATTAAAATGGTTACCATAGAAACAAGTACGAGGGTTCCTCAAAAATGAATCAAACAAATACACAGAAGGATCTTGTTGGGTTCAGCCGTTCAACTTCTAGGTGCATAGCCAAAGAAACCTAATGTCAGCATAGTAGCCCTGTATGGCCATGTTTTTAATGACATCATTTCTAGTAGTCACACTACAGACTTAGCCTAGGTGGTTATGGGATGGATAAAGTTAATCAATAATAAAGCAGAAAAGAATTATATCACCTTAGGAAGAATGGATTTTAGAACTGGATAGCATCCTATTAAATGGCATAAGCTAGACTCAGAAATAAAAATACTGCATTTTTTTCTCTCAGATATTTGATCTAGAAACAAAGAAAACTATGTAAACATAGAACTAACCATTTGGGAGGGGGAGAGGGGCATTATGAGGGGACTAGAGGGTGAAGATAATCAAAGTGTCATATGCGGATGTATGGAAACGTCACAATGAAGTAATTTATTTTCTAGAATTTATATTGGGTCTCTGCAATACACTATATTGAGAAAGTATAATAGATTAATGAGAAGAACATATATTGAATACCATATTTTAGGATCTGTTACATTTGTTCCATACCATGTACCGTCTCATAGTATTTCCACAAACATCTTCACACATTAGCCTTATGCCACTGTGCCTCTCTCATGAGGCTTGACAATTTTGTGAGTTTGAGGCTTCCAAAAATGTGTTTTCTCCCTTCATGAGACAGAGGAATAAGAAAGTTTACACTATCTCTTCAGCTTCATTTATTGAGATCCTCCTTTAGTCAAACATGAACAAAGAGTTGGAAACACTCAATTAAATGGAGGATATTCTTTTGGTTTGTTAAATTTATTTGAACTGAAGTCTCAACATTAGCTATAAGTTTGTCTTCTGAAGGTCATTCAGTCTTTCTGACATTCCATTCTCTTGCATTTAAAATGAAGGCAAATTCTATTTTTCAAAATTGTGGTAACTCAGATAAAGGATGGAACTATTTTGCAACAGTCCTACTTATTCCTTTGAGTAAATAGTAGACACTGACTTAATTAATGTTCATTTCCCTCATATGTTTAAGGGTTATTGTGATTACATAATAGGATAATGGATATGAAATTGCTTTAGTATTTTGAAACAGGAATTTGTGATAAAGTAGGAGTCAACATGCCACTGTTCTTTCCCTTTGCAAGTTTAAGCCCAAGAGGCAGACACTTTGAGATCAAAGTAGCAATTTAATTACTGATAAAAGCTTAGAAATGTCATTTTGATGTGTTTCTCAATGTTTTATTCTAAAATTAAACTTCCCTCCTTAGGCACAGGTACATTTCAAACGTTCCAATCTTACCCACTGGGACAGATAACTTGCTACAAGGTGGAGAGCAAAGAGGGTGAATGCTTCCTTCAGCAAAAAAGAGACCCTGACAGGAGTGTTGCTACAATTCTGTTTTAAAATTCATCCATCGGGTAAGGCAGTCCACTCAATGGGAAATAAGATAGCAGTATTTCTTTACTTCCTATCTATGAAGAAAGGAGACATGGGTTTGGAAAATATTATTCTAAAAAGACATATGCACATCCCTTTTCATAAATTCAAAATAACCTCCTCCCAGTCTACCATCCTCGTATATGGCTGAAACTTCTAATTCACATTTCTACAGTATATGTGTATTTCCTTGAAGGCTCCTTAGAGCTTTCCCTTCAAATATAATAATACGTCTAGAGAAAACCTCAGGATAGAGAAACCTGTATTTACAGAATTATACATTTGTATGTTATATTTGTATATAAAATATACTTGCTATGTGTGGTTTCTGTCAGTGAATGTATAAATAAATGGAAACATAAAGAGAAAATGACTTTGAAATATTAGATATAATCATGTTAAGGTATGATTATGGGTGATCATTATTATGCTTTTGTACTTTTCAGTAATTGCTAATAATTTGTTTTTTAAAGTTGACACCTTCTGCATTGTTTGTGAGTAATAATAAAGTAGATGAACAGCATGTGGATGCTTTCTATACACTAGAGGAATTATCACCTTGTAATCTGAATTGAGTATTTTCTTCCTGTTGCCTTGCTAAGAGCCTCACTATAACTTTTTTGTTAGTTTTTATTTTCTCACAGAGATTGTAGTTTTTGAAATATTTGGTGCAACTGCCTCCTCCTCCTTCTCCCGCATCCCTCCCTGCTTCTTGTCCTCATCTTCTTTGTCCTTCTCTTCCTCTTCCTCTTGCTCCTTTTGTTCTTTTTTTTATAAAAGCTTAGATTAGAGAAGTTTTATCCCATCCCACTTTTCTCTGAGCTGTAATAGTTTTAATTTTCTGTTTTAATTTTTATGATGTAGAATGTTTATTGGTATTTCTTCCCAAAGTCAGCATCTGAATTTATCCAACACTCCATGGAATAATCATTGTTTCACCTTTACCATACACTCAAGTTCTGCATGAATTTGTATTTATCTCTTAGTTTGCTTCATTTCAGTTTTTTCCTTAATAAGCATCATGCTTTTAAAACCACGTAGTATTGTATATTTTGAAATGTGGTTTGTTAAATCCCACCTTTTGTTTCCAGAATGTAGTTCAAAATTGAAATGATGGACAATTACTCGACAGAGAGAATCACACATACATTTGTCAGCTTTCATTACAGCATCTTCCGCAATTTCTTTGTCTCAGTCAATATTATAGTATTTGCCATCTTGAAGAGGCACCACTTGAAATGACATCTAGTCAAGTCTATGATACAATTGATCTTTCAATTATTAACAGTCTGGGATGCAGCTGGATTTCAAGTTGGAAAAGTCTTGGATTGACAACTTCCATGTGTAAAACTGGCTGTTTTTGTGAACAGATGGGAAACAAGGATTTTAGGAGAAAGCACATAGACTAATATAGACACCAGGTTATTGATAGAAGTGGAGTAAGTACAAATCAGTGAAGTAGAAGCTTTGTTGAGATATCTTCCCAGTACCTCCTTGGATTAAGAAATTCTGCCTTTTCTTGAAATGCATAGATCCTTTGTGTGGATGTATATGCAAGGCCAGATGCAAATATACTATTTCTAATATCATGTGGATTCACAATTTATCTCATACGATAAATGCTCTCCCATTCTAGAAGAAACTCCTTGTATTCTAATATAATAATTTGCAATATGTTAATACCTTTGGTCAATTGCTAATTTTAACAGTAGTTACACAGCTTTTTTTAAATTAGTGTTACAATTGAACAAGAATAAAATATCTCTGAAGTGTAAGTATCTAGAGTCATTGTGTTATTTTCTTTGCAAAAGTTATATGATTAGCAATAACTAAAGAATTCATCTTGTAGGAATATATGCTAACAAATAGTAAACTATAAAGAAGGAACCACATTTGTAGATTAATTATGGTTTTTGAAACTGTGTCTTGCTTTACAACCATGCTGGCCTTGAACTTAGCATCCTCCTACCTCTACCTCTGAAGTTCTGGGATATACAAGCTTGTACTACTAGCCCTCTTTAGTGAGCACTGTTTTTAATTTAGTTATCTCTCGACATAGATTATGCATATCCATTGACTTGCATATGAATGGAATAATTAGACATGTATCCCACTGCTTCGTATTCCTTTTATTCAACATCATGCTTATCTATCATCTTCATTGTTTCATTGTAATCACAGTTTTTTCCACTTAATTCACATTCATGCTCTGTTAGAGCAAACTATAACTTTTAAATATATTTTGCTGTTACTGGGAATTTAGATTCTTTCAAGCTGTTGGCTATTATAACTGTAAAGTTACTTTTAAACATTCTTGTATAAATGTTTTGTTAGATATAAACATTAACTTTGTTGTTGTATGGTCATTGGTGATATGGCTTTATAGCTTTAATAGACACTTCTCAATACCTTTCCAAAGTGCCCTGTCTACTTATTTGTCAGAAATATATACGAGTTCAGCAGCTCCACTTCTATCAATATCCTGGAGTCTATATTAGTCTATGTGCTACAAACATGCAATGCCTGAAGATACCAGAAGAGGGTGTCAAATTGTGAACTAGGTGCTGGGAATTGAACCTGGGGTCTCTGGAAAGGCATCAAGTACTCTGAAATGCTGCTCCAGCTCTCCCGCTTTAGTTGTTAATTTCAGCTTCTGTTCTGTGAATGCTTAGGTTTGGCCGCTTTGGTGTTCCTTGACATGGTGGCCATGCATGCTTATTATTTTTCTTTATCAATGTTGAGTGTATTATTTCCTTGACAGTGCCCTCCATCCTTGGTATTCTTTTTTCTTCCTCATCAAGTTGATTTGTGATACTTGCAAACTGCACTTGTTTTTGATTAATTGATTTTTTTTTAATTTCCAATATTTTCTTTTGTTTTAATGTAAGTCTCATTTTTTCTCACTGGGTTTTTCTTTTCTTTTCTTTTTTTTGTTACAGACTATTTTGCTCTACATTCTCATTTTATAAAATTCCATTTTCTGGCCTTTCCATGTTGCTGACTTTACTCTTCAGATTCTGTATTGAATCTGTTTTTGAAGTCCTTTATTAAAATCTTCATCTGGCATTTTATACATTCTAGTATCTTTGAATGAAGTAGTTGGGTAGCTATGAACCTTTAGAGGAGTCGTGCTGCCTCCTGCTTTTATGTGTTACAATTTGTGCCCTTGATAGTTTAGGTTTCACTTCTAGTTATATTTTGGGATCTTATTGAGCAGCCTGGTCTTCAGGGGTCCAACCCCCAATATCAATGAGAGAAGAGGAAGCAATTTGCTGTAAAACAACAACACTGAACCATATGAAATATAGAACTAGATTAAAAAAATTAAAGCTCACTAGTACCATAGAAGAGAAAATGGCAACACTAGTGTAGAACGTGCTAGGAAGTTAAGGTAACTTGCAGTAAGTGTGGAAATAATAAAAGAATGAGAAAAAAGAAAGAAGCACAGAAAGGGGCAAATGGAAGAGAAACAGGGTTTAAGTTGTTTTTTTTTTTTTTTTTTTTTTTTTTTTTTTTTTTCGAGACAGGTTTCTCTGCGTAGCTTTGCGCCTTTCCTGGAGCTCACTTGTAGCCAGCTGCTCAACTCACAGAGATCCGCCTGCCTCTGCCTCCCGAGTGCTGGGATTAAAGGCGTGCGCCACCACTGCCCGGCCAGGGTTTAAGTTTTAAAAACAGAAAGGGAAGGAGAGATGTGGACATGATGCTCTGGAAGGGAAGAGGAATAGGCAAGAGATGGGAAAAAGCAACAACAACAACAATAATAATAATAATAGAAACAAAATGAAAAAGATTGTTGACAGTGAGAAAGTTCAAGTACAAAACTAATTTTGAATTATTTTTTTAATTAAGAGGGTGAATAACAAAACAGTATCTCTTTCTTTCTTCTTTCTTTTTGGTCTTTCACATCATGCATCTCGATTCCATTAATGCCGATGTCCCCTTGTATCTTCTCTCTGACCCCTGCCCTCAGACCGTGCAACTTCCCCCTACAAGATAAAATAAAATAAACCTTAAGAGAAAAGAAAAGGAAAATAAAGAGGGGGAAAATCGTCTTGGAAGCTATAGCGTGACACTGTGAATCACACAGTATACCCTTCATTCCATATATTTTTACTTTCAAGTGGTCATTGCAGAGTCATTGTTCTGGTTTGAGGCCTCTGGTTTCTACTATACCACTGATACTGGGTCCTCACTGGGATTCCTCTGGGATATCCTTTTGTCCTGTGTCATGGAAATCCTGCAGCTCTGGATCTATAGGACCTGCCCCTTTACATGCTCCAACATTTCATAGATGGGGTGGACCAACTCCTAGCCCTGGTTTTGGGCCTGAGTAGTTGTAGGTAGGTCAGCCTGCCAGCTCTCATGACTTCAGGGTTGGCTTACCTACACCTACACCACCAGGACCAGCTCTACTGCGCTGTGCTGCCTAGTAGTTGGGACACTCTCCTGAGTGCTGCAGCTGGTGAGGAGCAGGGACAGGTCACCCAGTCTTAAGACCTCAGGGCCAGGTCTCCCAACTGACACAGGTGGCAAGAGTGGGGCTGGTGGTGGGGAGGGCATCTCTCCCTTGCCTACATTCCCATATGGCAGATGAGGGACAGGGCCAGATCTCATACACTCCCCACTGGCCAGGTCATCTGTGACCCTGTCAACAGGGTCAACTGTACTGTGCTTCCGAGGCGAGATGCCAGGCCTGCTCTCAAGAGTGCTGCAGCTAATAAGGGGGAGAGTTAGCTCCCCCCCCCCCCCCCGCTGCGAATGGCACGGAAGAGCTAGGGAGGGCATCTTTCCCTCACCCACATCAAGACATGGAAGATGAGCGGGGCAGGACCACTCCAGAACTCTCACTTCCTCTGGGATAGCTTGCCCACACTCCTGTGAACACAATCAGCTCTACTGTGCTACTGAGGCAAGGTGTAGGACCAGCAATGAGAGGAAAACACAGGCCAATGAAGAAATGAGAATAAAAAGAGAAAACAACAGAAAAATAAAAGATTGCTAAATAATGAAAAAAAACTCATGTTGGATGACTATATGTAGCAAGTGAAAATACAAAAACGAAGGCAATTGGGAATTCTTAACTAGACCACGGGAGGCAGCTTCTAGTCCACCATCTTACCTAATTCTATAGTATTTAATATGTGTGTATGTCCATTAGTTTGCTTCTGTTGACTCTGTTTTCTTTTGATTGGGGTGATATTATCTGCTCATTATTTATACACTGGTTTGGCATCATGTATAAATGAATATAAAATCTGAGCTGTGACTTCTGTTTTAGATCTTAGAGTGCATTGTCCTTTCTGGTGACTAGGATGAGAGGCTAGTCTTTCTGATCCATCTCAGAGTTGACTTGAGGTGAAACTAACTGTGGTATGACTTTAATAAAGTTGAGTTCACCTGCCCATGACCCACCTTGGTTTCCTGCCACTATCTTTACATCTTGCTGATGTCTGAGATCAAATGGGTTGTGTTGGCATTTCGTAAGTGTATTTAATTCTAGCAAAGCCTCAAGATTGAAGTTCCAGAGATTTTATAAAATGATCTATTGATCTTTCTATTTCAGTTGACCTCTAACAAAATCAGTATTGTGGTTGGAGGGTAACTGCCAAGTTACATAATTTATTTTTGTGTTTAGAATCTTTTTTACTTAATTTTTAATTCTTTTGAGAATTTAATACACATGTACTGTATTTATATCATTGCCATCCTACCTTCTTCCTTTTCCAACTCATATACGTCTTCCTACTACCTCTAAAGTTCATGACTCTTCTATAATTTATTATTGTTACACACACACACACACACACACACACACACACACACACACACACACACCCTACAAAGTGTAGTAGGTGTTGCTCTCATGTATTCACGTTTAGGCCTGAGCTCTTGCAATTGGATGATCTTAGAAGGGGCTTATCCCTGGAGAAGACAGATTCTGTTATTCTGAAGACATTAATTACCAGCAGCTCTTCATCTAGGGGTAGTGCTTTGTCAATTTTCCCCTGTGTTTATTGGTGTGTTGACTGGTGGTGTCAGCATACAGGTCTTGTTTAGGTGGCCATATTGTTGTGATGTCATGGGGACCATATTCCTGTCATGTCCAGAAGACACTATCTGATATGTATATCTGACAGCAGGTATCCTGGTACTCTGTCTCTAACGATCTTTCCAACTCCTTTTCTGTGTGTGTGTATGTGTGTGTGTGTGTGTGTGTGTGTGTGTGTGTGTGTGTTTTGCAGCCTTTAATGTAGGGTTGAGTTACAGATGTATCAACCATGGTGGAGCATCCCACAGTAACTCATTCTCTGTATTTTGACCAATTGTAGGTCTCTGTAATGGTTTCCATCTGGTGAAAAAAAAAAAAGAAAGCTTCTTTGATGAGGGGTAAAGCTATACTTGCTTGTGGATATAAGGATAAAGGCTTTTTTTTTTTTTTCAAAAAAGATTTATTTGTTTTTATGTTAATGTATGTATGTCTCTGTAAGTGAGTGCCATGTGTTTGTGTGTACCCACAGAGGTCAGAAGAGGGCATTGGCTCCCCTGGATCTGAAGACACAGGCAGTTGTATGCTGCTGATATGGGTACTAGGAACCAAAGTCCAGCAAATACTTTTAACTCTAGGCTGTATTTCCAGCCTCATTAGATTCTTCTTGGTTTCAATGCATCTATACTGCTTCATAAATCCTTCCTGATTTTTCAGGATGCCCAGAAAGTCCATTTGGTCCATACTCTATCTCTACACCAACTAGAGTAAACCCATATAACATGCAATCTGTTTGGTTTTTCTAATTATGCAAGAAACCCTTGTTTTATTTGGTTACTATTTGTGCAATATACATTTTCCATGGTTTGAATTTTAACTTTTACTATATAATTATATCTTAGGTTTATTTCTTTTAAATTATCTGGAATTTTTAAATATGCAATGTGGTATTCTTTGTTAACTAACCTGTAATATAGTATAACTACTGTAAGTACAGAAACTCTTGGGTCTATATCATGTCTTATTTACTGTTCTGATGGTCCTGCATACATGTTATTTCCTGTTTACTCCTTTTATGCCCCCCTTTGCACTGATTAAATGCACATTCTGTCTACTTGTATCTTTTTTAGCTTGAAACTCATGCTTTTTGTTTTTATTCATTTGGTGGTTAATAGTCCTCATCAAAAAATAATATCTTTTGCTCTTCCTGGATAATAAAAAAGACAGATATTTAAGTCAACTCAGCCCATTTTCTCCCAGTATTTGCCATTGTTTTCTTAGCACTACAAAGTCATTATATTAGAATTTTTGCTAGGGCTGCTGTGACAAAGTATGGTATCTTAAAAAACAGATATTAACTCAAGGTGCTGACATAGCCAAGTTCTTTCTGAAGTGTGCAAAGGAGCATCCTTCCTGCACCTCCAGCTTGTGAGAGCCACAGCAGTCCTTAAAAATCTGTCTGTAGAAATCTACTCTACCCTCAGCCTCCATTTTAATAATATTATCCTCTGGGTGTGTGTCTTCATCTCTCCCCACCCCCATCTCCACAAGTCATATTGATTATGAGCTCACTTCCTTCCATCTGATCTCTTAACTGATTGCATCACTAATGAATGGTATTGCTTGTCAATCTAGGTTGCACTATTGGACCTTAGGTTCTTTGGTTTATTTTAGGGAGAACATAAATCAGCACAATAATCAGTTAATGTTTATTAAAGTTTACATGCTCATTTAATGTTTTTTATTATTTTAATTTTTATATTTCCAAGTTTGCACCTTGGTAATTTTCTTGAAATTAAAAAGACTTCCCTAAAGTTGTTACATGTAGTATTTTCATTCTCAAATGATTCTTCTTTTTTGTATGGAATATAATCTTGTCAGTTATTACCTTTGGAGTAGTAATAATATCATTCTAGGCTTTCATTGTTATTAATGATATAGTAATTATAAATCAGTACTCTTTGAATGGTTTTATTTTTCTGGCTTCCTTTAAGATTGCATCATTAAACTTTGCTTTTTAATAATACAATTTTAACACTTCTGAATATGATGCTTTGCACATTTATGCATATAAACATTCATTCATTAATTCATTTATCTTTATGCTTCAGATACTTTGGGCTTTTTAAAATCTGTTGGCCATGAGTCCACATAAATTTTCAAACTTCCCAATCATTGTTTCCAAGTACTGTCTTTGTTCGTCTCTTCCTTTTCCTTTTCTTCTTATGGAGTCTAGCACACATATGCCAAATATTCTGCTTGTGTGTTCCATGTATTTTCTCCTGTCCTATATTTTGTTCCTACTTTACCAATTTGGCTTTGTCTAATAAGCTATTAAATCTTTGTTTAATTTTTATCTTTATTTTACAAGACAGAGGTCTTTCTCTCTGGTGGTCCTGGAACTCACTCTGTAGACCAGCCTCGTCTCAAACTCAGAGATCCACCTGCCTCTGACTTCCAAGTGCTGAAATTATAATATCACCACCCTGCTTAATGCTAGTGGGTGATCAGCAAAGACCTAAGTGTTTAGGAACACAGCATCTCAGCCATGAAAGACATTCAATTCAAAAACAGTTTTGAGTCACAGGATGTATCAGGAGTCTTAAAAGTTCTTATTAATAAAATCAAACCTGAGCCACATATTGGGGTGAACTGGAAGATCAGAGAACCAGGAAAAGCCACAGCTACCTCATCTTGCTGGATCCTCAGCTGGTCTTGTTTCCTGAGACTGGAGGCCTCTGAATCCTCATCCAGAATGGCTCTCAGCTGAACTGTGCTGCTAGAAGCCTGAAAGCTTAATCAGCCAAATGCTTAACCAGCCAAATGCCTCTAGTTTCTGGTCCTCATACCTTATATACCTTTCTGCTTTCTACCACCACTCCCTGGGATTAAAGGCTTGATTTCTGGGATTAAAGGCGTGATGAGTCACCATGCCTGTCTGTATCCTTGAACACATGGATTTCTGCCTCTTGAATGCTAGGATTAAAGGCATGTGCTACCACTGCCTATCCGTTATGTTTAATGTTGTGGCTGCTCTGTCTCTGACCCCAGATAAGTTTATTAGCATGCATAATATTTGGGGAATACAATACCACATTTCCTCTCTTTTTGTCTAAAATTTAAAAAAGCTTATAACTAATACAAGAAAAATTATATCCAGTAAGTATATACAATATACAGTCAAAAATTACATTAATGATGTCTAGTCCATTAACATTTGACAAATTCAGATAAAAACTCCATTATATATATTAACAATGTCCAGTCCAGTAACATCTGATAAACTCAGACCAAAAAATTTTCATTATTTATCTTATTTAAAACAAAAACAAGTAGTTCCTTTTTAAAAGTAGGTTCCATAATCTCCCTTTTTGTCTTATCATATCCATATTCTCTCTTTTTTCATAATACATTCAGTAGTCTACCTTTTTTTATATCTTCCCCTTTTTCTACAGTGTAGATTCAGTGATGTACCTATTTATCCTATTATTTCTTTATCTTTTTTCTCAAAGTAGATTTAATGATCTATCTCATATCTTATTCTCTTTTTCTTTTTGCTTTCTAGGGATGAAGATATCTTTAGGGAATCTTGAAAGGAAAATTTTTGGGTTAATTGTCATTTGTCCAGTCTCTGCATAAAAGGAAAGTTCAGGGCTTGTCATAAGTCCTTGCTCGAGTAGTCTGTCAGGCTGGATCATCTCAGCTGGTCATCTCGAAATTGTCCTGACCAGTTTGTAATCCAAAGTCGATTTTTCCATGGTGTTAATTGGCTTTATCATAGTCCATGTGGAATCATCATTGTGGAGTCCCATCATCCTTTTGAAGATTTCAAAGTCACTGTTAGGCCTGGTCATGGTTCACTGCAGACTTTTTTTTTTTTTTTTGCCTCCTCTGTGGTTTAGAGCAATCACAGTCTGATAAATGTCTCTCTCTTGGAACCATGAACATTCTTCCCTAGAACAGAAAATCTTCACAGCAATTTCTCCCCACCATTTGTCTTGCCAAACTTTTCCAAACTGACCTTTGCTGATGCTTTCTTGTAACACGATGGTCCTGGCAATTCTTCTCTGAACCAGCAGCAGTAAACCCTTCATCCCAGGTAGCGGCATCACCACAATCACCAACATGATGAGAAGGAGCTGGCAACGTGGAGCAGTAGCCACTGCTCCCATGGTCCCAGGAAGAATTGTCACAGATAATAGAATTGTCCCAACTGTGGCAAAGGTAGAGTTTGTGAATTCAGCAAGACTTCTTCCTATAGCTAGATGAATTCCTCAGCCCAAACAGCAGAGGTCAATACAACAACTCAAGGAAAGAGCTACTGTATGAAGCTCTAGCTACAGTTTGTATCTTCAGTATCTCCCAAAAGCTTACACTCTAATGCTTTCTCTCCACAGCAATGTTATTGAAGGTGGTGATACCTTTGGAAGGTGCGACCCAGTGAGATGTCTTTAGATTGTTAGGGGAATTTCCTCACACAGTTTGTGGGTTTCTTGACTCTTTTCCCTCTTTGCTTTCTGGCTTATGATGTTATCAGTTGTTCTTCAAAGCATGCTCCCATCATGCTGTGTGTAAAACAAACATGCCAAATGATCATATATTACAATCCGCAAAGCTGAGACAAAAGAAACCTTTATAAATTGTCTTTTATTTCGTTATAGTAATAGAAAAAAGACTAGCACAAAAGTGTACCCTCTACCAATGTGGAAGAAGATGTGGTAAAGCATCATGTATTTTCATCAGCCAGTATGTTAATTAAATACAAAATAAGAAAACAACTTCTTTTTGGGAGGAGTAGATAGCAATAGAAAGTAATGGAATACCTTGTTTTTAAAATTATAATGATTTAAACTCAATGATGAGAGTAAGAGTGATTATATGTATTCTCAGAAAGTTAAATTATGATAACTAACATTTGATATACCAATAATGATAGTTCAATATATGGCAATTTTGGTTATGTATTATATCTATTAGGTTTTTTTTGAGACATTTGGAAAATATGTGAAATATTTTTATATTATAATTATAATTTTATTCCACAAATTTTTGAATAATTTATATGAAATTCCTTTAAAGGATTTCTAATTAAAAATTATTGAAATGTGATATTTATATATGTATTCTATATTATATAGATATAGCTTACATAGATATATGACAGGCTTTTACAATAATTTATTTGCTTTTTTCAGAGTTGAAAGAGCCATGTAAAAAGAATTTGCAGTTTTTTCTTAGGTTCCTCACAATGATCTATTAATTTCTATTTTCTCTTCTGAGTGAAAGTTAACTTTTTAAAAAAGCTTCTACAGCATTTTCTTCTGGAATTACTTCTAGTTCATCTAGTCAACATTTTTTTTCAATTAAATAAAATCAAGCCACATCATCTATAGGTAATGAACAAGATCAGCTGGCTGAGTCGACCTGAAGGACTGAATTATTTGACAGTATTTTTGTAACTACACTGGTTACTATCTATATTATATTTTACAACAATAAACATTTATGCCACTTTAACACTCCATCCCAAGGCTAGCTAGCACTTGCCATAACTGAGACTAGATCCTTGTGTTTAAATATATCTCATTGAATACTATATAGTAGTGAATATCAGAAAACCAAGAGGATCTAGGTATTTGAACTTTAGCATGATGTCATATCTATTTTCAGGTTTGGGGACTGTTTCACGCTTATTAAAATCTGCTTGTATAAGAGGAAACTTACTAAAGTTTAACCCAGTTTCCCTTCTTGTCTAACAAATAATAGAAAGGTATTTGTTTGGGATATCCCTATACCACCTATTCTAGAGTGAATTATCATGAAACCAGGGTGATAATGCTAGGTCACAAATTTATCCCTATTATATACCTCCAACTTGGGCATCTCTGTGCAAGTGTACATGTGCTGTTACCCAGTCTTATGGATGGCTTATAAATGTTCTTTTTGGTTCCTGAGGAATAGTAAATTTCCTCAAATGTAGAGCTGGGCCCTTGAGGTCCAGCATCACAGAGTTAATTTCCAATCTGAAGTCCTGAATCCTTTCAGAAATCCAGCATTAGAAGCATCTCATCCTTTCTGCAAAGACTGTTTCCTAATGATGTTAGACTAGAATCTAACAATCCCAATACATTTCTTGGTGGATTTAAGACTCAGAGTGGAATTTTTATCCTATACTAGTTCTTTGTGTTTTAAAGAGAAATGTTGCTTTCCATTTCATTTTTCTGTTTGCAAAACTATACTGCTTATAAGAATTTGAGAGATAAATTGTACCAGTAGTTGTATAATAATGTGACACATTCTCAGCCTCTAAAATAAAATCTTTTTGCTATGGAATGTTGTTCTGTATGCTTTAAATGTGTGTTGCTCTGATTGGTTGATAAATAAAATGCTGATTGTCCAGTAGCCAGGCAGTAAGTATATGTGGGATAAGCAGACAAGGAGAATTCTGGGAAGAGGAAGGCTGAGTCAGGAGTAACCAGCCAGACACAGAGTAAGCAAGATGACAAGACAGAACTGAGAATAGATACCAAGCCACGTGGCTAAATATAAATAAGAATTATGGGTTAATTTAAGTGTATGAGCTAGCCAGTAGTAAGCCTGAGCTAATGGCCATTGAGTTTATAAGTAATATAAGTCTTGTGTGTTTACTTGGTCTGAGCAGCTGCAGGACTGGGCAGGACACAGGAAAACTTCAGCTACATTTGGCATACCAATGCAGGGCTCTCAAATTTCCATAAGGCCTAAAAGAGTTTTAAAAGGCTTCTAAACACACAATAACAAAGCCAAAAACAACTTTCTACTTCATGTCTCATGCAGGTCCATATATAGAGATGCCAAGGTTCAGAGATGCTGTGACGTGCACACTTGAGCTATATATAGTATGGCAGGTTCACTGCATATGGGCTTAGTGTAGCATGGTAGATTTCTGCCATGAACACAGTGGTGTTTATGAGCAATGTAGCACAGTATGTGGTAGATTTAGCTTTGGCTAATACAGAAAAAAGAGGTTTCTGGGCTACACATTGCTGGATGGAGGCATGGACTCACTGCTTTCACAGTCAGCAATGAGCATGGTTCCCCCAGAGCTGGTGTTAAACGTGGTTCTGCCATGTTGGAAAGTTGAGGTGGGTGGAACCAGCAGCCAAAGCTGCCATTTCAGCTCTAGTCATGCTGCAGTTTAAAGCAATAGATTCACAATAAGTCAGATTCAAATGGAATCGGACTTTAAATGGATTATAGTGTGTGTAAAAATGTACATAGGCTTGGAAGAGAGAGAAAAAGGAATGTATACAGTTGTATAAAGAGATAGTATTAAAAATACAGTCTTTAAAGAGACTATAAAGGTAATATAAAAAATAAACCATGTAAAGATGGATATTACACAGAGAATCTGGATTGTGTTGTCTTTGGGGTTTTTAACTGCAGAAAGACATTTGATTGTAAAGGCTGCTGAGTTAAAGCAATATGTATATTTTATAGGTATCTTGACTTCAAAATTTGTATCTAAGGATATGTTGCTTTGTAAGGGAGGCTCTGTTTTTGTTTCCACTGGAAGCAAAAGGCTACAGATTTGTTCCAGGTTAAGATGGATCAGATTTGATCAAGCCAGACCTCCTGAACCTTAATAGATGGTACCTATCAACAAAGGTTATAGCCAGTCTTCCCCAGGACTCGACCATTATCTCCAATGAATTCTCTCAGGATCCCCATAAGACTACCAGCGCCCCCTATCAGGAAGTAGCTTAGAACACTATGCCCACATTCCAAAAAAATTGGATTATGGATGTGTTTGTCTTTGTTTAGGTTGTTATTACAAATTGTTATTGGTCTATAGTCAATCTCTTTCTAAAAGAGGAAAAGGGGATATAATATAGAAATATAGGATATGGATATGATGAAAGGGTATATCATTGAATCTACCTTTAAAGAGCAACAACTTGCATAAAATATTTTACATTGCTATAGATTTTAGTTTATTACTAATTGAAGCTGGGTGGTGGTGACACACGCCTTTAATCCCAGTACTCGGGAGGCAGAGGTAGGCAGATCTTTGTGAACTCAAGGCCAGCCTGGTCTATAGAGCGAGATCCAGGAAAGGCACAAAGGTACACACAGAAACCCTGTGTCGAAAAACAAAACAAAACAAAATTGAAAGTTAATTTTGTTATACTGTATGTATATTTCTACTCTTGTTTAAGGTGTTTTGTTTGTGCAGCTCATTTGATGTATAATTAAGAAATACAGATTAATAATTAGTCATCCATGATAATCAAATTTATAGTCATGTTAGTTAAGTTTTCTAGGTATACATAGACATATTTCAATTAGGTAGGTAATCTTCAAACACTTCAAAGTATTACAGAATATGGCATTTAAAATGTTTTAAAAACTTAGACTTTCTGGACAGTGAGACATATTGTGCTCCTAGCTGCACAGATTTACTTCAAAGAGAAAGATGGGCATTGAAGACACTCTATATGGAATTTATCTTCTTCTTGGCAAAAATCATCATTTGGGCAAGAAACTACTTTTGCCTGGAATGCTTGACAGTATGTTGTATAAACTGGACATGCAGGACTCATAGGAAGGTAGCCACTGAACTTTGCAAGACAAGATGGTCCTTCAGGTTCCTGCTTCACAGGGGAGACTGCCAGATATTCTACAGGACACATGGAGAAGCAACTAAAAAAGCTCTTGGCCTATAGGCTGAAGATGGATGACTCAACACTACAGATGTACTTTGGGTGACTGTCCAGGCAGTCAGCTATCTCTGTTTTAGATTTTTGGAATTTGCTTATAATGCAGTTTCTGTTTACTTAGGTAATATTATATCCTTCTGGGGTCTTTGATGTAGTTGAAGACTTGATAGTTATAATTTTCCTTGATCATGATAAAAGATAAATTATATATGAAACTTTAGACTCACAAATATAGGATAGATAGAATATTTTGTCTAATTTTGCCAAGTACAAATAGAATAGATATTATAACTGTAATTCTTACTTGATAACTGTTTTGTTATATGTAATTTTACTATGTTAAAATTAAAAATCTTCCTTTTTGATTAGACAGAAAAGGGGGCGTGCTGTGGGATGTATTTCTGTATGCTGTGAATATGTATTGCTCTGATTGGTTGATAAATACAACGCTGATCGACCAGTAGCCAGACAGGAAGTATAGGCGGGACAAGCAGATGAGGATAATTCTTGGAAAAGGAAGGGCTGAGTCAGGAGTAACCAGCCAGACACAGAGTAAGCAAGATGACAAGGCAGAACTGAGAAAACATACCAAGCCACGTGGCTAAACACAGATAAGAATTATGGGTTAATTTAAGTGCAAGATCTAGTCAGTAGTAAGCCTGAGCTAATGGCCAAGCAGTTATAATTTATATAAACCTCTGTATGTTTACTTGTGGGATGTGAGTGGGAGAGATTTGTTTTGACTGCTGGCCGATGAGACATAGGAAAACTTCTGACTACACATTAGCTGCAGATTTATAAAGTAAATGAAAACAAGCTATATTAGATGCATTAAGGTAAGAGAGAAATACAATCATATAAAATGCTTGCACACAATGTTTGATTATGCTCACCAAAAGCTAAGTAGAAGAAAATAAGAGCAATACACAAAAGCATCAAATAGACAATAGTTAAAACCTTGAGAGATTTTTAAGTAACCCAACAGCTTCCAAAATTACTTTTAGATCAATGGCCCAAGTATGTATAGTAAAAGTGATTATCAAGTGGGTCTAAAAGAAGACTCAATTATATATTGTCTACAAGAAACCTACTTGGCTTCATTGCATTATTATTCATGTCACTTACCACACAATACAATAAACATGTAGAACTTAATTATCCAGTGTAAACAAAATGTACAGCTTAAAATAGCATCTCTCAACTTCCCCCTTGTTCCTAAACTTCAAAGTCACCATTATCCTTCTAATTTTGAGTTTGAAAATTTTGGTTTCATGAAAGTTCAAGTATTATATCCTTCTGTGTTTTCCAAATGAAAGTAGCATGACATCCCATGTTCAAAGGATAAATAATAACCTTGTGTGTGCATGTACTGCATTATTGCTATCATATCTTCAATTCTTGAGTCAATGGAAAATGAGATTCTTCCCATATATTTGATATTGTGTTCAATGCTGTGATGAATCACAAAGTACAAACATCTCATGATCTTGATTTTATTTCTTTGGAATCTGTGCAAAAAAAGTGGGATTGCTGGATCAAATGAAGTTCTAGCTTTAATTTATGAGTAGCTTCTTTACTATTTTCAATAAAAGGTGCTTAAGTTTAAGTTCTGAACAACAGTATGCAAAGATTCATTTTTTCCACATTCTCATCATGTTTGTTACCATTGGTCATGTAAGAAGTCATTACATATAGAAGTCATGTTGTTTAATGATGGTTTCAGCTTTATTTCGGTGACCATTATTCATATTGATTATTTCTCATAAACCTGTTGACTATCTGATCGCCGGGCGTTGGTGGCGCATGCCTTTAATCCCAGCACTCGGAAGGCAGAGCAAGGTGGATCTCTGTGAGTCAAGGCAGCCTGGGCTACAAGTGAGCTCCAGGAAAGGCGCAAAGCTACACAGAGAAACCCTGTCTCGAAAAACAAAAAAAAAAAAAAAAAAAAAAAAAACCTGTTGACTATCTGAGTTTCTAAGAAATGTCTATTCAGATTTTTATTTGTCATTTTTTAGTTATTTTTGTTCTTGCTACTCAGCAGTTTGTGGTCTTTTCATACATCGTGTCTTAATCCATTATTAGATATTAATTGCTAGTATACTGCCTCACTCTCTGTATTGTCTCTCCAGTCTATTGATGCTTTTTTTTAGAAATGTAGAATTTTTTTTTAGCATAGTGTGTTCCTATTTGCTTATTTTTGCTCCTATTGCTTATACTTTGGGGCCATATACAAAAGGTAATATTCAGGCCAAGGTGACGAAGTCGTGCTATTTCTTCTCTATTAGTTCCAGGTCCTGAGCTTAAATCTGTAGTATTAGACCATCCACTTTAAATAACAGAAATTATTGAAAACTGTCTTTCTTCTTTGAGTAATATTAGCTTCTTTATGAAATGTTGGTCACAAATCACATAAATTGATCATAAGCATATGAACTTATTTCTGGACATTCTATTATGTTTCTTTGGTCTGTTTCTGCTTTATGCCAATACTGGAGTACTGATTACAACAACTTAATACTATGTTTTAAATGAAGTAATATGAATAGTTCAGGTAAAGCTGAGAAATATGTTAGGTGCTAACAAAACCAGTTTCTCTGGAATATTTATTTTTAATGAGACTTGGCAATAAGCTGCCATCAATTCATTAATTCCAGATCAAGCTTCCTAGTCTAGTGTCTGTAAAGGTAGATATCTTCTTTGGTATATTGTGATTTTCTCTACTCAATTATCTGTCTCTGTATATTTGGAGATAATTGTTTGGATCATAATGACACTTCTCTGACAGATTTAATAAGTTTATTAATCTTTTCCCTTGGATGTTAGGATGGACTGTTGCATCTATCTTCCTTATATGCCACATTGGAAAGTGGAAGTCTTTCCAGTATTTTTTTTTTAAATCTGCTTTTCGACAAAGATTTCTGATAAAAGCTTCTTTTAGGTGGCCTCTTAGATTTTTAGGAGTCTGGTGTCCAAGAATTTGGGAAACACATAGTGGCTGCAAAGTCCTAGAATTCATTGTATACTTTCCACTCAATTCCCCTGCTTCATACCAGATGGAGTTGGCTTTCTGAGCTTGAAGATACTCCTGATCCACACTCTCCAGCAAGTGGAGTAGTTGTTGGCCATTGGCAGGGATTAGCAATTTTAGCTTTTGACCAGACAAACTGGGCTTCTTTCTATAGCTGACTATTCTTCACTTCATTTTCTGCTGGTTCTTGATCTCTTAGTGAAGTTCTTTGATCCTTTGTAAAATTTGTATTATCTTTCCCCAAGTGTAATTAACTCTAAGTTTTCTCAACTCTCTGCTTTCTATCTTCTAAAATTTATTGCTTCATCCATTTGATGCAATTTCTAATAAACTTTATGGAAGTATACAATTTATTTTAGTCATGTCCACTTCTCCCTACCTCCTAACTCTCTCACGGCCTTTCTCCACATAGTTCTTCCAATTCATTTTCGTTTTAAATTTTAATCTTTGCATAACCCTTTTCAGTCCAGTTATTGCTGTCCATATACACTGGGTATAGTGCCAACCATTGGCTAGCATGTGAGTCGCCTTATACAAGGGACAAGAGCCTTGAAAGAAACTGACTCTGCCTTCCCAGGAACTGGGAGTAGCTCCCCACTGTCAGTAGCTCCTCAACTTCTGAGGTCTTTCTCCATTCATGTTGGGGTACTGAATGGATTTATCTGGACTGTTCTTGTGCAGGAAGCCATGGCTGCTGTGAATTCATAAGAGCAATGAGCCTATCTGTGATGATATTGTGTCCCCCAATATATTGTGCACCCTAATAATAAATTTATCTGGGGTCTGAGAATGGAACAGCCACTAGATAGACATAGAGGCCAGACAATTGTGGCACACATACCTTTAATCCTATCACTTGGGAGGCAGAGATCCATCTGGATCTCTGTGACTTCAAGGCCACACTGAAAACAGAGCCAGGCATGGTGGCACATACCTTTAATCCCTGGACTTGGGATCTCATGTCTTACTTGGGAAAGACACATGCGTTTAATCCCAGTGATGGCAGGAAGCAGAAAAGAATACAAGGTGTGAGGAACAGAAATTAGAGGCTTTTAAGCTTTGAGGCTTTTTAGCAGCAGTTCAGCTGAGATCCATTCCAATGAGGACTTACAGGCTTTCAGTTTGAGGATACAAGATCAGCTGAGGAGTTGGCCAGGTGAAGTTGGCTGTGGCTAGTTCTGTTTCTCTGAGCTTTCAGAATTTATCCTAATATCTGTCTCTGGGTTATTTCTATTTATAAGACCATTTAAGATTTGTGTTACATCTCCCTTCTGGACCAGAGATGAGTATCCGGGCCCTGCCTGGACCCCATCCCTGGGCACCAGCCACTCCAGGGAAGACCTGCCCAACTTGGCACCAGGTTCTGGCCACCGGGCAGGTCCCCTTCTAGCCCCACCAGGAAGGATCCCCTTCTCCAAGCCCCCCGGCAGCCCCTGCAACCTCCACGCCCTGCCCCCACACCATCTGCCTGAGACCCCAGCCACTTCCTGAGACTTAGAGACTGGCCCCCAGCTCCCATCCTGCCCCAGACTTCCCTTCTG
This sequence comes from Peromyscus leucopus, assembly GCF_004664715.2. Lineage (NCBI taxonomy): Eukaryota > Metazoa > Chordata > Mammalia > Rodentia > Cricetidae > Peromyscus > Peromyscus leucopus. The sequence continues at coordinate 94,959,250 of NC_051064.1, forward strand.
GACCAGAGGTGAGTATCCAGGCCCAGCTCAGACCCCATCCCTGGGCACCAGCCACTCCAGGGAAGACCTGCCCAACTTGGCCCCAGGTTCTGGCCATCAGGCAGGTCCCCTTCTAGCTCCACCGGAAGGATCTCCTTCTCCAAGCCCCCCCCCCCCCCCGCAGCCCCTGCAATCTCCATGCCCTGCCACCACAGCCATTCTCTCAAGACCCCAGCCACTTCCTGGGACTCAGAGACCAGTCCCCAACTCCCATCCTGCCCTGGACTTCCCTTCTAGACAAGAGTGCACATCCTGACCTGGACTTCCTTTCTGGACAAGAGTACCCATCCTACCCCGGACTTCCTGTGTGGACAAGAGCTCCCATCCTGCCCCGGAGTTTCCATTTGGACAAGAGCGCTCCCATCTGGACAAGAGAGAGAGACTTCCTGAACCTGTCAGCTCTGTCTGAACAAAGTGTGCTGATAAGACTAAGAACAAACCACAAAGAGATGGGCAGACATCAAGGCAGAAGTACATACAATAAAATGAAGAGCAATACAGCCTCACCAGAACCTAGCCCGCCCTCAACATCTAGACCTGAACATCAAAAATTGGAAGAAGCAGAAGAAAACAGCCTTATGAATAACATCATGAAGAAGGCAGAGGCTTGTGTAGAGGAAAAGACAAAAAATGGGAAGAACGCTATAAACAACTAGAGGAAAGGTCAAACAAATTAGAAGAAAACAATAAAGTCCTGGAAGAAAACAATAAAGTACTGAAAGAAAATCATGAAAAAGCAATGAAACAAATAAAGGAAACAGTCCAAGACCTGAAAAGGGAAATAGAAAAAATGAAGAAGACACAAACAGAGGGAATGCTGGAAATAGAAAATCTGAGTAAAAGATCGGGAACTTCAGATGCAAGTATAACCAACAGAATGCAAGAGACGGAAGAGAGGATCTCTGGCATTGTAAATACAGTAGAAGAAATAGTTTCATCAGTCAAAGAAAACACTAAAGCAAACAAAGTCATGAACCAAAATGTCCAAGAAATTTGGTACACCATGAAAAGAGCAAACCTACGAATTATAGGGATAGAAGAAGGTGAAGAATACCAACTCAAAGGCACAGAAAATATATTCAACAAAATCATAGAAGAAAACTTTCCCAACTTAAAGAAGGAAATGCCTATGAAGATACAAGAAGCCTATAGAACACCAAACAGACTAGACCCCCCCAAAAAAGTCCCCTCGCCACATAATAATTAAACAACTAAACATACAGAATAAAGAAAGAATATTAAGAGCAGCAAAGGAAAAAGGCCAAGTGACCTATAAAGGTAAACCCATCAGAATAACACCCAATTTCTCATTGGAGACTTTGAAAGCCAGAAGGACCTGGACAGATGTAATGCAGACACAAAGAGACCATGGATGTCAACCCAGACTAATATACCCAGCAAAACTTTCAATCATCATAGACGGAATGAACAAGACATTCCAAGACAAAGCCAGATTTAAACAATACTTATCCACAAACCCAGCCCTACAGAAAGCACTAGAAGGAAAATCCCAACCGAAGGAAGTTCGGTACACCCTCAAAAACACAGGCAATAGATAAAGCCACAGCAGTAAACCCCAAAGAAGAAAAGTACACACCAGGGATGAACAATTACTTGTCATTAATATCCCTTAATATCAGTGGACTTAATTCACATATAAAAAGACATAGGCTTACAGAATGAATACGAAAGCAGGACCCATCTTTCTGCTGCATACAAGAAACACATCTCAAATTCAAAGACAGACACTACATAAGAATAAAAGGCTGGGAAAAGACTTTCCAATCAAATGGTCTTAGGAAACAAGCGGGTGTAGCCATCCTGATATCCAACAAAATAGACTTCAAACTAAAATCAATCAAAAGAGATCAAGAAGGGCATTACATACTCATCACAGGAAAGATCCACCAAGATGAAGTTTCAATTCTGAACATTTATGCCCCAAACACAAGGGCACCCACATATGTAAAAGAAACATTACTAAAGCTTAAACCACATATAAAACCCCACACATTAATAGTGGGAGATCTCAACACCCCACTTTCACCACTGGACAGATCTCCCAAATCGAAACTTAACAGAGAAATAAAGGACTTAACTGATGTCATGACCCAATTGAACCTAATAGATATCTACAGAACATTGCATCCTAACAAAAAAGAATATACCTTCTTCTCAGCACCCCATGGAACTTTCTCTAAAATTGACCACATACTTGGCCACAAAGCAAATCTCAACAGATACAAAACAATTGGAATAACCTCCTGTGTTCTATCAAACCAAATGCTTTAAAGTTAGATTTCAAAAACATGGAAGCTGAATAATGCTCAACTGAATCACCAATGGATTAAGGAAGAAATAAAGAATGAAATTAAAGACTTCCTATAGATCAACAAAAAAGAAGACACCACATACCCAATCTTATGGGACACTATGAAAGTAGTGCTAAGAGGGAAATTCATAGTAATAAATGCCCACATAAAGAAGTTGGAGAAATCTCATACTAGTGACTTAACAGCACACCTGAAAGCTCTAGAACAAGAAGAAGCAAAGTCCCAGGAAGAATAGACACGAGGAAATTATCAAAGTGAGAGGTGAAATTAATAAAATAGAAACTAAGAGAAAACACAAAAAAAAATTAATGAAACAAAGAGTTGGTTCTTTGAGAAAATCAACAAGATAGACAAGCCCCCATCAAAACTAACAAAAAGACAGAGAGAAAGAATCCAAACAACAAAATCAGAAATGAAAAGGGGGACATAACAACAGACATTGAGGAAATCCAGAGAATTCTCAGGTCATATTTCAAAAACCTCTACTCCACAAAACTGGAAAACCTAAAAGAAATGGACAATTTTCTGGATAGGTACCACATTCCTAAGTTAAATCAAGACCAGATAAACTATTTAAATAGTCCAATAACCCCTAAGGAAATAGAAACAGTCATTAAAAGTCTCCCAACCAAAAAAAGCCCAGGACCAGATGGTTTCAGCGCAGAATTCTACCAGATCTTCAAAGAAGAGTTAATACCAATACTCTCTAAATTGTTCCATAGAATAGAAACAGAAGGAACATTACCAAACTCCTTCTATGAGGCTACAATTACCCTGATTCCTAAAATAACAAGGATACAACAAAGAAAGAGAACTACAGACTGATCTCCCTCATGAACATTGATGCAAAAATACTCAATAAAATACTGGCAAACAGACTCCAAGAACACATCAGAACAATTATCCACCATGATCAAGTAGGCTTCATCCCAGGGATGCAAGGGTGGGAAAGTCTGTCAATGTAATACACCATATAACCAAACTGAAAGAAAAAAACCACATGATCATCTCCCTAGATGCAGAAAAGGCATTTGACAAAATCCAACACCCCTTCATGATAAAAGTCTTGGAGCGATCAGGAATACAGGGAACATACCTAAACATAATAAAGGGCAATTTATAGCAAGCCAACAGCCAACATCAAATTAAATGGAGAGAAACTCAAAGCAATTCCACTAAATCAGGAATGAGGCAAGGCTGTCCACCCTTCCTATACTTATTCAATATAGTACTTGAAGTTCTAGCCAGAGCATAAGACAACATAAGGAGATTAAAGAGATACAAATTGGAAAGGAAGAAGGCAAACTTTCCCTATTTGCAGATGATAAGATAGTATACTTGATTGACCCCAAAGATTCCACCCAGGAACTGATAAAGCTTATAAACACCTTCAGCAACATAGCAGGATACAAGATCAACTCAAAAAAATCAGTAGCCCTCCTATATACAATGGACAAAGAAGTTGAGAAGGAAATCAGAGATACATCACCCTTTACAATAGCCACAAATGACATAAAATACCTTGGGGTAACACTAATCAAGCAAATGAAGGACCTACATGATAAGAACTTTAAGTCCCTGAAAAAAGAAATTGAAGATGTCAGAAATTGGAAAGATCTCCCATGCTCATGGATAGGCAGGACCAACATAGTAAAAATGTCAATTTTATCAAAACCAATCTACAGATTCAATGCAACCCCCATCAAAATACCAACACAATTCTTCACAGACCTGGAAAGAATAATACTCAACTTCATATGGAAAAACAAAAAAACCCAGGATAGCCAAAAGAATCCTGTACAATAAAACAACCTCTGGAGGCATAACAATCCCTGACTTGAAGCTCTACTATAGAGCTACAGTAATAAAAACAGCTTGGTATTGGCATAAAAACCGACATGTGGACCAATGGAATAGAATTTAAGACCCTGACATTAACCCGCACACCTATGAACATATAATTTTTGACAAAGAAGCCAAAAGTGTACAATGGAAAAAAGAAAGCATCTTCAACAAATGGTGCTGGCATAACTGGATATCAACGTGTAGAAGGCTGCAAATAGATCCATATCTGTCACCGTGCACAAAACTTAAGTCCATGTGGATCGAGGACCTAAACATAAATCCAGCTATTCTGAACCTGCTAGAAGAGAAAGTAGGAAGTAGTCTTGAATGCATTGGCATAGGAGATCACTTCCTAAATATAACACCAGTAGCACAGACACTGAGAGAAGCAATCCATCAATGAGACCTCTTGAAATTGAGAAGCTTTTGTAGAGCAAAGGATATGGTCAACAAGGCAAAGCGACAGCCTACAGAATGGGAAAAGGTCTTCACCAACCCCACATGTGACAGAGGACTGATATCCAGAATATATAAGGAACTCAAGAAATTAGACATCAAAACAACCAACAGTCCAATTAAGAAATGGGCTATAGAATTAAACAGAGAATTCTCAACACAGGAAACTCAAATGGCTTGAAGACATTTAAGGAATTGCTCAACATCCCTAATCATCAGGGAAATGCAAATCAAAACAACTCTGAGATACCACCTTAGGCCTGTCAGAATGGCTAAGATCAAAAACACTGAAGACACTTTATGCTGGAGAGGATGTGGAACTAGGGGAACTCTCCTCCACTGCTGGTGGGAATGCAAGCTTGTACAACCATTTTGGAAATCAATATGGTGCTTTCTTAGAAAATTGGGAATCAATCTCCCCCAAGATCCAGCTATACCACTCTTGGGCATATACCCAAGAAATGCTCAATCATACCACAAGAACACTCGTTCAGCTATGTTCATATCAGCATTGTTTGTAATAGCCAAAACCTGGAAACAACCTAGATGCCCTTCAACTAAAGAATAGATATATAAATTGTGGCACATATACACAATGGAATACTACTAGGCAGAGAAAAACAATGACATCATGAGGTTTGCAGCAAATGGATGGATCTAGAAAAAATCATCCTGAGTGCGGTAACCCAGACTCAGAAAGACAAACATGGTATGTACTCACTCATAGGAGGATACTAGATGTAAAACAATGATGACTAGACTGCTACTCACAACTTCAGGGAAACTACCTAGAAAACAGGATTCCAAGAAAGACGCAGGAATCTCCCAATGACGGAGAAATGGCTGAGATCTACATGAACAACCTGTACGTGAGTGGAGGTAATGAAGGGCAAGGGTCGAGGGAAAGAGAGCTTAGGGGAGCGGGAGATCCCAGCTGGATCAAGAACAGAGAGGGAGAACAAGGAATAGGAGACCATGGTAAATGAAGACCACATGAGAAAAGGAAGAAATAAAGTGCTAAATAGGCCCACAGATATCTACAAAAATATCCCCACAAAAGACTGCTGGCAATGGTTGAGAGACAGCTGGGACTGACCTACTCTGGTGATGGGATGGCCAAACACCCTAATAGTTGTGCCAGAAACCCCATCCAAGGACTGAGGAATCTGGATGCAGACATCAACGGAGAGGCTCCGAGTGGAGCTCCGGGAGTCTAATAGCAAGAAAGAGGAGGGTTTATATGAGTGAGAATTGTTGAAACCAAGGTTGGATAAAGCACAGGGACAAATAGCCAAACGAATGGAAACACATGAACTATGAACCAAAGGCTGAGGGGCCCCCAACTGGATCAGGCCCTCTGAATAGGTGAAATAGTTGATTGGCTTGATCTGTTTGGGAGGCATCTAGGCAGTGGTACCAACCAGGTCCTGGGCTCATTGCATGAGTTAGCTGTTTGAAACCTGAGACTTATGCAGGGACCCTTGGCTCAATCTGGGAGGAGGGGACTGGACCCGCCTGGACTGAGTCTACCAGGTTAATCTCAGGGCTTTGCCCTGGAGGAAGTGGAAATGGGGGGTGGGCTGGGGGGAAGGGGAGGGGGCAGGAAGGGGGAGAACAATGGAATCTGTGGCTGTTATGTAGAACTGAATGGTATTGTAAAAAAAATTAAAAAAAAAAAAGATTTGTGTTACACCTATCACATCTAGGAGACACCATTTTTCAGCATTCCCCATGCTTTGTCTTTCTGGCTCTTTCAATCTTTCTGCCTTCTTCTTTGATATTCCTTGAGCCTTACAGGGAGAAGATAAGATGCAGCTGTCACATTGTTACAGCGCACTTTTTAGTCACTTATTGTCTTCGCTTTGACCAGCTGAGGATTATCCTCCACTCACTGCAAAAAGAAGCATCTCTGACACATCCTGTCTCTTATCTGCCCTCTGCCACTTCAAACCGTACGCCCTTCTCAGGGACTGCTCAGCTGTTCCACAGTCTCCTTCCTCTCTCTGACTCTCTTTAGCTGTCTCTTTAAAATGTCATTTGGTTTAGGGTTGATGAGATGGCTCAGCAGGTAAGGGAACTTGTTCTTGAGCCTGCCAACCTGAGCTCCATTACTAGAACCAGCATGACAGAAGCGGAGAGATAATTCCAGAATGTTGGCCTCTGATCCCTACAAATACATTATAACATATGTACATACACATGCATGAGATAAATAGATGTAATAAAAATCTGATTTTTATAATATAGAACAAATAATATTTTGTCAGTAAATCCTTGATCCTTGTGTATTAGTCTAAGTAGGTTGAAGGTATTGGTTTAACTAAATTAATATTTAATGTTTAGATCTTCGATTTCTGCATGGAAGCAAACAGGCTCTTTCCATGTAGTCATTCATGGATTTACTCTGTGTGGTTGGCCTATCACCTCCTTGAAAATGAGAGACAACTTAGGACACTGATCCAGACACTTTTAAGGCCAAGCCTGAAAGCCTAACATCACTTCCTCCAATCACATTTTAGAATGCTTTATGTTAGAAGTTATTTGGTTGATAACCCCAAATCCCTTTAAAATGAAAAGAACCCGTAAAGTTTGTTCCTTTATTTCAGTTTCTATTTAGTGTTTTAACAGTCCCATTTATTATTGAGTATTTAATTGAGTCCCCATAGCACACATATGTAATTTGATAATTTAAATTATTTAACTGACAATCCTCAATGGAATGGAGTTATCTTGTGGACTTTGAAATCATACCAAGTATCATTAATTCTGGTGTTAGTGCTTGGGCTGAGTGTCAGTATATCTGCAGCTTTTAATTGCAGCCGGAAACCTGTTCTTATGCTGTGTCAAAACCTGCTGTCCTTGGATAGTCCATAAACAGTCTCTTGCCACCCTTTCAGCTTCTCAGCAGTTTTTAAATCTCTTACATACTTCAAAGTGATTCCCTTTATCTACCTTACTTTCTTGCACTTGTTTTTTTTTAAAAATTTCATTGCTCCCATATTTTCATCATCAGGGAGGGTTGCTTTTCACTATGTTCATCCTCCCAAAATAAGAGGAGTTAATGAGTATTTCAGTTACTACTGAACGCTCCCCATTCACTGACCTTCCCATTAATTGTCTTTCAATGTGGTACATACATTATAGCTGTGTTTTGTATAGTTTTGCTCTTGGGATCCTAATTTGTGATTCAGTCTGCCCTTAAATTGGTTTATTTTTTATTTTATGACAGTATATCAAGCATTCATGGTATCAGCCAATGCTATTCAAGTAAAGATTGTTCAAGATGAAATTGGGGAGAAAGATTTTCTGACTCTAATTTGGGTTGAAGGGATTATAATACAACAAATAATCTAGAAGAAAGAATAAAACACCTTTGTTTACAATTGGATTTTTGCATAAAAGTCTTAAGTGCTTCCATTGTAGGGCACACATTAGATTTGAGGAGAGCTGGCAGTCTGCTGCTTTTTCTGATAGGATTTTCTCTTTTGTAAGCTAATGAGTTGAAAGATAGGTGAGTTTCATCACATTATAGCATTACCAAAGCAACTGAGAAGCCAACCTTTTCAGTTTTAGTTAGGAGGGAGGGTTTTTTTTTTTTTAATTTTTGTTGTTGTTGTTCCCAGGTGATAGCATAATTGTTTGTAGAGGAATCTTTTTAAAGGTATCAGTAAAACACGTTATTCTTCAGTGAGCTTATAGAATAGTTGACACATTTACTTCCACAACATCATGAATACACATATAAACTTGTTCTGTGTTCCAGAAACTTCCTCCTAAGCCCACTTTTACTTTAGGATGAGACATGAACAATAATGTTACAAAAGCATGGCCAGTTACTTTACTCATTGTGAATATTTTCACAACAGGTATTTGACCCAAATATGCCGGTTGATGCTCATCAATGTCTTCTGCACTTTCAGGAAAAGCACTTTCTTTTTTCTTGGGACTACATGTCTAAGATGCTGAGAAAATGTTGCTGCCGTTACATAGAGAAGGCTCTGCCTCCGAGAAATCAGAATGAGGGAAGCAGATGAAAGAGGTAAGACCGATAATTCTCCAATGCTATTTGTGAAGTCTTGCATGCGACACTCTCAAATTACTGACCTTTTGGCTTCTTGGGAACACATATTGTTATATTTTACTTTAAACTAATTTGTGTTGGCTTTCTTTTACTGACAACTAAACATGTCATAATTAAATTGCTTGACAACTGACAATATATTTACACACAATTTACACACACAGAGAGAGGGGGGGGAGTCAAAGAGATCATTTATCAACTTTAGGCAGAGGCTATGGCTGTGTTTTCCTAAAGGTTCACGTATTAGAAATATGGTCCATATCATGACAGTGAGGAAGGGTGATGCCTTTCAAATATTGGACTTTGTGAGAGGCCCTGAGATCAACTGAGGACAAAGGACATGAACTCAGAAGAGACTGTGGGACATCAGTCTCTCTGGCTTCATATTTAAGATTTAATATCTTCTTTACACATATATTTCTTCCATAATGGTGACACAGTTGAAAGGACCCTCACCTTAGCAATATTATGTGCATATCATGTTTCTTTTTGTACCTTAAAAATTATGTTATACTGGGCTACCTAAGATCATTTTCATATACCTCTATAATGTACTTTGAGCATATCTTCCCCCCACCCCCCTCTAACCTTCCTTATCTTATTCCTCCCACCTCCCATTAGAAAGTTACACTTTTAGCTTCATTTCATCTAAATATACATGACTTTATGTATCCATAAAGATCCAAACCCACATATGAGAGAAACACTTGGTATTTGTCTAGTACTACTTAATCTTTGATATGATTATCTCAAGTTGTGACATTTTCCTTCAAATGACATAACTTATTAATGTACCATGATCTTAAGCTTTAAACTACAGTAGCTAGGTAGACATTCTTTCCTAGACAGAGGTAGTCTCCATCAGGCACTTTGCTGTAGTAATGCCAAGTGGACCAGGAACAGCCTTTTCTGTTGCCATCAACACTCACATATCAAAGTGACTGGGCACAACTATTATAATTCTCTCCAATTTGGTCTTGAGAGCTATTTCTGAAGAGTTAACATTGTTCTCATGGAGATTCGGGGTGCTATAGCTGTGCAGGCATTGTGTCTTTTATGGAACCTTTTCTTGTAGGAGAGAACGGCTTGGTGTCAAGGGGTCAGTCCATTGTTCTTTTCACTAAACGTTGGGTTGTTCTGCCAGATATCCTTGTTGTCCTTGTCTGTGCTATGTCTAGTTGATGCCTGCAACAATATAAACTCTATAGGATACTACTGACTGAGAGGAAGCTATGTGCAGGTATGTTGGCTAGATGCATCACATGAGACTTTACAATAGAAATGCATGAGTATCAGCAGCAGCTTACTATTATGGATCCAAGAAAGAAGATGGGTATCAATGGTGGTCAAGAAATAATATAGAGTAATGTCTTGGATTGAAACATTTACTGGGATCCAGAGTATAATACCAACACATTTTCAGTAGGAAATGCTAATTGTGTTTAGAGTGAACAGGTGCATGTTTTGTGGAGTGCACAGACTAGTACCCTCCGAGGCGTGACTGAAACTAATTGCTGTGGTGTATGTATGTGCATAGTCATGCAGGGCAGGTGGCTCAATTAGGTCATTTTTGTAGACTGTACCTGTATGTACAATCCCAGGGATGGGGTTATGAAGAGGTAGATATGTAGAGAAACTATAAGAGGCATTGAGAAGAGATGAAGAACTGGAAATTGTGTCAAGTGTGATTGCATCTGCTTTGGGTATGAGATAGAGCCTGGATTAAAAATGATGGTATACCAGTAAACAATTTTAGAAATTCACCACAGTGTGCTTAATGGATATTTATGGAAATTAATTAATTAATTAATTAATTTAGTTTTATAAATTAGCTAAATTGATTGGACATTCATTTTGTACAAATCTGTACTAGGATATAATGAGGTAAGACTTAGACACTGTTTGAGTTTCTGGTGTTATGCAGAAAATGAGGTGGTAATATTTTATTTTATAAAGAGGGACATGTCTGCATGGAGTGAAAGTTGTGTGTTGAGGTCCTGGTAAACCTCCAAAAGGATCTAGAGTTGACATATGTAGGTTTAAATAAATGTTGTACCTCCTTCGATAGTTCGATTTTGAAAATATAATTTCTATCCAATATTATTATCTATAAAAATAGGTACAGCCCTTGTTTTTGTACATTTTTTTAATGAAACTAAATCAAGATATTTTAATTAATATGATTAAAATGCCTACCATCAATCCATGATCAATGTTGTAGTGCTTATGGCTTCAGAAAGTGGAGAAAGCTGGCATCAGATTTAAATAGTGAGTAAGGGAAAATGGAAGTATTTGGAGGCTGAATAATTTTGATATTGAAAGTCAGTATCATCTACTATCAAATTCTCACAAATACACTTTGAAATACAAAGTGATACAGCAAGATATTCATTTGGCATCACATGGGCAATATGCACATTGTAGCTAGTTTATTCTAGAGCTAATGTGTCATTAGTAAACAAGAGCAATGTGATTGTAATAATCTTAATAAAAGGTTTAGTTTTTTAAACCTTAAGTTACAATTACAGCATTATTGTCTTAATAGATGTTTCACAGGAAGGAAGAAAAATATCTTAAAAGTCTGCTTCATTGCTTGCTCTGAGTTAGCTGCAGATGAAGGAGACCTGCACATCCAAATGGAGATGAACTTCTGTTCCATGACCATGAGCTGTTTATAGTTTGTAAAATCTGATGACATTTTACAAACTCCTATTCATAAATAAATATACTTTTGTTTTACGAAATGCTTTTTATAATCACTTAAAAAGCTTTAGTCTGCTGCTCATCATAAAGTGGTCTCTGGGCATAAAGGAGAAAGAACGCCATTCCTGGAGAAAAAGTATCTTTTTGTGTTTAGTACTGCTGGATCATCCACTAAGAAAGCATGAGGACATTTCTCTCTGATTCAAAGGCTAAAGAAATATTAGCAGAGAATAGCAGAGGAATGAATGTGGAATTTGAAAAACTTGAAAGTAGATTATAGTTGTGTGATCTTGGGTGAAAAAAAGGTGTTTTGAACCTATGTTTTCTATATGAAAAAGGGAGATAGTAATATTAGCTCTATAGTACTTTTGTTAGGATTAAAATCATATTTGCAGCTAATATTGAGGAGCTTTTGGCATGTTGCAGGCAACTGATGTAGACTATTCTACTTCTTATAAATTATTACTTAAAGTAATTTATAATAAGACCATATCAAGGAGATTCTATTTCAGAGTCTATGCACTCATGGGAACTAGTATGAACAAGTCAAAATGAAAGCAAACGAATGGATGACTACTGGAAATTCCAAGCCATAAAGAGATAGATACAACCTTGGGGTGGGGTGGGATTGGGAAGGAGACAATAGAAGGAGAAATGATAGTAATCAGAATGCCTTATATATACACATATAAAATTGTCACAGAATAAATTTAATTAAAAAGAATTGCAGGCACAAACTATTAAGTAGCAACATGCAAGTGTTTGATTGATACTAGTTGTGCCTTCACTGGTATCAAAGCTGATGGATGGCTGTATTCAGTGCTGTAGATCAAAGTTTTCACTGTTATCCTTCTATAACAAATGATGAAAGTCTTCCACACAGAGAGCAAATGCACCAGCTAGTTTTAAGTCAACTTGATACAAGCTGGACTCATCTGAAAGGAGAGAACTTCAACTGAGAAAACGCCCCTATAAGACTGGGCTGTAAAGAAGTCTGTAGGGCATTTTTAAAATTAGTGATTAATGTGGGAGAGCCCAACCCATTATGGGTGGTTGGGTTGATGGTTCTTTGTGCTCTAAGAAAGTAGGCTGTGCAAGCTGTGAGGAGCAAGCCAGTAAGCAACATTCCCCCATGGCCTCTGTGTCAGCTCCTGCCTCCAGGTTCCTGCCCTGTTTGAATTCCTGCCCTAACTTATTTAGATGATGAATAGTGATGTGGCACTATAAGCCAAATAAACCCTCTCCTGCCCAGATGACTTTTGGTCATGGTATTTCATCACGGCAATAGTAACCTAACTAAAACAGCAAGGAAACCACCATCCTAGTCACTCTTTTTCTCAGGCTCAGTGTACAAAGTAAGCATGTATCTAGTTTCCACATCAAGCACCAGAGTTGTGATTCTCAATTAGCATTGTCTATCCAACTTTCCTGCGTTCCTTTCCACAATCATCTCAAACTTTCTATCCTAACTCATTCAATTTTTCTTTCTTGTTAATTCACTGTAAAGCCTTCTTACTTCTTTATAGCTAGGGCCCTACGTACATTCTCAGCCTACTTCACCCCATGGAAGGACAAGATCCTCCTGAAGAATGACAAAATAAATATTGGCATATTATTAGAAAAGTAGAGGACTTTTTAGTATCTTAATCTATATGAGGGCCCAAATTTACACTACGTAGTAAACAACTAAGGTGGAAGTTTCCTTTTAACAGTCAAGGGTTTGTCTTTGTATTGAAAAAAAGTTAGCTTTATTTATTATGTGTGCATGTTTGTGTAAATGCACATCTTGTGTATATGTGCACAAGGAGATCAGAAGATGATCTTCAGCTGAGCGGGAGTCACAGGTGGTTGTGAACCACCCAGCATGGGGGATTGGAACTGAACTCCGTTCCTGAGGAAGAGCAATAAGCACTCTTAATGCTGAGCCTTCCTTACATCTACCAAGTTACAAGATTTTCAACTTTTTGGTACCTTTTAGGTTTTCAGAAGGGAATCTACTGCTATCTTAACAATCAATTTTCAATACATTAAAATCACTTTTATCTGTAAGTCAGATTTTTTCTTTGTGTTTTCTTTTAAGCTGTTGTTTTTTGATTTGATAAATCAGAGCTGCTGTGAGGATGAATGAGGGTGTCCAGCCTTTCCTTTTGTTTTTCATGACCTCTCATTCTTTAGGCATTTATTCTCTCTCTCTCTCTCTCTCTCTCTCTCTCTCTCTCTCTCTCTCTCTCTCTCTCTCTCCTCTCTTTCTCTCTCTCTCTCACACACACGTAAATTTACAAATGTAACCTGTTGAGTTTATTTAGTACTACTCACATGGAGATGAGTTTAGGGCTGACCTCTTCAAATTGGGTCATCTATCTGGCACTTCTCCCTGGAGCAGGCTAATTTTTCCTTCTTTTAGCAGTCATTAGTTGCTTGGAGCTCTTCATCCAAGGTCGAAGTCTAGTGAGAATTCCCTTATTCACATTGGTATGTCACCTGTAACTGACGTTTTTAGGTCTTTCTTGGGTGATAATATTGTTGAGATTTCCTGGGTGAAGCTTCTCTGTTATATATAGAAGACACTGTCTTGCAGCAGATGCTTTGGTCCTCTGGCTCTTAAAGTTTTTCCATCTCTCTTCTGCAGTGGTCCCTGAGCCTTCTTTTGTTGGGCACCATGTGCTCAATTGTTCTGTGCATTTTGACTTGCTGTGTCTTTCAGTAATGGTTACCATCTGCTGAAGAGAGAAAAGAAAGCTTCCCTCATGAGAGGTGAGGACTATGGTTATCTGTGGGCCTAAGGATAAGTATTTAGAATGTAATTAGAAACTATACTGGCTTAGGGAACTGGCAGTAATGGGTTTTTCTCTAGGGTCCTTGGCCATACAAACCACAAGTGGTAGGCAGTTTTACCATGTGGAAGCACAAATTTCCTCCTTTTGGTCAGAACTCAAATCCAATTAGATGGCTGTTAGTTATACAGGATATAAGTACCACCATTACATCTTCCAAAGTATCTTGCTGTTCTGGTCCCAGTTATGGTTCATAGGCATTGTTGCTGGGTAGGACCTTTGATTACTTTTCTCACTTTGACAGTTTGCATAGCTCCTTCTGGTAAAATAATAGTTAGTCCTTAGGGAGGGGCCTTCCAGGTCAGTTCCAATTTAGTTCAATTTCTCCACTGTCTTTGTCCAAACTGTGGTGTCTTCAGCAATAGGGTACTGCTTCAGATTTCTGGTAGGCAAGAATCATGGCAATAGACTTCATCTTCTTTTTTTTAATCCCCCTTCGGGGGGAGGGGTGTCTCTTGAACTCCCTTACTAAGAACTTGAAAAGAGTTTTCCCATGTCATGTATGTGTGTGTGTGTGTGTGAAATATAAGTACACATAAAAACATTTAAAAAAAACATTCTTCTTTGTAAACCCTCTTCCTTCTTGGGATACCCCCTCCCCTCCAACACTTAGTTTTTCCATTTTCCCTTCATTTCACAGCACCTTTGTCCTGCTGTTTTTCCTTCTCAAGTTCCTACCACTCATGATCTTGTTTTTTCACTCTATTACCTCCACACTTCCCGAAAACCTTTAAGAAATCTCTGGGAAAATACAGTTGAAAACTTCTGGCTTAGTGAAAAGAGAACTGGGATTCTGAAGACTTGAGTTTTAGTGTCCTGACATGGAGTTTGTGTGCATCACTGATGGGGTTAATTGTTTCATGTGTAAATCAAGTGGTTTAGAACAGTGCTTCTTAATTTTCGTTGCATATTAAAAGCACCTGGGGAGCTTTTAAAAATGCTGGTGCTTAGGCCAATTAAATTAGAATCTCTGGGGTGTGACCCAGACAGCCATATTTTTTAAAGCTCCCCCAGATAATTTCAATGTGCAACGGAGTTTTAAAACCTCAGAATTATTTTAGCAATGATAATCTGCATGTCCATGGGTCTGTGCATCTCATATTGGTGAATGCAGTTAAAATGTGAAGGATTTAGTCATTTGTGGGTAGTATTCAGAAGAGTGGGGATTGAAGGGAGATGTAAAAATTAGAACCTTGGGGAAAAGTTTTAAAAATTGTATTAGTATCTAAATGTTTTGGGAAAAATAATTTTGTTATATTTCTGATGAGAATGATTTTAACTTCCTGCAAAATAGACCTTCCACTGGGAATTCACATTTAAATGTAATGTTATTATTTTTATACCTAAAATGATATTATTTTTAACATGATCAGCCAAGAATTACAACTAAATGTTATATTAACAAGACAAATAGAAAAAAGTAGTTTAACTACTGAAATGTAAGATGTGGTTAGAGTTTCTCAGTTGGTGGTATAAATTATAAACACTCAAGCAAAATGTTGGTGAGAGTGGAAATCTCTTACTAAAACATGGCCAGTTAAACATGCCCCACTGAAAGGCAAGCAAATGAATAAATGAGCAACATATAATGACTACTGAGATGTATTTCTTGGCCAATATGAAAATTATGGTTTCAGTAATTTTATTTAATTTTTTGTTTTTTCGAGACAGGGTTTCTCTGTGTAGTCTTGGTTGTCCTGTAACTAGCTCTATAGACCAGGCTGGCCTTGAACTCAGAGAAATCCCCTTGTCTCTGCCTCCTACTTGGCTGATTTTAAAATTTTTATGTTAGGAGAGAAAGTTAATTTATTGGTTAATAATTGATCCTAAAAGATCTAGAAATTGGATTAAAATGTTGATGGTATATATAGTCTACTCCTGTCAAATGAATTCATTATAATTGGATAAATTATAGTGAAGGACAAATTTAAAAATAATAATAGCATGGAATGAAATGATTGGTACTAGTTGTTAGATGTATAACAATATACATACATACATTTATTTAATAATTACCAAAATCATTAACATATTTCTTCTTAAATCTTTGTGCCTAATAATCTTTCAAGGTGTATGCTTTTAACCTCCACTTTAAATAATATATTAGTAACATAATTGGAAGGAAAAGTACAGTTATCCCTCATGGCACATTGACATATTAATAAATTTATGACCATTCTTTCAGGCATTTTATGGAATAGATTTATCTGCAAGAGAATAAATAATCCTGTTACACATTTTCTAGGCAGAGAATTTACCCTATCCTTTATGGTTTGGCATTCTTATCTTTCTTGTGCCAGAGAAAAGTTTGTACCAGACATTCTATGGGGAAACATCCTGAGATATTGGAAAAGAAGCCTTGAGATGAACATAAGGGAATCCATAGAGATTGTGTGAAAACATGAAATCCATGAAGGACCTTCATGAACCTTGACAACAAAGAAATGAAGTGTTTTTTTTTTTTTTTTTTTTTTTTTTTTTTTTTTTTTTTTTTTTACCACAAATTGGCCAAAAGGATCTTATCCTTTTCCTGAACTTTTAAAGATATTTATTATTGGCAAACTGTAGAATTAGTAGCTGAGACTGGGGCAGAGGATGGAGCTGGAAAACAGAGAGCACAGAGATAAGAGAGGGATACAGGCAAGCAGAATAATATACTGAAGCAAAACATTGACGTTTTAGGATGTAAATATAATTTGATTTTGATAGATCCAAGTATGTAATATTTCTTGTACTTTTGTATTTTGTAGCATCATCTTTCATTATCATAAACCTTTGAAAACATGCTTCTTTTAAGTTGAGTCCAATACTTGGTCATCAGTAAGTGATATTTTAAGAGGAAAGCCTAATAGTGCATCTGTGAGGGCCTCGTAGATTACTTGCATCCACAGGGATCTCTCCTTTCTCTCAGATTGCTTTGTACCACCTGTTTCATGGCTCATTAGTACAGTGCTTTGAGACTACTCTGTAGTGCTGCCTCCAATCATTCAGCAGACACATTTTATTAACAGATGTAGATTTTGACCTTCTACTATGCTAGGAATTGCCTTAAAAAGTTTAACTCGTGAATGTAGTTAATGTATGAATATTTCTTTACAATAAATTGTCTAAAGAAAGGACTAATAATATGTGTTATCCCTATGCTGTATCTAGGATATGAATTGAGTGCACCTCAAATATCCATATGTTAGAAACTTGGCCCTCAGTTATGTGATGTTGAGAGGTGGTAAACTTTTAGTAGGAGGAGTTAGTGGAAAATTAGGTCATTGATGATTACTACCCTTGGAAAGGATTTATATTGGTCGTGCAAAGTATTAGCTGTTAGCCCCCAAAGCAGAACTGATACCTTCCTACTCCATGGTTTCCAGTCTTGATACTTGTACCCCATGCTCTTAAACATCTAGAACTATCACCTAAATGAACTTTCTTGCTTTGTACATTACCCTATCTTAGGTGTTTTATTATAGCAATACTAAATTCTAAAAACACATGTACTTGTCCCAACTGCACAATATACACACAAAGGCTGTGCTAAGTACTTATTTTTGGAGGACTCCACTCCACAGATACATATACAAATACAGAAAAAAATCACAAAGGTGTTCATACACTTGAAAAAATATTCTTTCATATATCTATTGAGAGCTTAGTTCATTATATACTGGTATGAATTTCTAATATGTAATTTTTTATTAACATGTTGAGGAAATATATTAATCCTGTGATTAATCTCAAAAGTAGAAGGAACTTGGGTAAGTCATGTATATTATAAGGTCTCTTAGTTTTCAACCAAGTCTTGTATTTTATCTTCATTTATATTATTT
This sequence comes from Peromyscus leucopus, assembly GCF_004664715.2. NCBI lineage: Eukaryota > Metazoa > Chordata > Mammalia > Rodentia > Cricetidae > Peromyscus > Peromyscus leucopus. The sequence continues at coordinate 94,977,365 of NC_051064.1, forward strand.
TTTTGGAAAAGAAAAAATTCTCAATCTAGTGCTTACACATTCTTATTTGCCCAACACTGTACTACAATCTCAGGAGGGTCTGAGCAACACAATCTAGATAGTTTCCCAATGAGAAAATGTTAGGAAATTCTTATATACTATTTCTATGGTAGACTAAGTACATTTTAAAATAATTTCACTACTGTAACAAGGTGCCTAACTAGGCCCATTGTCCTAGGATCTAGGAGAGCATACGGTACCTAAAATCAAGAGAATATGGTAGAAGTCACATTTCTGAATTCTTAGACCAGATCATTGAAGCTCATGCATCTTAGTCTTTGCTTAGGACACACTGGGCTGTGATGTGAAAAGCCTGAATAAGCTACTCAACATCTTACCTAGCAGGATCCTTCTTGCAAAAATGCCTCCCAGCCCAAGAGGTCTAGGTGCTGATGACTGAGTTATTTCACGAACATCAAGAAGAAATGCTTGGAATAATCCTTCTGTACACTGTGAATATATACTACTCTCATTGTTTAATAAAATACTGACTGGTCGGTAGTGAGGCAAGAAGAATAGGAGGGACAGCCAAACTGAGAATGCTGGGAGGGAGAAGGGTGGAGTGAGAGGAGCTGTTGGGAGCCACAGAAGAAGCAGGACATGTTGGAGGACAGCTAAAGCTATGAGACATGTGGCAGAATGTAGATGAATAGAAATGGGTTAATTTAAGTTGTAAGAGCTTGCTAGTAATAAGCCTGAGCTATAGGCTGAGTGTTTATAATTAATATAAGCCTCAGTGTGTTTATTTGAGAGTGACTGTGGGACAGGAAATAACTGCCTACAAAGAAACAGTACATTCTGTCTAAATTCCTGACCGATGTTTTGCATTTGTGAACATAATATGAGCATTTGTTGTATGGCACAAAGTTTTGAGGTCATTTTTTAATGCAGGAAGATTAACAGGAATAGTTTCTAAACTCAATTTTGTATCCTCAAGGATATTTGTTGTTAAACATTAAAATCAAATGACATTTTCACTTTGCCATTCACCATTTATAAGTAATACATTATTGTAAACTTAATTGAACCTGGAAACCTTCACATTTGCTTTCATTTTCCTAACCTTTAAAAGCTGGGAATCACCAAAAGAAAAGTTCATTAGTTCATTTCAAGGTATTTTCAGTTCATTTTATAATTTTCTCAATTTAGTCTTAACTACTTCTTTTTGTAGTGAATGTAAGTTCTTCTACCTTTTCTAGCTTGGTAATCACTGTGGTACTGTGGCAGCTTGATACAGCCTAAGTTGCATAATTCTTGTCTTGGGACACTTCTTCACTGGACTCTAATCAAGTCTGCCAATAATGTTAAAATGTTAACATTAGTGAAAAATTGTTATTTTATATATTAATTTCAAAGAGTTAAGATTAACACTAATATTTAATAATCTTTCTATGAGATAAATAAACTTTTTCTCATTGTCCAGATCACTGACCACATACCACTTTTGCAGAATGAAGCTCCTAGCATCAGTGTTTACTTTGTCAGTTAGAAGTGACGCTCACTTAGGTCAAGTAGTAACTAGTAAATCCAAGTAATTTGTGAGTATTGAAGTGCTTTCTTCATTTTTCCCTTTTCATTTGTATACAATAGCATATGTAGCCTAACACAAGGGCTCTAAAGAAGGATTAAATCATAAATATGAACAGGATTTTCAGGACATGAAAACAGAAAATGCTAGCAGCAATTAAAGGCCATTGTAAATAATTAGTGTCAATTATTATTAACCAGTGTCTTATTCCACAGTTCCATTTCTGACATGGTTCCATCAGAACACATGACAAAGCTTAAAACACTCATTTAAATTTGCTTTTAACCACATAATTGAACTCTGATATTTCAAAGAAGAATTGAAGAAAATGAGTGAGAAATAACTGAGAGTTCCAGGTCTGGGTAAACAAAACCAAAAAACAAAACAAAACAAAAAAACCCAGCTTTTACTACTTTGGTGACTGCAGTAAAAACTTTGAAATTCACATCAAGTTAGAAGATTCTGTAATCTTGTCAGTGAAAATTCAATGGCCTTCATTCTTTTTCTTTTATTGAATACAGATTTTTTTTCATACAGTATATTCTTATTATGGTTTCCCTATTCCCTACTTATGCAGAATCCCCTCACCTTCTTTCCCATTGGAATCCATAGCTTTTGTGTCTCTTGTTAGAAAACAGGAAACTAAATAATAATAATAAAATAAAATAAAGTGAGATAAACAAAACCAAACAAACTGGACAATGAAAAAACAAACAAGTAGAAAAAAAAGAGCCAAAGAAAACCCCAGGTTTTTCGAGCCAGAGAGTCCTGTCTCTAAGACCTAGGCCCCCAGGACACAACCCTTCTGCTTCCCCCCATTGCTGCCCTAGTTGCAGGCAGCAGGTAAGATTCCTTCAAGCAGGCTTCCATACCAACACTCACTGCAATCTGCAACACCCATTCCCTGCCCCAAACCCACCCATCCCTCTTTAACCTCAGTATCTCACTGAAACACAGAGTCCACCAGCTCCAATTAGACCAAGAGCTCTGATTGGACCAAAAGTACCAAGTGGACCAAGAGTGCCCCCCTGAGACATAGACACAGCTGGCACAAATAGGACCAACAGCAGCTCCCTCAGACACAGACAGATGGGTAGAAGTCAGTGCAAGAATGCATACAATATAAAGAGACAATATGGCACCACCAGAACCTAGTACTTCTACAACAGCAAAATCTGAACATCACAACTTAGTAGCAGATGAAAATGACCTTCAAAATAAATTTGTGAAGATGATAGAGTCCTTTAAAGATAAAATGAAAAATTCCCTTAAAAAATTGAGGAAAACATCAACAAAAATTGGAAGAAATCAATAAATTTCTAAAAGAAAACCAAGAACAAGCAATCCAATAGGTGAAGGAAAGAGGTCAAGTCCTGAAAAATGAAATAGAAGCCATGAAGAAGACACAAACTGAGGAAATGCTAAAGTGGAAAATCTGAGTAAATGAGCAGGAATTACAGATGCAAGTATAACTAACAGAATACAAGAGATGAAGAGAGAATCTCTATCATAGAAGACATGATACAGGATATAGACTCATCAGTGAAAGAAAACACTGAAGCCAAAAAAAGTCATAACACAAAATGTCCAGGAAATCTGGGACACCATGAAAAGCCCAAACCCAAGAATAGGGATAGGAAAAGGAGAATACCACCTCAAAGGCACAGAAAATAAATTGAACAAAATCATAGAAGAAAACTTTCCTAACCTAAAGAAGGAAATGCCTATGAAGATTCAAGACTTACAGAGCACCAAATAGACTGGGTCCCTCAAAAAAGTACCCTTGCCACATATTAATCTAACTACTAAACATATAGAATAAAGAAAGAATATTAAGCACTACAAAGGAAAAAGGCCAAGTGACATATAAAGGCAGACCTATCAGAATAACACTTGACTTCTCAATGGAGACTGAATGCCAGAAGGTCCTAGACAGATGTTATGCAGACACTAAGAGACCATGGATGCCAGCCCAGACTACTATACTCAGCAAAATTTTCAATCACTATAGACAGAATACATAATATATTCCAAGTCAAAACCATATTTAAACAATAAACTTTCAATCACCATAGACAGAGTACACAATATATTCCAAGTCAAAACCAGATTTGAATAATACCTATCCACAAATACAGCCCTATAGAAAACACTAGAAGGAAAACTCTAACCTAAGGAAGTTAGGTGCACCCAGAAAAACACAGGTAATAGATAATCCCACAGCAGAGAATCCCAAAGAAGGGAAATACACTACAACCAAAATACAACAGGAATTAATGATCACTGGTCATTAATATCCCTTGATATCAATGGACTCAATTTGCCTGTAAAACAACACAGGCTAACAGAATGGATATGAAAACAGGATCTGCTGCATACAAGAAATACACCTTAACTTCAAAGACAGACACTACCTCTGAGTAAAAGGCTAGGAAAAGACTTTCCAATCAAATTGACTCAAGAAGTAAGCCAGTATAGCAATCCTAATATCTAACAAAATAGACTTAAAACTAAAATCAATCAAAAGATATTGGGAAGGACATTACATATTCATTACAGGAAAAATCCACCAAGACGAATTCTCAATTCTGAACATTTATGCCCCAAATACAAGGGTACCCACATATGTAAAAGAAACATTACTGAAGCTTAAAATTACATATCAAACCCCACACACTAGTAGTGGGAGACTTCAACAACCCACTCTCACCAATGGACATGTCTGTCAGACAAAAACTTAATAGAGAAATTAGGGATATAACAGCTGTTTTGACTTAAATGGATTTAACAGATATCTACAGGACATTCAACCCTGATGCAAAAGAATATACCTTCCTCTCAGCACCCCATGTAACCTCTAAAATGGACATATACTCAGTCTCAAAGCAAATCTCAACAGATACAAAAAAACTGGAATGACTCGCTGTATTCTATCAGATTACCATGGCTTAAAGTTAGAACTCAACAGTAACACAAATTACAGAAAGCCTAAAAACTCATGGAAACTGAATCACCACTGGGTCAATGAAGAAATAAAGAAACTAAAGGCTTCTTAAGAATTCAATAAAAACGAATTTACAACATACGGAAACTTATGAGATAGTGTGAAAGCAGTGCTAAGAGGAAAATTCATAGCACTAAATGCCCACAAAAAGAAACTGGGGAAACCTCACACTAGCAACATAATAGCACACCTGAAAGCTCTAGAACAAAAAGAAGAAAACCCACACAGATGCCAGGAAATATTCAAATTGAAGGCTGCAATCAATAAAATAGACACAGAATATAGTAGAAAGAATCAATGAAATAAAGAGTTGGTTCTTTGAGAAAATGAACAAGATAGACAGACCTTTATTCAAACTAACTAATCAGAAATGAAAAGGGAGACATAACAACAGACAATGAGGTAATTCAGAGAATCATCAGGTCATACTTCAAAAACCTGTACTCAACAAAATTGGAAAATCTAAGCAAAATGGACAATTTTCTGGATAGTTATTACATATCAACATTAAATCAAGACTAGATAAACAATTTAAATAGACCTGTTACCCCTAAGGAAATAGAAACAGTGATTAAGCCTGACAGCCAAAAAAGGCCTAGGACTAGATAGTTTCAACACAGAATTCTACCAGAATTTCAAAGAAGAGCTAATACAATACTCTTCAAATTGTTCCACCAACAGAAACAGGAACATTTCCAAACTCTTTCTATGAGGCTACAGTTATTCTGATACCCAAACCTCACAAAGATGCAACAAAGAAAGAGAATTACAGACCAATCTCCCTCATGAACATTGATGAAAAATACTCAATAAAATACTGGCAAACTGAGTTCAAGAACACATCAAAAAATCATCTACCATGATCAAGTAGGCTTTACCCCAGAGATGCATGGATGTCACAACATATGAAAATTTGTCAATATAATCTACCATATAAACAAACTGAAAGAAAAAAAAACACATGATCATCTTATCAGATACTGAAAAAGCTTTTGACCAAATCCAATACCCTTTCATGATAAAGGTCTTGGAGAGATCAGGAATACAAGGAACATACCTAAACATAATAAAGACAATGTACAGCAAGGCAATAGCCAACATCAAATTAAATGTAGAAATACTCAAAGTGATTCCACTAAAATCAGGAACAAGACTAGGCTGTCCACTCTCTCCATATCTATTCAATATAGTACTTGAAGTTCCAGCTAAAACAATAAGACAACAAAAGGAGATCAAGGAGATACAAATTGGAAAGGAAGAAGTTAAACTTTTCCTATTTGCAGACAATATAATATTATACATAAGTGATCCCAAAAATTCTACCAGGGAACTCCTACAGCTGATAAACACCTTTAGTAATATGACTGGATACAAGATTAACTAGAAAAAAATCAGTAGCCCTCCTATATACAAATTAAAAACAGGCTGAGAAAGAAATCAGAGAAACATCATCCTTTACAATAGCCACAAATAATATAAAATATTTTGGGGTAACTCTAAACAAGTGAAAGACCTCTCTTATGAGAACTTTAAGTCTTTGAAGAAAAAAATTGAAGAAGATATCAGAAAATAGAAATATCTTCCATGCTCATGGGTAGGTAGAACCAGTTTAATAAAAATGACAATCTTACCAAAAGCAATCTACAGATTCAATGTAATCCCCATCAAAATCACAATGCAATTCTTCAGAGACCTTTAAAGAACAATACTCAACTAAATATGGAAAAACAAAAAGCCCAAGATAGCCAAAACAATGTTGTACTGTTGCTTGGATCCTAATGGCTCCCTCAGGGAAAGTGTTGAGAAGTTGCAGCATCAACAACACAGACACTGGGAGTCAATTGAAGGCAAAAGGCAGACTTGTTTATTTAATAACAAGGAAGACCTTATATACCCTTCTCTCAGCACCTAGGCTATGTCCCAATCTGGTAGCATTGCATGATTGTCCCTGGGCATGATCAGGAACTCTGACAGTGCCTGTTGCTATGCCCTCAGATAGATTCCAGGTTGGCTCATAAGGAAGTATGTTACATGCATGCTTCAGCAACTGGTTTGAGCCAATTACTTCAACCCTATTTGCCCTGTTCTACTACACTGTACAATAATGCAACTTCTAGAGGCATCACCATCCCTGGCCTTGTATCTACAAATGATAAATGGGCCAAGAAAGAAATCAGAGAAACATCACCCTTTTCAATAGTCACAAAAATATAAAATACTGTGGGATAACTCTAACCAAGCAAGTTAAAAAGACCTGTATGACAAGAACTTTAAGTCCTTGAAGACAGAAATCAAAGAAGCTGTCAGAAAATGGACAGATCTCCCATGCTGATGGATAGGTAGAATCAACATAATAAAATGGCAATGTTACCAAAAGCAATCTGTAGAGTCAGTCCAATCCTCATCAAAATCCCAACACAATTCTTCACAGACCTTGAAAGAACAATTCTCAACTTTATATGGAAAAACAAAAACAAAAAATCTAGGATAGCAAAAACAATCCTTTACAATAAAGCACCCTCTGGAGGCATTACCATCTCTGATTTCAAGTTCTACTATAGAGCTAAAGTAATAAAAACAGTTTGGTACTGGCATAAAAACTGACATGTGGACCAATAGAATCAAATTGAAGACTCTGACATTAATCCACACACCTATGAACACCTGATTTTTGACAAAGAAGCCAAAACTGTCCAATGGAAAAAAGAAATCTTCAACAAATGGTGATGACATAAATGGATATTAACATGTAGAAGATTGCAAATAAATCACTATCTATTACTCAAGTCCAAGGGGATAAAAGACTTCAAAATAAACCCAGTTTCACTGAACCTGATAGTAGAGAAAGCAGGAAGTAACCTTGAATGCATTGGCACAGGAGACCACTTCCTAAATATAACACCAGTAGCACAGACACTGAGAGCAATAATTAATAAATGGAACCCCCTGAAACTGAAAAACTCCTGTAAGGCAAAGGACATGGTAAATAAGACAAAATAACAGCATACACAATGGGAAAAGATCTTCACCAACCCCACATTTGACAGCAGGCTGATTTCCAAAATATATAAAGAATTCAAGAAACTTGACAGCAAAATACCAAACAACCCAATTAAAATTCAGCTACAGAGCTAAACAGAGAATTCTGAACAGAAGAATCTCAAATGGCCGAAAGATGCTCAAATGCTCAACATCCTTAGTCATCAGGAAAATACAAATCAAAATGACTCTGAGATACCATCTTACATCTGTCAGAATGGCTAAGATCAAAAATACTAATGACAGCTTATGTTGGAGAGGATGTGGAGCAAGGGGAACAATCCTCCATTGTTGGTGGGAGGGCAAACTTGTATAGCCACTTTGGAAATCGGTTTATAGTGGTTTCTCAGAAAATTGGGAATCAATGTATCTCAAAAGCCAATGATACCACCTTGGGCATATACTCAATTATACCACAACGACACTTACTCAACCAAGTTCATAGCAGCATTATTCGTAATAGCCAGAACCTGGAAACAACCTAAATGTCCCTCAACCAAAGAATGGATAAAAGAAAAATGTGGTACATATACATAATGGAGAACTACTCAGCAGTAAAAAAATGACATCATGAAATTTTCAGGTAAATGGATGGAACTATAAAATATCATCCTGAGTAAGGTAATCCAGACTCAGAAAGACAAACATGGTATTTACTCACTCATAAGTGGATACTAGATGTAAAGCAAAGGATAATCAGATTCCAACCCACATCTCTAGAGAAGCTATGAAACAAGGAGGACCCTACGAGGGATGCATGGATCACCTTGGGAAGGGTAAACAGATGAAATGTTCATAAATAAACTGGGGATGAGGGGCAGCAATAGAGGGCAGGGGATGGGAGATGAGAACATGAGGGAGATGGGATGGTTGAGCTACGGGAGGGATGGAGTGGGAGAGCAGTGAAAGAGACATCTTAATAAAGAGAGACTTTATGAGGTAAGGGAGAAACCCGGTGCTAGGGAAATTCTCAGGAATCCACAAGGATGACCCCAGCTTAGACTACTAGCAGTGGTGGAGAGGGTGCCTGAGCCGCCCTACCCCAGTAATCAGATTGGTGAATACTCTAACTATAATCATAGAGCATTCACTCAGTAACTGATGGAAGCATATGCAGAGATCTACAATCAAGCACCAGGCTGAGCTTCAGGAGTCCAGTCTAAGAGAGGGAAGAGGGATTCTATGAGCAAGGAGCATCAAGATCATGATTGGGAAATCTACAGAGACAACTGTACCAAGCTAAATGGGAAATCATGAACTTTAGACCAACAGCTATAGAGCCTGCATGGGGGACTAGGCCCTCTGCATTAGTGAGACAGTTGTGTAGCTTGGTCTGTTTGAGGGGCTCCTGGAAGTGGGATTAGGACCTATGCCTGGTGCACGAGCTGGCTTTTTGCAACATTTTATCTGTGATGGGACACCTTACACAGCCTTGATGTGGTTGCAGGGCAGGGTGGGGGGGTGTTTGGATCTGCCTCAGCTGAATGAACCAGGCTTTGCTGACTCCCCATGGAAGCCTTACCTTTTCAGAGGAGAGGATAGGGGGTGATCTATGTGATAAGTCTTGTGGGGAGCAGGAGGAAGGATGAGAGGGGTATCTGTGGTTGGTATGTAAAATGAACAAAAAATTTCTTAATAAAGAAAAGAAGAGAAAAAGTGCAAGATAAAAACACGTATGTAGGCATAGATACACATATATTTGTATACACAAGAATCACCTAAAACACAAAACCTGAAGCCATAATACATACACAAAGGACTTGTAAGGTAAAAATAAAGAAAGCCCCATTTAAATCTTACGAGAAGGACAGTTTCCAAAGATACCATTGACTTTGTTTTGTGTTTATCATCTATGGCTGGTCATGGGGCCTGGCCTTAAGAATGGTTTGTGTTTCCAGTGAAACTCCATTTGTGAAAACTGGTCATTCATTAGTGAATTTTTTAACATAACTTCTAAGTTAGGAGTGGGGGATTGTGCCAATTTCTCCTTAGCACTGTAACACATCTGGCTCAGATCCATGCAGACCCTGTGCATGCTGCTTCAGTCTTTGTGTGTTCATATGTGCATGGTCCTGCTGATTTAGAACATCTTGTTTCCTTGGTGTCCTCAGCCCCCTCAGGTTGTTACAATCTTTCTGTGTCTTCTTCCACTTGGTTCCCTCAGCCTTAAGGGGAGGCATTTGATGAAGCTATCTCATTCAGGACTGAGTGTTCCAAGGTCTCTCACTCTCTGCACATTGTCTGCCTATGGTTGTCTGTATGTGTTCCCATCTACTGTCAGATGAAGCTTCTCTCATGATAGCTGAGCAAAAACAAAAAGAAAACATAACAAAACACCTGATCTATGAATATATCAGATTGTTGTTAGGAGTCATTTTATGGATATGTTCCTTTAGAGGTAGTATTAGTATTTGGTTTTCCCCTAGGTCTCCAACCCATCCAGTCTCTGATTATTCAAATGGAGTGCACCTTAAATCAAATCTGATAGTGGTTGGTTAGTGGCACTACTTTGTGCCACTGTTGCAGTAGCACATCTTGAAGTCATCATAGTAGATTGCAAACTTTGTAGCTGGGTTGGTGTTTAGCTTTCTCTTTTGGTAGCATGCAGAGTACCTTCAAGTACCATGAACAATAGTCCATAGAGGTGAAGACTCTTGGTGTGTACAAATTCAACTTCCTTATGCTCATTTTTGACTGTGAAACTGATATTAGAACATAGATTTGAAGACTCAACCAAGGGACACTTTATATTTTGAAGTGTATACATTCTAAGGAAAGTAGCACTTTCTACAACTACATGTCTTTAGGAGAGTTGCAAGACCATGGACTGATATACCAACATACTTTGAAAGAAGGCTCATCAAATGAAAGGTAAAGTCTGCAAGATGCTTTAGCAAAGCAAAATAAACCCACAGTGATATGGAAGTCATTTGTTTAAATACCCTAGTGCGATAAAACACCTTTTCAAAAGTTCTGGAGAAGGTATTTCAGATTTGATTCTGGCTAAAATATAAGAAAGTAAAAAGGCAAGAAAACAAATGCACTTCTCAAAAGACTTAAAAGGGAGAATGACAAATATGTGAACACAGAGCTTGATTTGTTGATGAATGGGAAACAACTCTGCAGTTAACTCTTTTTCTTTGCAATTATTTTAAGCTGACCACACTGGATTCCATGGGGTGAAAGCAAAATAAGAGTGGTCCTCTGTTACAGGTTTGGGGTAGTGAAAGATATGCTATTAATGCTTAAATTAGGCCCTAAGCTACTTTAGATAGTTTGTAACAGAAATTAGTCTAGGTCAAAACAGTTCAGGAGAATTTGGTCACAATCATTTATATACCTTCTTACTGCTGGATTTCTGGGCTTCAGGATATAAGTACATGTGACAGATAACCTTTGAGTATTGACTACATGGGAGTTCAAAATTCACTTAACTATGCAATCTTTTTGTTTGATGTTTCTTAAGAGTTGTGCTGCTTTTTGGACTCAGATCTAAAGAATAAACTTTGGGAAATCCTGAACCAGGCCATCTGTTTGAGGAAGGTGTTATCAAGCTTCCTTGTGAGACTAGACTATATGATTGGCAGTTACTCCAAGGTTTGCATGGCTAGTGCTCATCTAGTTAATAACCACATCTGGCTTAGATAGTGACTCTCTTTGAGTGTCTTCCACCTTGACGTATTTTGTATGTTCTATTACTTGGATTCTACCTATGGGTTTTGGTATAGATATTTAACCTGAAAATGAGTCAAAAGGGACATTTTAAATAATTGTGTTTTGGAAATTATTATTTAAATTACATTATAGCTCTTGATGTGCTAAATCATGCCAAATTTCTGCTAAGTCAGAGATACAAATGAAATTGAGGTTAAGACACATAGAGCCTACTTATTCAATCCATGCTGATGGATTGAATGCCAAGTGTATGAATGAATGAATGAATGGATGAATGAAATTCAGAAAGATGGAAAAGATGTGCAATTGACTTTTAAAGTTAAAGCAAATTGTATTCTTAAAAGTAAGCCAATTAGCTGAATTGTGGCAGGTTAAGATATAGGGCTACTGGGAGAGATGCAGGAGGTTTTACATAGTAGGTCAAATGCACAGGGAGTTTAGAAAGATCCAATCAGGATGTATTTCAGAAGAAGCCGGAGTCTGAAGTGAGTACAGAAATAGTTTAAAATTTTGGGTTTCCTTTTGCTCTTGTTCATTACACAAATTTCTATTTAGAATAGTGAATTTTTCTTAGTTGGTACATCCTTTATTTAGAAATTATGCAAACAAAGTGATCCCTTATTATCAGAGGTGGTATTTTCTTATTAAATATTATTTTGCACTGTAAGACTTTTACTTCATACAAAATGATGATTGACAAGTACTAAGTGTTCAATATTTATTATGTGTCTAATGCTATGTCATATAGTTAAAAAAACAAAACAAAACAAAACAGCTATGACCTTAGGGCTCCTTCTGCCTTTCTCTTTTATCAAGTTCATCTAAGATACAATTTGTGGACTTCATTCTTTCTGGACATAATGAGTACTCACTTCTCTGCCATGTTGTTTTGTAAATGGAGCTCTCATCTATTCTTATGGCTTTCTCTATCATCCATTTAGTGACTATTCTCAATTTTACACTTCTAACCTGGAGTCCTGCTCTGTTCCTCAACTCTAAACCCCAATATTCACTATTTAAATGATAATTTCTGTTAGAAATCAATTATTTCAAACATGAGTTGTTACAAACTGATTTCCTCAATTAACTTTTTTATTTTATAATTTGATTTAATTTTACATATCAGCCACGGATTCCCTTGTTCTTCCCCCTTCCCCCCAGCCCTCCCCCAGTTCCAATCTCCTCCAGGGCAAAGACTTCCCTGAGGATTGAGTTCAACCTGGTAGATTCAGTCCAGGCAGGTCCAGTCTCCTCCTCCCAGGGCTTATACAGGGACAGTTGGCTCAATTAACTTTTAATAAAGATTCTCCATATTATTTAATGTCTTCAGGATCATTCTGCTACTTAACCAAAGACCTGGGTGTCCTCAGATGTAATTGTTTACTGTCAACATCTGATTTATTTTTATATGTATTGCCTCTATAGTCAAGCTTTACTCAAAATCTAACCATTTTTCTGATAGTTCTCAGTTACTACTTTTGTTCTAACTCTACCTTCTCGCCCTTTGGTTTCTGTAATACAACCATACAGTGTCTTTGTTTTCACACAGTTAATCTTACATAGGTACAGCTCATTACCTATAAATGAGCTAGTGTGTTTCTATTAAAATACATACTATATTATACCACCTTGCTGCTGCAACCTTCAGGACTTTGATATTGAACTGGGGTAAGCCAGTTCAGGCACCCTCTCTACTATTGCTAGTAGTCTTTGCTGGGTCATCCTTGTGGATTTCTGGGAATTTCCCTACACAGGCTTCTCCCTAACCCTATAATGTAAGCATATTGGTAAATAATGTAACTGTCATCATAGAGCCTTCACCCAGTGACTGATGGATGCAGAGATCCACAGCCAAGCACGAGTCTGAGCTCCAGGAGTCCAGTTGAAGAGAGGGAGGTGGGATTATATGAACAAGGGGTGTGGGGGGGGGTCAAGATCATGATGGGGACATCTACAGAGACAACTGAATCAAACTTGTGGGAACTCAGGAAGTCTAGACTGACAGCTATGGAGTCTACATGGGACTGAACTAGGCCCTCTGCATGTGGGAAACAGTTGTATAGCTTGATCTGTTTGAGGGGCTCCTGGGAGTGGGACCAGAATCTGCCCCTGGTGTGTGAGCTGGCTTTTTGGGCCCATTGCCTATGGTTGGATGCTTTGCTCAGACTTGATGGGGGTGGGGGCTGGATCCTGCCTCTACCTAATGTGCCAGGCATGCTTGTTGACTTCCTATGGGAGGCCTTTCCATTTTGGAGGAATGGATGGGGGTGGGCCAGGGGGAGGAAGTGGGGAGGTGGGAGGAGAGATGGGAGGGAGAACTGTGGTTGGTATGTAAAATGAATAAAATTTAAAACAAAGAAAAGTAACTAGATATCTAGACAGAATATTGTGGAGATTATTAGTCAGAAATTATTATGGAATATTATGTACAGAAAGATGTCTTGGGAAGACAAAGAATTTGGTAGCCATGAATTTTATCACTCTTTAATTTTTATTTAACTCTTAAAGTAGTGTTTTTATGACTTAGTAATGTGTTATTATTACTAGCATACTTGTTAAAGCGGACCAGGAGGGTTTTTGCTTTATTTCTTGCAGCACTGGGCATCAGGTGTCTTAGGGGACAATGATGTTGCTGCCTGCATTAACACACTCTGAGAGGCATGGATCTGATGGAAAAGCAAGGTCAGGAAGGGAAGACTGAGACAGAGAACTATGGTACTCTGCAGCCTCCGTACTATGGGTCTGTGCAAAATAATCATAGCTTCAGTCTTACTTCCTCCAAAGTCCTGCAAATAAGTAGTTCCTTCTCCTGGGAAGACACTGAGCTTCTAGTTACTATATTGCTACTTGTATGTAAATGATGCTATATTTAGACATACTTGCAGTAGATACAGTGATTAGTTAGACCCAAATAAATCCAAAATGTCTGATCTTTCTGCAGGTATCTAGGCAATTGGAAGGTAACTGGAAAGTCAAATAATATACAGCAATATAGAAAATATGAAATCTCAGTGATGATTAGAATTCCAGTCCTCATCTGTAGCACATTATATATCTCATAAGTTTTAAAATGAGACTATAGGTTGCATTGGGTAGGGGATTAGATAATGGCGTTCTAATTTATAATGGGCAACTTCTTGCATGTTAACAAGGTGGAAGGGCAATGCCGTGGTCCCAGGCCTCTTTTATAATAGTTATGATCATGATAATGAAGGGAAGCCCCTCTCAATACTCCTACCTTATTATGTGATCACAGTGATGACTACTAATATTTGGGAGACACAGAGTTATACTGTAATAATGGACCACAAGGTGGAGTTTAGGAAGGGTACCCAAGTGTTTTTAGTGGTGAGCCAGGTCATAAGGAAAAGCAAATTTCATGATAAAAATGTATAGGTTTTGTGTTACAGAAAAACAAAATTCTCTGAAAAATATTTTGAGAAAATTTCAAGAATACCCAAACCTAATGAGTCTGTACTGACTTTATAATTTACTTAATTGTCTTAATATAAAAATTTCATATAAATCCATTGTGATGTATGACATGTAAAAGGGACATTGTAATATACCGATTCTGCAAAAAGGGATGCTCAGATATTTTTTAATATTAATTTGCACATTTAACTAGATACTGAAAGCAGTAGATTTTTAACAATTAGTATTGGGTTACATATTGCTAAGCATAGTACTGAAAATTTAAATTTCATAGTAGAATGTGTGACATTCAGTGTGCCATAGCATGTGCCTGAATTTTTTTCCATACACAAACTTGGCCATTGATGGATACAGCCTTACCTTATCTTTTCTGCATTTTTGATGTCTTTAAAGAACTTCAGGCATAGATTGTATTTATAATTCTTGTCTATTTGCACTTCCTCATCACATTCATAATGTTTATAGAACATTCCTAACTTTGGGCCACTATTAAACTTAGAAGTGACATTAGCTTTCCCAGAGAGAATTATCAACACAGGAAAGCTGACAGCCTGATCTTCTAATATGAAATCATGGGTTTGAAAGGTGAGGAAAGTGACCTTGAAATCTTCCCTTTGCTGCCTCTTGTATTCTAAGAAGTCAAAGCAATTCTAACTGTAGGGCAAGCGAGGCCATTTGCTCTTTACCTTTTTATGTTGTAGATCAAACCTCCATTAGAAGAGTATTGAAAACCACCACAAGCATCGCTGCAAGAAAGCCATCTTTGTGCCAGAACACTAGTTTGTAGCTTCCAAGCTTATTTGAATGCTATGGTGAGTGCTTTCATAAACAGTCTTATATATTGTGAGAACATGTGATGGTACCTACATTTGAACCTGAAGTTATTGATTTCCTAGCTGGTGATTAGATTAGCAAGCCCCACTAATACCCAGCTCTAAAATACAAATAGCAAAAAATTTGATCAAATAGCAGAGAAACAAAGCATAACCTATCAAATAACATGTTTGGTTCATTAAGTATTATTAATGGCTTGTGGATCAAGGGCTTAGTACTTTAGCCAGTGACAAATGAACAAAAGGAGAATCATAAGTAGTCATGTTAATAAATACACTGATGAAAGAATAAAAATGTGGGAAATACTTAAGCAGGTTTTATCCAGACTCAAATGGCAGGGCAAAAGACATTTCCAAAGCTATGATTGAGAACTTTAGAGACTATTGCATGCTGAAAAGCTGAAGCAATCTATCAAGAGATAGCTTGTGGAGCTTATTCAGTGAGTACTCTTCCCAGTCACCTTCCAATTGCCTAGATACTACAGAATGACCAGTCATTTTGGATCTCTGTATTACTACAAGTACATCTAAAGACAGCATCATCTATATATAAGTAACATTATGCAAACTAAGCAGTTGATATTTATATGTTTAGGAATGTATACTATAGGCTTATGTAACTTGAGTGTATTTGTGTATGTGTGTGTGTGTATGTGTGTGTGTGTGTGTGTGTGTGTGACAACAATTAAAGAAAAAACAGGCCACGAGTTTGAGAGAGAACATGGGCACATGGGAAGGGCTAGAGGGAGGAAAGGAATTGGGAAGAAGAAGTAATATTTTATTTAAAAATGATTAAGAACAGATCATTAATTTAGAAAAGGATTCAACAAATTCAAGTGTTGTGTGAACTATTCCTCCCCACCATATATAACATTCAGCTAGTCAATCAGTGCTAAAATCCACTTGGACAGTCGTTACAACTCTACTCTCATAAAACATGAAAGTAATTGAATCATAAACATTAGAACATTCAAAATTTCTTCTTCAGAGATTTTGGTTAAAATCTTTACTTATTAATGTTTTCTATAGTTAAACATGAATTCAGTGTCTCATCATCTTCAAAGGGGTATAAGAGATCAAGTTTTCTGTTTTTTACTTTATTTTTCTGGAATTGCTTCCCCAGGATTTGGGATTTTTGAATGATGCATATACTTTCTACAAATGTGTCCTTGGGATGTTTCTTCCCACCTATAAGTCAACCATTTCTGAAATCGCCATATGCTGTTTCTGGATGAAGGATCTCCATGAAGTAATGTTTTCCACCTGTGGAGCTATAGACATAGATGCCTTGCAATAACTTCTTGGAGTGTCATGAAACAAGGTTAACATTTACATAAAAATTGAATAAAATGTCAGAGGCATTGTAAGATCAGTAAGAGCTTCCAGATTGCATATCTGGATCTGTTTGCACTCTGTTGACTCTTGATGAATGTATACATACTTAACAGCTCCCTCTCTGCTGTAATTCTCATTTCTTTATGTCAGTATTTCATTCAGGGACTATCCCTGAGACAGATTCTACTGGTAATGGAGATTGCCCTTTGAAGGAGAGAAGAGCTCCTTTTCAAATTCAAAAAGAGCTGCATTATTGAAGAGGTGCTCCTCCACAAACTGACATCTGCTTAAGGTTCTGTTGGGCTGTTGGGAAGAGATGTTTCTTCAGTGTCAAGTGAACACACAGCTTAATTGTCATTATGTACTTCTAATACGATTTCACACACTTGTTCAAATGCATCTTAGAATCATGGGATATAAAGTTGGAAACCATTCTAGAGCACTTACAGGGCAAACCTGTACAAATACAAGGCCCAGGAAATGAAATGCTTTGTGCAAGGATTATTACCCTAGAGAGGATGAGAAGCATGAGAAGTTACATCCCTAACTCAGGCTTTGTTGGGCCATGTCTGCCTTCTTTAAAGTGTATGTGCAAATCTCTATTGTTGACTTATTGTGAAAAAGCACCCCAAAATAAATCTGTTGGTAAATTCCATTAAAACCCAGAACATTAATAAGGAAAATCACAGGTGATATTGTTCTTTTTTTCTCTCATTATGTATTTTTCCCTCCTTTGACATTTCATCCTGGTTTCTGTGTGTTGGATTTACAATCATGTTTAGACTTTAGTTCTTTAGATGTTTTTACTATAGTTTTAGGTATAAGTTTAGCAATTTGGCTCTGTCTCAAGATGAATAACTTCCTACTCTTGATCCACAATAATAGCTGTTTTTGAAAGTAATGCTAGAATTTTGTTCTTTTTTCAGAATTGTACCTAGAGTTTTTTCAGTCCTGCCTGGCCCACGGTCAAGAAAAATCTCTCTCACCTGTCAGTCCCACAGCTACTCAGACCCAACCGAGTAAACACACAGAGACTTATATTGGTTATAAACTGTATGGCCACAGCAGGTTTCTTGTTATCTGGTTCTTATATCTTAAATTAACCCATTTCTCTTAATCTATAAGTTGCCACATGTCTTGTCGCTTACCTGGTGTCTTTTACATATTGCTTGTCATGGCAGCTCCTGGCAGTGTCTCTCTGACTCAGCCTCCCACTTCCCAGAATTCTCCTCTCTCCTTGTCCTGCCTATACTGCCTGCCTGGCTACTGGCCAATCAGTGTTTTATTTATTAACCAATCAGAAAAACACATTTAACATACAGAACATCCCACAGTACAGAATAGTGTAAAAATATCCTGTTATTAAAAGTTATTAGAGAAAATAAATGTTTAATAAGTTACTTCCAATGGAACATATGATAGAGCAATGTGCTTATGTTTTATTGTACAATCATTCACCAAAAGATCTGATTAAAATTCTGAATCTGAATCATTGAGCTCAGATTCTGCATTTCTCTTGTTTCTTGGATGCTGTTTTTGCTGGTACTTTGATCATACCCCAAGCAACAGGGTGACAATTGTAATAGTTAAAATGCATGCATGTTTATCAGAAGATGTAAATATTTTAACATGAAAATATGAAAAACTGAGACTTTCAGGCAGGAGTGTTTTGATAATCTTGTTAAACAGCAGGTAAAAATCTGGCTGCCATGTCTGTGATCCAGGTCCATCCTTAAGTTCCTTTGAGCTTGCTCTACGAGACTCTTGAAGTTCAAACACACTGAGCTTTGCATTATGAATTTCAGCCATGAGCACATGATTTTCAGTTGCTTATCTCTTTCTCTTCTCTGTATTTAGTTTTCTTTGCACAGGATGCTCATTTTAAATGTCTTAAAATATCAATATGTTTATAATTACAAACTGTCTGTATTTCTTAGTTGTTTAGAACCATAGGTTCTGATAAGAGAGTTGGGTTTTCTTTGTTGTTTTTTTTCCCCCTCAGTCTCCCTTTCACATATTTATCTCATACATAACTTGTGGTGTGTTTTTTAATTCTCTACAAGTCATTTCTTTAAAAATAGAGTCAGAAATTTTCTCTCTTTGCCTGTGATGCAGACTGTATCTCCTAGTGAGGCTTAATTCTGCTGAGCATCTCTAGAGGTGTTTTGTGTATCAGTTCTCTAAGTATATTAAACTCTCACTAGATGGATGCTTGCTTAATAAGTGTTCATGTGCCGGGCGGTGGTGGCGCATGCCTTTAATCCCAGCACTCGGGAGGCAGAGGCAGGCGGATCTCTGTGAGTTCGAGGCCAGCCTGGACTACAAAGTGAGTCCCAGGAAAGGTACAAAGCTACACAGAGAAACCCTATCTCGGAAAAAAAAAAAGTAAGTGTTCATGTGTTTTAATTGACCTTGCTCTTTGAGGTAACTCTCTTCCATGATGGTTTTTCATGATATAAAGTCAATGTAGAGGACTTTGGTGATTTTTTTTTCTCCTCTAGCCTTTGACAATACAAGTATTATCTAATTAGATAGCAATGCATACTTTTGAAATTAGAACAGCAACACTTTTTTTTTATTTTGTCAATAATATAATGTCTTATCTAGGATTACTACTTCTGTAAAGAGACACCACAACCACGGCAACTCTTATAAAGAAAAACACTTAATCGAGGGTCTTGCTTACAGTTTCAAAGGTTCAGTCCATTATTATCATGATGGGAAGAATGGTGGCATACAGGCAGACTTGGTGCTATAGAAGTACCTGAGAGTCCTACATCTTGATGGTAATAGGAAGTTGACTGACAGTCACACTCAGGGAAGCTTGAGCAAAAGACACCTCAAAGCCGGCTCCCACAGCAACAGACTTCCTCCACCACACCTCTTAATAGTGCTACTCCCTTTTGGGGCCATTTTCTTTTAAACCACACCTATACCATTCATTCTGCCAGCTCTATGTGTAAAATCACAAATATTCTCCTCCTTATCTAATATCCATTAATTTTATAAGCACACATATCCTCACATAGAAATTTTGTTCCAGTGCTGCTAGGAGAGGTAAGTAGACAGCTGTGGTTGATTATTCTTTTGAAATTTGAGGCACATATGCTTAGGTAAAATTGTGGGGAAAATAAGTCTAATAAAATTGCTAGGTCAAAATACAGATCTTTTGTATGCTTATTATCTAAGTGATGGAATTCATTCTTTATTAATCATCCACTTATTTTCTCAACACTTACTGAGCACTACCATGATTTGTGCTTAGCTAGCAATAAAGGCTTTGCCTCCTAGGAACTGATGCTCAGTCTCTCTCTTTCTATCTCTCTGCAAATTTGTTTTATATAGTTACCAAATAGCAACAAACAACCAAGCAACAACAACAACAACAAAGTCCTTATAAATCAGGTTGAGGCGATAAGGAATGAATAGCAGAGGTCTTAAGTTTGGGTCTCTAGGAAAGATATGTATGAAAAGACATTGAGCAGAGACCTGACATGACTTGAGGGCTGACATGCATGGATATGGATCAGTATGATTCTACTCAGTAGGGGGAGAAGCAAGTGCAGAGGATGTATAGGAGAACCCCCCTGGCTTGCTAGAAGGAAAGCCTCAGCTCACTTGGTGATAGAGGAGAAGAGAGGTTGAGTGTGGACCTCAGGATTGATCCTTGTGGTCGATGCAGTGGATTCTCAGAAAGAAAGACCATGTTCTACTGCTGCCTACAAGGTTTACAAGTTGCTGCCTATAAAAGATGGTTGTGGAGTCTGTGTAGTTGGGCTCCTCTCACAGCATCACTTGAGCTTGCTCCCTCAAGTCTTTCTATTCTAGCTCTATTCCTTCTTCCAGCCTCTTTTGTCCTCTCTTACCATCCTCATTGCTGAGTCTCTGAGCCAGTGCCACCACCTAGAATAGTCTGCATCAACCACACCCTTAGTGCATTGCCTTTTTTCATGTCTGCTGTGTTAAAAATTCCTTGATGGAGACATTTTGCCTTTGTTTTCTTTTATTATTCACTACCCACTGTCTCAGTCTTTCTATTGCTGTGATAAAATGCCATGATCAAAAGTAACTCAGAGGGAAAGGGTTCATTTTTTTCTCTCTCAAGATTGTAGGCCATCAGTCAGAAAAACCAGAGAAGAAACTTAAGGCAGGAACCTGGAGGCAGGAACTGATGTAGAGGAGATGGGGGAACACTGATCCTTGCTTTCTTCTCCATGGCTTTCTCATCCTACCTTCTTATAGCACCTTGGACTGCTAGCCCAGGTGGCATTGCCTACAGTGAGCTGAGCCCTCCCATACCAATCATTAATCGAGAAAATGCACCACAGACTTACCAACAGTGCAGTCTGGGGAGGGCATTTTCTCAACTGAGATTCCTGCTTCCAAAATGACACTGGGTTACTCCAAGTTGACATAACCAGCAAACCCCCTAATGTTCTTTTCTGAAGATGGTTACCACCAGATTCAGGATTCTATACGGAAGTGGATATTTCATAATAACTAAAGGAAGATGTTAGAAAATGGTTAGTGTTTAATTGTAGGCTGTTATTCTTTCTGAGGTCATGCAGCCCATTCCTAACAGAACATAGCATGTGTGTTACATTTGCTTTTTTTTTTCATTTTTTTATTAAGAAAATCTTTACTCACTCCACAGATCCCACCTCCTCCCTCCTCCTACCCTCCAGCCCTCTGTCCCAAGCCACCACTCATCCTCACATTTTCCAAATCAAGGTCTCCCATGGAGAATCAGTAGAGCCTTGCATACTCAGCTGAAGCAGGTCAAAGCCCCTCCCCACTGCACCAAGGCTGTGTAAGGTGTCACACCATAGGCACTGGGCTCCCAAAAGCCTGCCCATGCACCAGGGATGGATCCTGATCCCCCTGCCTGGGTGTCTCCCAAACAGTTCAAGCCAAACAACTGTCTACCATACCCAGAGGGCCTAGTCCAGTCCCATGGGGGCTCCATAGCTATTAGTCCACAGTTCATGGGTCTCCACTAGTGTGGCTAGTCATCTCTGCACGTTTTTAATGGCCTATAATCAAACACTGTGGCAAGGTATGGTATTTTTCCATTTCATTCCTTTTGTTCTGCTTGTGGCTTTGCTGAACTGATCCATCATTAACATGTATAATTTAGTATTGTCTTCTGGCACAGTGTGATGGTATCTGTGTTGCTGACAGATTTGTCTTAGTCTTAGTCTTGGGTCTTTCAGCTGTCTGCTCTCCTGGATTTTGCTTATCCAAGCACTTCATTTGTCATACTGCCTGCCACCATCATGGCATTTGTCTTTATCCTCAGTCATTAGTTTCTTATGCTCCATCTTAATCCAATTACAGGGCTTGTTCATTCTATTATTATTTGTCACAGTACCTATTTTAGTAACAGATGTAGTTGTCAGGACATCTCTTTTACTCTCATTCTTGGTGTCACTTATGCATTGGGTGTCAGATTTAGTCTTGGATGCTATTCTGGACATTTCTGGACAGTTGTAAGCCATGTCCATTGTTCTAATAGTATTGAATCTTCTTTTTTTGTCCTTCCCAGTGAAGAACAATCATAATTCATTCATATCCTCTTGTCTCTTATGATGTTGCTGACTTTCTTTGTTTCTGGAGGTCACAGATTTAGAAGGCCAGATCAGGGCACAAGGTGAATGAATGCAAATTTATAAATGTTTGCTCTGAACATGTGTGTTCTGGGAGCTAAGCATCAGTATGTGCTTAGGATCATGTGAAGATTATTTATTGAGGCTTGATTCTGTACCCAACATGAACATTTTAGTAGCATATTGTACCTTATGAATACTTTATTTCTATTCAAAGTTAGTACATTTATATTGTGAACAAAATATAGATGTTATATTTTACCATTCTTGAGCTTCAGTGGCAGAATGATATAGCAAAGCAAGGAGTCTATTCAAAAACTGATTGATGGCCTGCAAAAACCTTACTAAGCAGTGTGTGTGGGAAAAAGCTGAGGTTAATGAAAACAGAGGAGTGTATGTTCCAAAAATAGTGTTTGCCTTCACAATGCTGTCTCAGATGTAATAATCAGACATTTAATATGATTCTCAAATAACTTAAAAAATAATACATAGCAGGTAGTGAGCTTTGACTTACTTGAAGATGAAAGGAAAACATTGATTGGGAATTGTGGGTCCTCTTTCAGAAGAAGTAGTTACTTACTGCCTCCTTAAGGCATACCTAATCCATAGCTTGTTAAAGAAAATGAAGTATATGGAACCCTGGGAATTCTATAAGCCAGTGAAATGTTTTGTGTTCCATCAAATATTTAGTTGCTAGATATTACTGAATTCACATACTCTCTCTCTGTCACATGATTAAAAATTGATCCGAAGTTGGTAGTTTTGGTGTTTTCTCAGTTTTATCTTTCTTAATTGAGAAAATTAGAATATCAGTCACTGGTAGGAAAGACTAGCCGTTGTCATAAAGTCTCAGGAATCAAGGAGTTCAGGACAGAATACTTGAAGTTGAGTATTGCGCATGTCAGTATGCACCATCAATTCTAATTTTTATACAGTTTAAACTATTAGGGATGCACTTTCACGATACTAGCAACAGCTGCTATGACTTTGTGAAGGCTTTATAAAACTCTTCAAGTGAAAGGAGTATTCTTCATGTTCACATAGTGAAGTGATGAGATACTCAAAAGGAATTTACACAGGATGTTCATGTGTGCATTGAAATTTTGATACAAAAATAGACTTGCCATAACCTTAAAACATTTTCTCTGATATTTGGGAAATCACTCTTTCATTAAACTTTCCAAATGGATTTTATTCACTTACATGATAGGGGCTGGATAGATCAATGGCTGACTATTAGTCAGAGAGGCACACAGTCAGATTTCATTTTCCAAGCACTATAAATATCTAGTGTTAGTTTATTACTACAGTAAAATACCCCATACTGATTTTTGAAAATAAGCTTTATTTATCACACAATTTAGAGGATGGAAAGTTCAAGATTGGGTAGTACCTGAATTGGCTACTGTATCTCAGTATCAGGAAGGTGTGGGAGAGGAAGTTACTACATGGTGAATTACAGAAATCAGGAAGGGGGCAAGGCTTGCTCTTCTAAATAATCCTTTTCCTCCTGGGAACTTATGAGGAAGAAGTATGCTAACCTCTGAGGACAGCACTCCCCAGAGACTAAAACACTCTCACTCATCCCTCCTTCATAAAATTCCACAGAATCTCCCAAAACACAAACTCCTGAAGCATACATTTAAAAAAGCATAAATAAGCCATAGAATTTGGGATTGAAGACAGAGAGAAACAAAGAGACACAACTGTTGGAGCTGAGTAGCATTAATGGCACTCTCTAGAAACATTTCTTCTCTTATGCATCCAATATCTCATGCCTTAAAGGAGAAACATAGGATTCAATGGCAATGTCAGATATAATCCATATTTTATTGTGAAATAGAGAAAAGTTATAATCAAAATATTAAAATTATAAATTGATTTTTTAAATGGGAGTCTGAGGAGAAATTTAAGTTAGTAAGGTACTTGGGGTGCAAACGTGAAGACCTGGATTTTGTTCCCAGCACCCTCATAAAACCTATGAAAGAAGGTGTAGCCTTGTAATTCCAGCGTTGGGGAACTGGAGACAAGAGGATCCCTGGAGACTGCTGGCTAGTGAGTCTAGTTGATTTGGTTCTCTCCAGGTGCAGTGAGAGGTCCTGTTTAAAAAACTAAGTTAGAAAAGGATTGAAGGAGATATGTGCTGATCAGTTATTTCTGTCAACTTGACACAAACTGGCATATTCCGGGAAGAGGGAAACCCATTTGCGAAAATGCCTCAATCAGATTGGCCTATAAACAAGTCTATGGGATGTTTTCTTTCTTTTTTATTTAATATTTTTATTTTATAATTAACTTAATTGCACATATCAGCCACAGATTCCCCTGTCCTCCATCCTCCCACCACCCAGTCCTCCCCCCCATTCCCACCTCCTCCAAGGCAACATCTCCCCTGGGGAGAGTCAGCCCAGCCTGACAGACTCAGCTAAGGCAGGCCCAGTCTCCTCCTCCCTACACCAAGGCTGAGCAAAGTGTCCCAGCATAGGCCCCAGGCTCCAAAAAGCCAGCCCATGCACCAAGGACAGGTCCCAGCTCCACTACCTGGGGGCCTCCCAAACAGTTCAAGCTAATCAACTGTCTCACTTATCCAGAGGGCCTGGTCCAATTCCATGGGGGCTCCTCAGCCATTGGTTCACAGTTCATGCATTTCCACTAGTTTGGCTATTTGTCCCTATGCTTTTTCCAATCATGGTCTCAACATCTCTCGCTCATATAATCCCTCCTCTCTCTTGAGGATTGGACTCCTGGAGCTCCACCTGGGGCTCAGCTGTGGATCTCTGCATCCACCTCCATCAGACACTGGCTGAGAGTTCTATCATGAGAGCCAGGGTGTTCGGCCATCTGATTGATCACCAGAGCAGGTCAGCTCAGGCACTCTCTTGACAATTGCCAGTAGTCTATAGTAGAGGCACCTTTGTGGATTTCTGGGGACCTCTCTAACATTCTGCTTCTTCCTATTCCCCTGGGGTCTACATTCATCATGGTATCTCCCTCCCAGTTCTCCCACTCTGCTCCTGATCCAGCTGGGACCTTGTGCTCCCCTAAGCTCTCTTCCCCTCCTCCCCATCCTTGCCCTCCATTACCCCCCACCCCCAGTTTGCTCATGTAGATCTCATCAATTTCTCTATCATTGGGTGATCCCTGTGTGTTTCTCAGGTTCCTCTTTACTAGTTAGCCTCCCTGGCTCATGGATAGGTGGGATTAACATAGTAAAATGGCAATCTTACCAGATTCAATGCAATCCCCATCAAAATACCAACACAATTCTTTACAGACCTGGAAAGAACAATATTCAATTTCATATGGAAAAACAAAAAGCCCAGGGTAGCCAAAAGTATCCTGTACAATAAAACAACCCATGGAAGCATCACAATCCCTGACTTCAAGCTCTACTATAGAGCTACAGTAATAAAAACAGCTTGGTAGTGGCATAAAAACCGACATGTGGACCAATGGAACTGAACTGAAGACCCTGACATTAATTCGCACACTTATCAACATATGATTTTCGCCAAAGAAGCCAAAAGTGTACAATGGAAAAAAGAAAGCATCTTCAATAAATGGTGCTGGCATAACTGCATGTCAACATGTAGAAGACTGCAAATAGATCCATATCTATCACCGTGAACATAACTCAAGTCCAAATGGATCAAAGACCTCAACATAAATCCAGTTACTCTCAACCTGATATAAGAGAAAGTACTAAGTAGTCTTGAATGCATTGGCACCGGAGATCATTTCCTAAATATAACTCTAGCAGCACAGACACTGAGAGCAACAATTAATAAATGGGGCGTCTTGAAATTGAGGAGCTTTTGTAGGGCAAAGGACACGGTCAACAAGACAAAATGACAGCCTACAGAATGAGAAAAGATCTTCACCAACCCCACATATGACAGAGGGTTGATATCCAGAACATATAAAGAACTCAAGGAATTAGACATCAAAATACCCAACAGTCCAATTTAAAAAATGGACTATAGAGCTAAACAGAATTCTCAACAGAAGAAATTCAAATAGCTGAAAGATATTTAAGGAAATGCTCAACATCCTTACTCATCAGGGAAATGCAAATCAAAATGACTCTGAGATACCATCTTAAACCCGTCAGAATGGCTAAGATCAAAAACACTGAAGACATCTTATGTTGGAGAGGATGTGGAGCAAGGGGAACACACCTCCACTGCTGGTGGGAATGCAAGCTTGTACAACCACTTTGGAAATCAATATGGCATTTTCTTAGAAAACTGGGAATCATCCTCCCTCAAGACCCAGCTATACCACTCTTGGGCATATACCCAAGGAATGCTCAATTTTACCACAAGGACACAAGCTCAACTATGTTCATAGCAGCATTGTTTGTAATAGCCAGAACCTGGAAACAACCTAGATGCCCTTCAACTGAATAATGGATAAAGAAAATGCGGTACATATACACAATAGAGTACTCTCAGCAGAGAAAAACAATGGCACCAGGAGGTTTGCAGGCAAATGGATGGAACTAGAAAAAAATCATCCTGAGTGAGGCAACCCAGACTCAAAAAGACAAACATGGTATGTACTCACTCATAAGTGGATACTAGATGTAAAGCATGGGATGTTTTCTTGATTAATGATTGATGTAGGACAGCCCATCCCATTGTGTTCAGCACCACCCCTGAGTAAGTGGTCCCCAGTGGGATAATGAAGCAAGCTGAGCAAGCCATGGGAAAAAAGCCAGTAAGCAGTGTTTCTGCATGACCCCTGCTCCAGTTCTACTGCCTGCTTCCTAGCTTCTGCCCTGCTTGAGTTTCTTCTGCCTTGGCTTCCCTCAGTGATGGACTATTACCTAGAAACGCAAGATGAAATCAACCGTTTCCTCCGCTTGTTGCTTTTGGCCATGGTGTTTATCATGGATGACATCTTGCCTCTAAACACATGTTGTACACATGAATACATAGATACATATACGAACATACACACCTAAAAACATTAAGAATTAGGATGAAGTTCTATGACAACAAATAAGACTGAACAAAACTGAAAAAGTTTTCTATGTAGTCATATAATTGTCTTTCAAGGATCAAGCATTTCTTACTTTAAAGTATGTTAATGAGGTGAAAGAGGTGCATGCTGTAGAGATGAGTAATTTCCTGGGAAGAAGCAGTGACAAGAAGGAAGGGATCTTTGGACACTGTGGAACTGGCATGCAGTGGAAAGTGAGCATGGAAAGCCTTTTCTGCCACAATAACCTTTTGTCTTTACAATAAGAATCATTGTAGGAGATGGAAGGATTTTTAGCTGGTGTCTTTAAGTTCATATTGGTGATCAAACTTAGTCCAGTGAAAAGCTGATGCTAATTTTTTATGACAACATCACTAGTAAGGGAATAAAAGTCCATGAGGTCGAAACATATTTAGAAAGTCAAGTTAATAGAATAAAACTGATAAATAAGATCTCTTTGGTGTGGTGGTGGTGGTGGTTGGTGTGTGGTGGTGGTGGTGTGGTGTGTGTGTGTGTGTGTGTGTGTGTGTGAGAGAGAGAGAGAGAGAGAGAGGGAGGGAGGAGGAGGAGGAGGGAGGGAGGGAGGGAGGAGGGAGGATCTGTTCATCCTCTCCTGGTATATTCATTGTCAAAAAGGGAGAGATAATTAGCTTTAAGACAAACTGGATAATCAATATTGAGCAGTGTGGCATTTTTAATTTGACTATTTCAGATGTTGCCATGGTGGGATATTTGTTTCTTATATGAAGATGATTAATTACATTGAACTTTTATGCTTAATAGTAAATAGATAGGCTACTGAGAATGATGGCCAAATTTCTTAATTTTCTAGAAATTGCATAGAGGAAATAAGACATTATGAAGTTTACCAAAGTTAATCAGAAAGGCACTTAAATATTTGTATAGGTAGCAGACATATGCTGCTGAAGGATATAGTTCATATATTAACTATCATTTTTTGTGATTTTTTTAAATGCCTAGTGCCTGAGCTAAATAGCATTTCATTTAGTGGCTTAAAACATACTGAAATTTATGGTAAAAGAAGTGTATAATTGAATGAAACATGAATGTTTAAAATAAAATATGTTAATGAGGTTTTACTAGGATGATGAACTGCACTGGGCAGTTGGAATTTTCTTTGGGACACCAACCAGCTTCCCCAATAAAGACACTGAGTCTTATTATTAATTAAGAATACCCAGCCTTATCTTAGGCTTGTCCCACTAGCTCTTTTAATTTAATTTAACCTGTTTCTATCCATCTATGTTTTGCCTCAGGGCTTTTAACCTGTTTTTCATGGTGTGTGTCCTACTCTCCTATTTCAAAGATGTCTGGCTGGCTGGCGCCTGTCATCCCTGTGTCTCCTTTTCTTTCTTCCCAAGGCTAAATTCCTCCTCCTCCTCCTCTCCCTGCCTGGAAATTCTGCCTATACCTT
The DNA here is from genome assembly GCF_004664715.2 of Peromyscus leucopus. Lineage (NCBI taxonomy): Eukaryota > Metazoa > Chordata > Mammalia > Rodentia > Cricetidae > Peromyscus > Peromyscus leucopus. The sequence continues at coordinate 95,006,277 of NC_051064.1, forward strand.
CACCCTTGCTATTGGCCATTTGGTTTTTTATTAGACCAGTCAGGTGCCTTATGCAGGCAAGGTAAAACAGCAACATGTCTTTACAAAATTAAACAAATACACACATCTTTATATAGCTAAACAAATATTCCACAACATAAACAAATGCAACACATATTTACATAGTTAAACAAATGAAATGCATCTTTGTATAGTTAAATGAATATTCTGCAATAGTGTCTCTGTTTTCCTCACTTCCATATCACCTGCATTTTCTGGAGAGGTCTAGTCAATTCTTTTATAAGGTTTTTTGTCTTCCTACTAAAGAAAAGAATCACTTCTAGTTCTTAGATCCTGTTATTGTAGCTCAGGTTTAGAAAGAAGCCAAATGTTGTTTGTAAAATTAATTACCAATGTACTGACCACATACTGTGCTACCAAATAAGAAAGAACTCTTATTTTGGGGCTTTCTAGAAAGGGTAGACAGAAAATAACAATAACATGTATAATACACCACAAAAACTTAAGGGAAAGAAACAGAGAGGATAACTAGTGATGGTGTGGGTATGGGGATATTGCTATTTTTACATTGATGTCAGAATCTATGTTAGAAAAACCTCAAGGAAATAGTTTATGACCACTGTGAAGTCACTTGTTTAAGTAGAAGAAAACATGTGTGAAGACCCTCATATGCCTAGCTTCAGTAAGACAAAAAGAACAATGTGGCTGCAACAGAGTAAGAGATGGAGATTAATAGAAAAAGCTTGAAATTCCAGGATGAAGGTTCCAGTGCTTTAGTAGAGTCCTTCTGAAGATTTGATTTTCTCTAGGGAGAGATGCGCTACTGCTCAACTGATGTTTATCATTTCTTTGACACAAGCTATATGATAGTTTGGCAAGTTGTGCTTAGTTTTCAGGCTAACCAATAAAAGAGTTACTCTTTATACTTGCTGATGGAAGGAGCAGGTCTTGGCCCATCCACCTTCTTGGACCACCAATTTTTCTTCCATTTTCAGAGCCAAATACTGCTAAATGGGAAATGCATGACTAGAGACTTAATCTTATAGATTGCAGGAAAGAAGAATAAAAATCTCCATCAGAATTTTCCCTTGAGAAGGGATAAAATCTGGTGCCTCTCAGAAGTTAGAAGACAGGTTTGAATCAGCTTCTCACTTGGGCCTCCAAGAGGAATCAGTTCTCTCCAAAAAATTTTGATCCAGCTTGCCTTATAATTATGTATGTTAATGTCAGTTTATTTCATTTTTTAAAGCTTATCAAACTTAAATAAATCTAGAAAAGTAATTTAAATTTGTTGGTAAGAGAAAATAGAGGTAACTTCAGAATTTTAAGTACACTTTGCTTATGTTATTAGAGATAGATATTTATTTTTTATTTTTTTTATTCCTAGAACTTGGGAGGAGGAAGCAGAAAGATCAGAAGTTCAAGGCCACCCTGGGTTACAGGAGATAGAACCAGTCTAAAAGAGAAACAGATCTGGGTGGTGGTGGTGCATGCCTTTAATCCCAGCACTAGGGAGGTGGAGACAGGAATAAAATGTGTATAGATACAGGACCCCCTCCCCCCATTTGGTCTGAGGATTTGTAGAGGTAAGAAGTTTGTAGTGGCTGCTGCTCTGCTTCTCTGATCTTTCAGTTTTCACCCTAATATCTGACTCTGGATTTTTATTTAAGAAGACTAATTTGGATCATGCATCATCTGGCATCCAAAAGCAAATTGTCGCTTTGCAGGCACCAAAGCTAGAGATGCATGTGGGGGCTCCCACCACTGTCACTGCCTTACCAGCTAGGTTTCCCTTTCTTTTTTTTTCCCCAAGCCTTCTGAACATGTTTGGGATTTTTCCATTGCAGCCTCTCTGCAGCAAATTTCACAGGTGGGCTCAAATGCCACTGGAGTTTGCTGCTTTTGCATATCCCCTGTGCAGATGGCTGGCTCTTTGGCTTCTTCTTTCTCCAGTGGGTTGTGGGATTCCCCTTTGTGGATTCTGCTGCTACAGTGGGGAAGGGAAATTTCTGTTAGAATTATCCCTACTTAGAGAATTCCTGCTGAATTAGATAGTGATTTTGGAATTCATTTCTGTGTACAAATATTTATTTGTATTTGTAAAATTTAACCTATTCCACAGATTTCATTGTGCCTATGTTCTAAAACTGACTGAAAATTTTGGCTGCCTGAGTCAAAGATACTCTCATTAGTTCTAAATTTATCATCTTTCTCATTTGGTAAACATCAATGGTCTTCTACTAAAACTACTACTAGATTCCTACAAAAGTTCCCAAAGAATTGTGGAGCCATTTCTTCTAAATGGTGATATTATACATTTATATAAGGAAGTTTAATGGCAAACTAAAGCTTCAGATTTTATTATACTCCTTTCTCTTTTCTCATAGTGAGTTCTTGAGAAGCAAAGAGCCAAATGAGTGGAAGCTATAGCCAGGTGATTTTGTCAATTGAAAACACCACGATGAATACTTCCTTAAGCCTGGATGGAAAGAACTCCATAAGCTACTTCCAATCACTGCCTGTGTTACAATACTTGATGGGATAAACTCTTTACTTTCCCATTTCTAATCTCAAATCTGTATCAATTCTCTTTGAAGACACATTCACATGGATTACACAGAAGATGCATGATGCTCATCTTCAACTATGTCATCTGAGAGCCTGAAAGGCAGAACTCAAAAGTCCTATAACAGCATATCTATGAACTCTGACTCTTTCATAACATATCTTAAATATTTTTATAGTTATATCTCTATAAAATAATCTTCCTGTCCCAGAGAGATGGCTCAGTGGTTAATGGCACATGCTTTTGCAGAGGACCTGGGTTCAGTTCTCAGAATCAACATTGTGTCTCACAACTGGCTATAACTTTAGTTCTAAAGGTTCTAAAGGATCTGATGCCTTCTGGCCTATTCAGGCACCATGGACACAAGCACACATATACAAACAGGCAAATAGTTATACATATAAAATAAAAAGCTAATAAATATTTAAGAAATAATTAAAAGTTCAAGATATTTGAGATTCATGTTGGTGTATTTTCCAAAATGATATGAATAGTGCTGTCTTTGGTTTTAGTGAAGCTACAACTAAAATAATGGTGTTGTATCTTAATAATCATTGTTTTGTTATGACTTTTGCCAACCCAGGCACCCTACTTCACTTGAATCAAATCTTATTATTTAAAAAAACTCAAACCTTTTACTATATTAATAAAAAATTACATTTATTCAATATGAGTTTGTAAGATGAATTGCTAAATAAAAAACCCACAGCCAGATATTGGGGTTAGAACTGAGAGATCAGAGGAATAGGAAAAGCCATAGCCAACCTTATCTTATCAGCCCTCAGCCTCCAAAGAGACCTATCCTGTGTACCCATGCCTATATGCCTTTCTGTTCTGTCATCTCATTTTCTCTCTCTGCCCAGCTACTTCACTTCCTGTCTGTCTGTACAAATCTCCAGATCTTTATGGTTAACTGGTGTTGGAATTTATGGCATGTGCCACAATGCCTGGCTCTGTTCCCAGTGTGGCCTTGAACTCATAGAGATCCTGATGGATATTTTATTTTACAATACCATTCAGTTCTACATATCAGCCATGGGTTCCCCTGTAGCAGGAATCTTAAGAGTTCTTATTAATAAAATCAAACCTGAGGCGAGTTATTGGGGTCCATGCTGGTAGATCAGAGAGACAGAACAAGCCACAGCTATCTCACCTCGCCGGATCCTCAGCTGGTCTTGTCTCCTCAGACTGGAGGCCTCTGAGTCCTCATCCGGAATGGGTCTCAGCTGAACTGCTGCTGGAAAGCCTGAAGCTTAACCAGCCACATGCTTAACCAGCCAAATGCTTCTAGTTTCTGGTCCTCACGCCTTATATATATCTTTCTGCTTTCTACCACCACTCTCTGGGATTAAAGGCTGGCTTTCTGGGATTAAAGGCGTGTGTCACCATACTTGGCTATTTCCAATGTGGCCTTGAACTCACAGAGATCCAGAGGGATTTCTATCTCTGGAATGCTAGGATTAAAGGTGTGAGTGCCACCATTTTCTAGCCTTTGTATCTAGTGGCTGTCTGTTCTCTGACCCCAGATAAATTTATTAGAGTACACAATATTTTGGGGAACACAATACCACCACATTCCCCTATTCTCCCCCCTCCCACCCTCTCCCCTTACCCCCAGCCCACCCTCCATTCCCACCTCCTCCAAGACAAGTCCTCCCCCGAGGACTGCGATCAACCTGGTAGACTCAGTCCAGGGAGGTCCAGTCCCTTCCTCCCAGACTGAGCCAAGTGTCCCTGCATAAGTTCCAGGTTTCAAACAGCCAACTCATGCAATGAGCACAGGACTTGGTCCCACTGCCTAGTTGCCTCCCAAACTGATCAAGCCAATCAACTATCTCACCTATTCAGAGGGCCTGATCCAGCTGGGGGCCCCTCAGCCTTTGGTTCATAGTTCATGTGTTTCCATTCATTTGGCTATTTTTTTTTCAATAATTGAGTAAAACTGAAATTTATTATATGCCACAGTCATCCTAGGAACCTCCATGCTATATATATAGCCTCTATGGTTCTATGGGTTGTGGTCTGATTGTTCTTTATTTTATATCTAGAATCCACCTATGACTGAGTACATACCATAACTGTCTTTCTGGGTTTGGGTTACCTCACTCAGGATGATTTTTTCTAGTTCCATCCATTTGCCTGCAAATTTCATGCTTTCATTGTTTTTCTCTGCTGAGTAGTACTCCATTGTGTATATGTACCACATTTTTTTCATCCATTCTTCTGTTGATGGGCATCTAGGTTGTTTCCAGGTTCTGGCTATTACAAATAGTGCTGCTATGAATATAGCTGAGCATGTATCTTTATGGTATGAATCAGCATTCCTTGGGTATATGCCCAAGAGTGGAATGGCTGGGTCTTGAGGTAGTTCAATTCCTAATTTTCTGAGAAACCGCCATACTGATTTCCACCGTGGTTGTACAAGTTTACATTCCTGATTCACTTTCTATCCTAACTTGTATTACCAACTGAAAACCATCTTTTATGTCTTTCAAACTTATACACATTACACCTCTTAACAAGTTTCTTTTCTGAAATTGTTAAATAAGGAAAACTGTAACTGCAACTATCTAGTCTTCAACTCCTCAGAGACCTGAGAAGGAAATAATATTGACTAGTAAAACAGGAAGCACAAACAAGCGACTTCCAAAAATTTTGAGAAATGACAGCTGGCTGCCTGGACAGTCACCCAAGGTTTCTCTGCAATGTAGGAGCATCATCTTTGGCCTACAGGCTTAGCATATCTGAAAGACTCATCTGTGAAACAGGATTTTTCTAAAGAGCCTTCCTACCTTGTCTTGGCAAGGATCAGCAGTCCTTTTTTTTGTGTCCTGGTTGTCCATTTTGGACAGCATACTATCAGTGGTTGATGTAAGGGAAATTTCTTGCCCAGTGGCTAACTTTTGCCACAATGAAAGTAAACGCCATATGGAGTTTCTTCAATGCCCACCATGTTCTCTGAAGTAGATTGATGTTATCAGGAGCAGACATGTCTCATAGTCATAAAAAAAGAAAAAAAAAACTATGTTATTAGTACATCTTAAATGCCATATTCTGCAGAATCCTGAAGTGTTTGAAGATGACTTATCTATCTAAAATATGTCTCTGCTTGACATTGAAAACATACCTAATATTACTACAAGTTCAATTGTAATAAATAACTACTAACTTGCATTTCTTTATTATTCTAAATAGTTGGTAATAACTTTCAAGGACTAGCAATTTGCATTACATTGTTAAATGAGCTGTATAGGTACAATACCTTGAACAATATTAGAAATATATGTATAGTATTTTCTAACAAAATCAATCTCAAATTCATATCAATACACAAAGTTTGTATACAATATACAAATATCAAATCCAATGTAAAATATTTAAAACTAGTAGTTGCCTTCTCAAAGTAGATTCAATAATCTATCTTTTTATCTTATCATATCCATATTCTCTCTTTTTTCTTTTCAGAGTAGATTCAATAATATTTCTTTTATCTAGAGCTGGCTAAAATATTCAGAGTTTAGGTTACTAAGGATCTGCTTTAAATTGTCCAAAAGGAACTTCATTTTTGGGTATTTCAATTTATTTTTATTTTTTATTGTTTTCTGTTTTGTTGTTATTTTATTGTTTCTATTTTGTTTTTAAATAAAGTTTTACTATGTTGCTCCAAAAGGCCTACAAGTTACAATGTAGACCACGATGGCCTTAAACTCACAAGGATCTGCTTAACTTTCTAATTTACAGATTAATGGTATATAACACCGAGCCTGACTGGGTACTGCTATTTTTCACTGAACTTCTAGCCAAAATAATAGACTTCCTACTAACAGAAAAGGGAAACAGATACTAAGTGAATCAAATAAATTGGGTTATTTTGTTTCTGTTAATAATGAAAATATTAATAACACTACAAATTCCTTGATATTCCAGTAAGTCTCTTGCCTGTCAGTGCATAATCTGTCCTGATAATCATATGACTTGAAGTATGGCTATATATCCTACAGTATTGGACCTAACCATACCTAGTGACCACACAAACCTAATTCATAGGAACAATACGATGGACTCAAATTCCAGATGGCATACATACTATGGTGAAGGCTCGGCTCTGGGAAGCAATGTGGCACATCCAGGCTATGCTAAGGTAGGATCACTCCATTGACTTCTTCAGACTATTCAAAGATTTGGGGCTGACTCTTTATAGCTCAGTTGTACAAACCCAATCAGGTTTCAGTGGTGACAACATTCATGATTCTGGAAAACCAAATCTGTTCAAATACCAGAACTAAAAGGACATTACTGAGGTTTAGATACCAGCCTAATGAATTTAAGAGAAGTTGCATTTACTAAAGATAATAAAGAAAAACACATATTAATAAAGGACCAATATTTAAAAAGAGACATATAGAGATAATATTATGTTAAAAGAGAAGAACCTTGTAATCAAAAAGGCTATATAATAAGGTCCCATGTTTGCTGATTAAATAATTCTTCAATGTATCCCATAGTATAGTTATCTATGACTGTAAAAATTCCAACCAAACATAATATTTTATAGTGAGAAGTGGAGAGATAATATTGGGAAATGACTCCCTATTTCTTTTTCTGATTGTGAATGAAGGAATGTGATTTAGTTTTACCCAGAAAATTCATGATGGATGAATTTCTTTTTTTTTTTGCATTTTTTAAATTTATTTTTAAAATTACACTGGATGAATTTCTTATGAGTCCTCGCCTTTGTTTCTACCCCTTCCACTAATAATATTTGGTAAATGGGAAAAGAAAAGTTTTGTTGGACAAAAATTCAAAATAGCTCTGTGAGTAATCATTAACTTCTGCAAACTGGATCCTGTAATAGAACAAATGAAATTATTAGTCACAAATTAGAGTTACAATAATCTGGGCAGTAAAGTCTAACCTTCCTTAAAACCAGAACTAGCCACTCTACGTGGGGCTATGGCTGTAGAATCAAACGTAAAGTTATAACCAGTTGCTCTATGTGGGGTAATTGCTGTAGAATCAGACTGTAGAGAAGAAAAACAAAGTTGAAAGACAATAAATTATTCAAAACACATCAAGTATTAAGCAAAATACTTTGTAATGTGTAAATAGCTATATACATAATAGAAAAACAGAGCCAGCATGCTTAAGATATTATATATAAGAAGATTTATTCTGTCTGTTGAAAAGCTTGTTTTACTTACCATCTTCATATACATCTGAAATACAAAAGACATAAAGAGAAAACATATGGACCTAGATAATGATAGATAATAACATTAATAGGTTTTAGAGACTTTACTGTATACTTAGTCTCAGTTTTCAGATCTTAAAAATGAGCCTTCTTAGGGCTATGGGATATCTATAAAACAGTATCTGGCCTCTTTATGCACGGAATGTGATGCTTACTTGGCCAAAAGAGGAAACTATGAACATAAGAGCCCTAACAGAATTGTCACACTTATTGACAGGATTCTGCAAACTGATTAGAACTTCCATGATTGTGGAGAGTTGGAACACTGCAAACTGAGAAGCAAAATTATTTGGAACTATTTTAGTCTCCTAATAGCTACTTGTCACCCATTTTTATATCGAACCTAACATTAATTTGACTGTCAAAAGAACATTTTTGGAATTTTCTCACTTAACAAACTCCTAGCTACTACCAAACCAAAAGTTAAGAATATCAGTAAACACCTGAGAACTACGAAAGAGATTTCCCCCTCTTCGCTGCTATCCATCTACCCATTGTCCCCTACAAGGTATTAGGCCAACGCATTGATTCACAACCACTCTTTGTTTTATGCATATAAAAGCTCATGCAAATACTTCCACAGTGAGACCTGACATAAAGAGCAACCCAGTCTGTGTTCTAGGCAATTGTCACTCACATTTGGCTCACCATAATATCTCCCTGTTTCCTTGGCAGAGAGAGCCGTTTTGTTATCTATTTCTAGTCATCTGAATGAATATCATGTAAGGGTATTCGACTATGTCAAATACTTTTCTGGTGTTAATTGATGTGATCATATGTTTTCTCTTCTGTTCATGCAGTGGGCTGTATTGATTCATTTTCAAATGTTGGAATAACATTCCACATTTGAAATCATTCTCACTCAGTTCTGTTTTGTAATTATTTCATGAATTTTTGGATTCAATGTGCTAATATTTTGTTAAATTTTTTGTATTTGTTTGAGTCACACTTATTATGCCTTATATTTCTGTCTTCTGATGTCTTTGTCTTGTTTGAATATTAGGATGATTTTGGCTTTGTAGAATTAACTGGAAATGTTTCCTCATTTGCTGCACTTTGTTAGAGATTGAAGAAAGTCAACAACATTTTTTCCTTAAATGTTTGATAAAATTCAAAAGAAACCCATCTGGCTTAGTGTTTTTTCTTTTCTTTTTTGATGTAAAGTTATTCATTACCAGTTCAATGTTTGTCAGTTTCCCCATTATGTATTTTGTTCTTTTCTTTTTATGTTTTGAAAAATTAACATACAAAAATATACTGAATTTTGATCATTTTCAACTCCTCCCCCATTACCCTTTTTCTCTTTCTTCCTCTAGTTGAAGCCCTTCTTCCTTCCCACAAGTCCTCTTCTATTCTGATGACTGAGTTTAATTATTGATCCTTGCATGAGCATGAGTTTAGGCCTGTTTACCAGAGCACAGCCAACTTAGCAGTACCTATAACACTGACAAACATGGCTATTGATCCTCTGATCACCCTAGAACTGCCCATAGACTCCCTAGTGAGGGGTGGGGGGCTCATGAGCCCCTCCCACATGTATGATGAAATGATGATGGCTCCAATCTTGTACAGGTCTTGTGAAGGGAGCCATAGCTGAAGTGAGTTCATGAGAACAATGGCCCTGTCATGTCCAGAGGACACTTTTTCACAGAACGCCTCTCCAAACTTTAACTTTTACATCCTTTATGGCAGTCTTCTAACATGTTCCCCAAACAGGCCATTTGTGTGTCACCCATCCTCTGGGGTCCAGTGTTTTAGAGTATCACTTTCATTTGTATAGATGTTTGTAGATTACATATTTAATAAAACAAATCTGCATTGTTTCCTCCACCCCCAATGTTTCTTATTACACTTTCAGTGTCTATGTGGTTAAAAGTGAATGTCCCCTTTCCATTTCTGATGTTGCTGATTTGTGTCTACTCTTGTTTGTTTCTTGGCTAGCTTGGCCAGAAGTCTTTTAGTCTTATTGATCTGTACAAGGAACTAGGTCAGTTTCTGGTAAACCTATTTTTTTTCCTGCATTATATGTAATTTATGCTCAAGTTTTATTATTTCTTTTGTTTTCTAGCTTCAGGTTTGAATTCTTCTTCTAATTTCTCAATATTGAAGTTTAGATTACTAGTTAAAGATTGTTCTTTTTAAAAATTTTTTTATTTTAAAACCAGCTTATTTTCTTTTTCTTTTTTTTTTTTTTTTTGAAAGTTTCTTGTGTTTGCTTTTATTTGTAGTCTGTCTCAAAACCACGGCTCTGTCATGTATTTCATCACATATGTATATAGCATAATTTGATCATTTACACCTTATTGATTCTATGAATAGCCGACTAAGCATTGCTTTTCCTGCAGTCTACAAATTTTGATAATTATTTTTCAAATTAATTCAATTAAAAATTTATACTTGTTGCTTTTCTTTGATTCATGTGTTTTAGAAATATACTATTTCATCTTCATTTGTTTTATTGATTTTTTAAGTATGTTTTAGCTTTTGATGTAATTCAATGGCAGCCTTGGTATTATTTCTCCTCTTTTTAAGATTGTTAAGGTCTTGCTCTAAAGACACCAAATATAGTCCTGTGTTGATGAATATTTCATAAGAGAAGAATGTGTATTCTATTGTGACTAGACAGATAATTCTATAAACGTAAATTTGGTCAAGTTGATTGATAATACTCCTTAGGCCAACCATGCTCTTGCTTGCTGCGGGATGTCATTCTGTATGCTGGCTGTAAATGTACAACCACCATGTTGAAAAGCCGAGGAGGGCAGAATCAGCAGCCAGGCTTTAGTTCAGCTTCAGTACTAGCCACTGCAGTTTAAAGCAATAGATTCACATTAAAATAGATTCAGATGAAATAAACCTCTACATGGTTTACAATATGTGTAAAAATGTATGTAGGCTTGAAAGGGAGAAGAAAATGAATATAGACAGTTATATAAAGAAATAGAAAGTTTTAAAAAAATAAAGTTTTTAAAGAGAAAGGAAAAGTAATATAAAAAATAACACAGAGAGTCTGGATTATATTGTCTTTGGGATTTTTAACTACAGAGAGACATTTGATTGTAAAGGCTTCTAGGTTAAAACACTATGTATACTTTATAATTATTTTTACTTCAAAATTTATGTCTAAGGATATGTTACTTTGGAAAAGAGGTTCTGCTTTTCTTTCCACAGAAGATGAGAACCTAAGGATTGCTTCCAGGCTAATATGGTTTGAACAAAGAAGGTCCCGTGAGAGGTTTCCAGATGGTCCAACATCCAAAACAGCTTCAAGGCAACTGGCTCAGAAAATACAGCAACACAGATTATTCCAGTCAAGACTTAACCATAATTCTTAATTTTCTCAGGATCCCCATAAGAACACAGCACCCTCAATCAGCAGGAAGTAGCATAGAATACTAAACCCACATTCCCAATAAATGGATTATGGATATTTGTATTTGTTTAGAGATTGGTTACAAATTGTTATTGGTCATAGTAAATATCTTTCTAAAAAGGAGGATAGGATATAGATATGATAGGATGAAAGGGTAGATTATTGAATCTACTTTTAAAGAGCAACTTGTTTTAGATTGCTACAGATTTTAGTTTATTGCTACAAATTTAAAGTTAATTTTGTTATTCTATATGTATATTTCTACTCTTGTTTAAAGTATTTTGTTTGTGCAACTCATTTGAAATTGTAGCATATAGTTGAAAAATACATATTAATAATTAGTCATCTATGATAGTCAAACTTACAGTCATGCTAGTTAAGTTTTCTAGATATACATAGATATATTTCAATTAGGTAGGTAATCTTCAAACACTTCAAAGACCTACAGAATGTGGCATTTAAAAATGTTTTAAGAACTTTGACTTTCTGGACATTGAAATATGTCTGCTCCTAGCAACACCAGTCTATTTTAGAGAAGATAATGGGTACTGAAAAAAACTCATTATAGTGTTTGCTTTCTTTGTGGCAAAAATTAGCTACTGGGAAAAAAAATGTCCTTGCATTGACTGATTGGCAGTATGTTGTATGTTGTATAAAATGGACATGCAGGACCCATAAGAAGGTGACCACTGAACTTTGTAAGGCGAGATGGTCCTTCAGGTTCCTGTTTTGCAGAAAATCTGCCAGACATTCTACAGGACATAGAGAGAAGTGACTGAGAGACTGTAGGCCTGTAGGCTGAGGAATGGATGCCCTAATGTTGTAGAGGAACTTTGGATGACTATCCAGGCAGGCAGCTGTCTCTGTCATTTCCAGATTTTTGGAAGTTGATTACAATGCTACTCCTGTTTACTTAGCTAATATTATATCCTTCTGAGGTCTTTGATATAGTTGAAGACTAGATATTTATAAGTATAGTTTTCCTTAGTCATTATAAAAGATAAATTAGATATGAAACTTTAGACTCACAAATATAGGACAGATAGATTATTTTCTTTAATTTTGCCAAATACAAATAGACTAGATATTTTAACTGTAATTCTTGCTTGATAACTGTTTTGGTATATGTAATTTTACTATGTTAAAATTAAAATCTTCCTTTTTGATTAGACAGAAAAGGGGAAGTGCTGTGGGATGTCTTTCTGTATGTTGCGAATATGTGTTGCTCTGATTGGTTGATCAATAAAAGGCTGATTGGCCAGTAGCCAGCCAGGAAGAATGGTGGGGCAAGCAAACAAGAAGAATGCTGGGAAGAGGAAGGCTGAGTCAGGAGTTGCCAGCCAGACACAGAGGAAGCAAGATGACAAGGCAGAACTGAGAAAAGGTACCAAGCCATGTGACTAAACACAGATAAGAATTATGGGTTAATTTAAGTGTAAGAGCTACTCCATAATAAGCCTGAGATAATTGCTGAACAGTTATAAATAATATAAGCCTCTGTGCGTTTACCTGGGGAATGCGAATGGGAGAGATTTGTCTCGACTGCTGGCAGGCTGAGACACAGGAAAACTTCTATCTACACTTGCTTGTTTCTTTCTGTTCTTATTATACTAATTTCTGGAAAAAAAGGATATTAAAGTAATCAACTGAAAGAAACTCTTACAAAAATTCTGTCAGCTTTTGATGTAAGAATCAAGAGTCATAGTTTTATGTATAACTAGCTACTTTATTTTTATTCTCCAAAATTTTTTCCTCTTGAATTATCTGTTTTGCTTATAAATATTAGCTTTCCCAGAGCTTCTTTCATTTTAAGTTAGTATGGTGTACATTTTCCTACATTATTGTGAGCAGTTCAGAGTGATTTTTAATAGATTACTGGTCATTCTAGGCTTTTACTTTTTTACTGACATTAACTTTTCTGAAAAATGCATTCATTTGCATCAACTCAGTTGCTTGATATATGTAACATTAAAACTCACCCCTTTTGGGAAAAAGGTTCTATATATTTAAGGGAGATTTCTCATCATATAGTTAGATCATAACAAACAATATTAAAGCACTGATAGTGACTGTGTTTTAATGGGTGAATTTAGACAATCCACATTTAAAATAATTCTTAATTCTTGGTGTATTTGGATAATGCAATCTATTAGGGTGTGCGTGCTTGTATGCATGTGCTATATGGTATACATAAATATGTGTGTGCTGTGTGGTATGTGTATGTGTGTGCTATGTATGCATTTGTAGGGTTATTTATAAGTTGATTGAAAGAAACACACACACACACACACACACACACAGAGAGAGAGAGAGAGAGAGAGAGAGAGAGAGAGAGAGAGAGAGAGAGAGAGAGAGTTTTGAGAGAGTTTTTTCTTTTCTCCCACCACTCTCATTCCTCACCATTCTTTGTTGAGGGCAAAACGTATTTGTGTGTTTTGAATGTGTCTAGAGTGCCTAGAGTGCCTAGTGTGCCCTGTTCCATATATGCAAATCATGACTTCTCCAAATGTTTCTGGTTTTTTACCTTTGCCCAAAGTTGGTAGAATATGATGTGTTCAAATGATGAGTACTTCACATGTAGAGGAAGAATATGATCATTGCAGGCTCAACTCATTCATGCTGGAATAAGACAATAAAGCGAAGATGGACTATAAATAGTGTACACATGGTATTAGGGAAGTATGGTTAAACTCCAAAAGAATGGTGGTTGGCTATTGCTTGCCTATTATTGTTCTTTGAAGTCATACTTAAGACTATAGCTGCTGTCTAGTAGTAGTGTAGTCTATATAGGTTTTTTTGTTGTTGGTTATTTGTGTTTTGTCTTGAACTTATAAGAGGTCAGATTTTTCATGGTATAGCCTGCAGTCAAGACTCAACTCATAGCTAATAATGGTGTATGAATGCTGCCAAATGAGGGTTCATGGCTTCAGCAGCCTTTCCTGAGAGTCACTTTTGTGGTTGCTTGCCTTAAAAAGAAACGACATCTCTAATAATGACACATGAGGGTAGATAAGAAATTCTTCCTCTTTGTCCATTTTTTAAAGCCTCAATTTTTGAGGCAAAATATGTTCACAACACAATCAATGGTAGGGAATTAGATCTGACATAAGAAACATGAGTACTGTGTAATATTAGTTTAAGATGTGTTACATTCATTTATGCTGTGGAATATTTGTTTACTGATGCTAAGATGTTGTTTAACTCTATATAGCTATGTTACTTTGCCTTCCTAAAATACCTGATTGGTCTATAAAGAGCTGAATGGTCAATGCTAGGCAGAAGAGGGATAGGCAGGGCTGCAAGGCAGATTGAATAAATAGGAGGATAAATCTGAATTTGACAGAAAAGAAAAGAGCCAGAGCCACAAAAGGAGAAAGAGAGGAGGATGCCAGAGGCCAGCCACCCAACCACACAGTGAGCCATGGAGTAAGAAAGAAAGAAAGATATATAGAATAAAGAAAGGTAAAAAAACCCAGAGGCAAAACATAGTTAAAGAGAAATGTGATAATTTAAGTTGGAAAAGCTGGCTAGAAACAAGCCAAGCTAAGGTCATTATTCATAAGTAAAAATAAGTCTCCATATATTTATCTGGGAGCTGGGTGGTGGGCTCCCAAAGAGAAAAGAAAACACTACACATGAGAGTACTTGGCAGAATAACCTACAGTGGGCAATCAGATGGCGAAGGCTATATATAAAAATCTAAGTTGTTCTGGAGCTACACTCTTCAAAACATTCAATAACACCACAATAGAAGTTTCCACATTGTTTATCACTCTATGGAAAATTTAGGAAAGGCATTATTCCATACTTTCTAAAAGAATGTAAGGAACCTCTCTTTACTTATTCTGACTAATAATTCTCAACTGAGGATGGTTTTGTCTCCCAAGCAACATTTGGTAGTCTCTGAAGACTTCCACCCACCCCAACAGTCATAGCATGGAGTCAGTGTGCAGGAGACTAATGATATGTAGAGGACAGAGGCAGGGATATTTGTAGTCTACAGTGTGAAGGCCCTCCAGTCATAAGAATTATTGATCCAGCATGTCAAAGTTCTGAGGTTGAAGATTAGTGCAATTTGGAGGACCTGGGAATCCTATGTGGACCTGGGGAAGCTTAAAGTGTGAATTGTGTTTTGTTTATCTTTATCAGCACATACTAACCTTATAAATATTGGGCTTCATCATGGCATTTTCATGCATGTATTTAAGGTACTTTTATTGTATTTACCCTGTATTCCCCATATTTATCCCCCTTTTCCTCCTTCTGGACATCTTTCCATTCTTAAATAATTTACCATTTAAGAATCTTTAATAATTTACCATTCAAGAATCTTTCCATTCTTGAATAATAATTTCTGTTTTCCTGCTTTTAAGATGTTCACATATGAGGGAATATATCCAATATTGGTCTTCTTAAAGTTGGTTTAATTCATATAATGTGATGGCTTCTAGTTAACAGAAGGGAGTAAGGCATACTTGCCATCTACTCATCTTTCAGCTCATATTTGGAAATCAAAGGCAACAGCAAGAGCACAAATACTTCAGTTGGTAAGTGGCAAATGGTCTGATTCCTATGTTTAAACACATTTATTTTACCATTACCGTCCACATTCTAATTATAGAGTAGTTACACATATATGCAATAATTTCTCTCACATTTATCTTTTTGATCATCAGTAGGACACTGACCTTTAGAAAATTAAGTTGCATTTTGTAGTCTTTCATCACCACACAAGAAGAAGCTATCAAATTCAATTAAAGCTGTGGTTACAAAAAGCAAGACTATTCATCTTTTAAAAAAACATTTTTTTGGCATATATGAAATGGAATAAGATTCAGCTCTAGAGAGAAATGTAATAAAAATTTCAGGAAAATGGTTGTATTTATAAAGTATTTATTAAGCAGGATTATATAGCCTCAGAAAGAAAAAAAAAACACCACATTTTTCCTCAAATGTCAAATCTAGCCAATGACATATGTATATATGTAAGTAAATGATATGTGGACACAGTATAAAACGTTGAAAAAGAATAAGAAAGGCTAAATACTAGGGAATGAAGAAGGACTGAATGCAGGTAACAGGCATGAGTTATATAAAGACCTATATAAAGGCATGAGTTATATAAAGACCTATATAAAGACTTTCATGTTCTGTCTAACTTTAAGGGTAGAAAGATAGCGTATACCCTGCTTTAATTTCTGTAATTATCATAGTGGCAATCTCATGGAATAGCTCTATACTTACTTAGAAATTGAGTAAAAATGCTAGAAATAATGCAAATCTCTCTGTGCCCTTTTGTTCTTCCTTGGCCTTCGATGGTCTTTAGGAAGAAGTAGCACTCAAATGCTATGACTATTAGAGGAATTTGGGAGGCCATATTGTGACTCTCCTGGTGGCCGAAGTGCTGCTGTCATGTGACAGGCCTCCCATGGATAGCCATTACCTCCTGTCAGTGAGAAATGTGAAGATTAAAAACAGTGTCACCAAACACCAGCACCATCCTGTATCTTTTTATTTAAGAGTTGCTGAAAATTTTCCTGCTGGCTGATCAAATATGTGAACAGCTGGCTCCTGACCATAAGCTTTCACTTGCAGCACACTGAAAACTGCCCATTTAAAATCATCCTGAGTGTCCCCAGGGCAGAAGAACTTACAAGGAAGCACAAGCAAACCCACGGAACATGGTTAATTCAATCTCTATTAATTGGTCTGCTTCAAATAGAAAGGCAGGTACAGGGAGGCCTCAGATTGGTTCAGTCATGAGTCATAATACCTGGAGTTGGGTTGTTGGCCATCTAAATTCTTATGAATGGTTAGATAGACATCTGTGCTACTAGTACATCGCCTGAGTAGCATGAACAATTGCCTGGAAATTTAAGGACATGGTGTTCTATACATGCTGTGTATTCTCATTAAGAACTTACCTATTTAAGAGATTTATGTTTTTTTTTTTTTTTTTTTTTTTAAAGATGTGAGTGTTTGTTGTATTCTTTTCTTGTGACCCAAACTAATCGTACTCTCCTCTATCCATCAGTGATTGAAGTGCCAGTTTGGCTGATATCCCTGTAATAGAAAGTCTCGTTTGAATTGATTGATCAGCTGGGTAACTTAGATAAAATGCAGTCTGCTTTTATTCATCTTCTGTTTAATAATGAGCTGCCTGGAATTTCTACTCCTATGATATATGATGTATTCTAATAAAAAGTAATCAGCTGCAGAGCTTGCTCAGTCCTGTGCTTTTGGTTCCTTGATAACATCGAAGCTCTCTTGTTGTTTGTGATATCAAGATGCTGTGTTTGGAACCAAATATACATGTGGGGCTTTGTAAAATGAAAGTTTCCAAAATATTGATTCTCAGCCTAAATATTGGAGTCCCTTTTTGACTACCTCCCCAAAGTCAAACTAGAATATTTCCATCTGTTCCTGCAAAAATTAGACTGAGAAATAAGTAAGAGTTCATTTCTGAAAAGCTATATTTTACCAAGATACAATACTTGGTCCTGTCCTATGTAATGGTGAGCCTCAGTGAGATGACACAGTCCCAGAGGAAGTGAAATTATGATCAAACCAGAAATCAGATTTTGAGGTGGTCAACTAAGTCTTCTTGGTTAATTAAAAAATATCCAAAATTTCATCCGTGAAGTTGTCAATAGAATATATTACTATTTTAACCAATCTGATATAAATTCTTACATCAATATATATTTTTATATAGAACCAGCAAAATACTTGGGGACGCATATCTTATTCAGTTCTTTATTCATCAAAAAGTAGGGTATCTTTTTCTGTCTTCTATTTATTCTGCATCTATTTGTTGATCTCACTGATGGGAAAATATTTTCTTTATAGAAGAATATGAAATGACACAGAAAGAATAAACGAACAGTAAAAAGTTGAATGTGATAATCTCAAAGCAAGTGGCAAATATTC
This sequence comes from Peromyscus leucopus, assembly GCF_004664715.2. Taxonomy (NCBI): domain Eukaryota; kingdom Metazoa; phylum Chordata; class Mammalia; order Rodentia; family Cricetidae; genus Peromyscus; species Peromyscus leucopus. The sequence goes on from NC_051064.1 coordinate 95,024,397, forward strand.
TTAAAGACTGAGATTACAGGCTGGGCGGTGGTGGCACACGCCTTTAATCCCAGCACTCGGGAGGCAGAGGCAGGCGGATCTCTGTGAGTTCGAGGCCAGCCTGGTCTACAAAGCGAGTTCCAGGAAAGGTGCAAAGCTACACAGAGAAACCCTGTCTCGAAAAACTAAACCAAAAAAAAAGACTGAGATTACATAGATGATTATGGCTTTAATTATGGACTCTGAGACACTGAAAAACCTGAACATTTGAAAGTATTAATATTTTATGCATGTATCTTGCCTCCCCAATCACATTACAGGATTCTTAAGGCATTTTATCTTCTGTCATACACAGCACAACATACAGAACATGTTAAGTAATTATTGGTGACTGACAAATTCTCTTCATGCATATTTTGAAGCATTATGTCTGAACTGGATGCTGTTGAAGATTTAAAGGGATATCAGATAAAGTCACTGCCCCTCAGGTATTACATTGTTTCCAAGTAGAATTGGGAGACCTGTGATTTAAGGTCCCCAGTGATTTTCTTATTCTATAAAGAAAACACAAGGGATATTCACTGCACCCCAAATTTTGAAAGACTGTCATAGTTTCAGAAAATTATAGTTGTGTCATTTATAGTGAATCATGAACTTCATAAAAAAAACACATAGTGTCCCAGTGTGCCCATAGCATTTGAGGAAATAATTCAAAATAGTATATGCTCCAAACTGCAATCTGTAAGAATTAGATTCCTTTAAACACACACAGGACTGACTGTCTCACTGTCATTATTGACCTTCTCCCCGTGAAGTCTCAGTCTAATTCACTGAAGCTCCCGTGGACTGGCAGAGAAGATGCTTCTTGGAGGATTGATGCCTCTTTTCTAAAGCATATATGCACACATTTTATCAGCTATGGAGAAAAGACAAGAACTCTGGGTTGTAGTCCTCTTTGCTGCTGATGGAGAGCCAGGGCTGACTCTGTTGAATACATCTGAGAGCATCTTACATCTTTCTTCAAACTTTGCTGGAATTTTTTTGGCTTCGTTTTCTAACCTCCGAAATGATAACTTTCAAATGAATCTTTATAATATGGGGACATGTCCTACAAATTTAATAATGGTCACTCCGAACAGCAGTATGCAATAAGGCTTCCTCAGCAGGGACATATTCTTTCTGGAGGGGAAATTTAATTATCCAGCTTGACTACTGTGTAATTCAAGTGCTCACTATTGCAGCTCTTTCGTGCTACACAATGGTGTTAGTTGCACACAGAAGAGTGATAGCTTCTACCCCATAGGCGAACTCAGGAGGCTGAACTGCCCAATACTTTGCTATCATTAGAATTTGGAATTAGTATCCAGGTCTTTAGGCATGCCTCCCTCATAAACCAAATTTGATAACATAGAATTTTAATTATATGATTAATGGCCATCATTGTTCTTTGTGTTTTTGCTGCTATCACATGGTAGGTGCAGAGGATAAAAAAGGGAAAATATCACAGAGTCAAACAGTTTTAAATAGAGAGAAAGGAAGTTAGCTTTACTACAGAATCTCCCTATTGATGCCTTGAAGCAATTACCAAAATCTTTTTGAGTAAGAGGAGAAACATACTCTATGAATGTAAGGTTGTTATAATGATGCTAGTATTCTAAGGAACACAATTAGACCATTGGAAGAGAAGTAATGCCGAGGTGGAGCTGACAGGGTGAAAAGAAGCCAGTTGAAAGAAAAAGTTTGGTTAAGATTGGGATGAGGGTGCAAGTGTCCAGTGGGCTCACCTTTATAATAATCTGCTTTACCTGAACTTCCCAGGGTCTCAGACCAGAAACTGAATGGAGATCTTGAGAAAATCTTCGCCAGTCAATCAAAAAATGAGTTAGCTGCTTGCTAAAATTACCTAGTTTTTATAGCCAAGGCTGTGCATGGTTCATTCCTTTCTCTCAGATGTAGTATTCAGTGGAAAACTGCAATAAGCTCACACCTGGGAAGCAAAGACTCTAGAAATATGACTTGATGCTGTGACTTCTTAAGTGCATGGACTTGCTACTATATCAATAAAAGTGGGAGATAAAGTGTGGTTTCTGCATACCTGTTAACATCCTGGCCTGGGTGCCATGTTGATTATATGAGATGCTGAACTTAAAAGCAATGTAATATTTATAAAGGTTTTGAAAATGTGACAACATTTTCATTATTAACTAAGGAGAAAATGGTGTCTAGTATAAAATTAAAACTCAGGACTCTATCAATTCCTAGAGTGAATATATAATTCTATACAGTTTTGCTACAGAGGGTGATGGTGCTATTTAACTTACCTTATCTTTTTATTTTACAAAAATATCACTTTTCAGCTTTGCAAAATGTTTGTGATTATATTGTTTTTTTGTTTGTTTGTTTTGGTTTTTCGAGACAGAATTTCTCTGTGTAGCTTTGTGCCTTTCCTGGAACTTACTTGGTAGCCCAGGCTGGCCTCGAACTCACAGAGATCTGTCTGGCTCTGCCTCCTGAGTGCTGGGATTAAAGGCGTGCGCCACCACTGCCCGGCGGATTATATTGTTTTAAATTGTGTCTTTCTCTAGATGCTGAAGCAAGACAAGAAGCCCCCATCTGTCTGTATGTCTGTCTGTCTGTGTAAGTGGAGGCTTTGCTGTATTTGAAGTGTTATATCATCATAGTACTTTTGTGTTAAGTATATGACAAAGCAAGGAGTAGTTCAACACACCTGGATTCTGAAGATTTCGGTTGTGCTAATGTTCACTTCATGGTCAGTGTATAATGCTAATCTGGTTACCCCCTTTCCTGCTTAAAACCCTCCATTGTAAGATAAAACTGAGTATCATTTGCACTGCTCACAGCTCACAGCTGAGATCTTTTTCCTACTAGAGTTACCTTTTTGTTTTTATACCTTTGTTATCTCTGAATGTTTGTTCACAGTTCTCGAGAGAAGATTGATATATATGCTGCTTCTGTTGTCAATGATGCTCTTGCTGATTTGCCCCAGTGAAAAAATGCCTTCTTATTTTAAGGCCAGTTCACAGTTCCCAAACTATTACAGTGTATTTATATCATGTGTATAATATGATGTTGATATTGTACATGTTAATATTATACATCATATAAGATGATGATAATATAATATCATGTGTTTCACTTCTTGCCTCTAGAGCATGGAGATAGTTAATATTTTAGGGTTGGGACACACTGATGTAGGACAGTGCTGTGCAAGGAAAAAGGGGCACCTCTTACACTATAATGTTTCTGTAGGCACAGCAACATGAGTTATGACAGAATTGCATGCAATCTTTTTTAACTTAGTCCAGAAGTAGGACCAGAGGACAGATGACTCCTTTTCCACCAGGGCTGAAGATAATTGCTGCTCTTACTGGGATCAAGAAAGAATGCCAGAAATAGGTATTGTGTTCATGTAGATAAGGTGGTGATTGTGTGTGTGTGTGTGTGTGTGTGTGTGTGTGTGTGTGAGAGAGAGAGAGAGAGAGAGAGAGAGAGAGAGAGAGAGAGAGAGAGAGAGAGAGTCAGAGAGTCCGAGAGTCCTCTCTTCAACCAAACATACATTTGTATCTCAATTGAAGATATCTTGCTATAATATAATTAAATAATATTTGTCCTGGTAATGTAAAGCCCTCTGACATACCATATTCTAGAATGTTCTGGCTCTTGAAGGGTGGGCGCATTTCCTGTGAACAGCTACAATAAAACTGTGTGTCTTTATTTCAAATTATACTCTAATTTATAGTTCAGTTCTCAAACTGAAGGCTTATAATGAATGGCACATATGGTAATGATTGTCATATTTTGGCATAGGGTATTTTATTTTATATGAAACTGGGGTACTTTAAAATCCCAAAGGACTCAGGAACAATTCTTGAATTCGCACCAATACCTGTGAAGCTTTGCATGATGCACTTGTGGAGGAGAACAGACTTGATTGGGGTTAAGTGTCCCGCAATCCACAGAAGTCATCTCAAAAGTGAAATGCCAAGAGAATGCTTGACCTCTAAGCTTTTATGCTTCATCTTGGCAACAAAGGCTTTTACAGAGAATGAATACATAGTTACATGACTGGAGAATTCCTGTGATGAAACTGAAGAACTAAATGTATCCAGCCAATTGTTTTAAAATAATGATGTATTTCTACATTAAGCAATGGCAAGCCTGAAACTGTTTTATTTTCATGTGAATTACTCAAGTTAAGTATTCCAAGTTCACCTACTTGAAAAGGTACAATGCTGATAGCCTTCCTGCAATCTAAACTTGAGAACTGGAAGCAAGAAGAAGTCTCCTTTCTGTGGTCAGGGACTGCTTTCATTAAAAAAAAAAAAAGGTAGAGCTGTCCATCAGTACTTTGCAAGGGATGTATTTTTAAGAATATTTTCACCAATTGATCCATACCTGAGTAAAGTGACCTTTCATGCATGGTACATGTATGACCACCAGTGATGGTCACATGTCCTTTAATCCTTTGTACAGAGGGTTAGAAAATTTATGCAATTATCTCTACATGTAAATTAAGTCAAGTCAGTCTTACTTTGCTCATTCTATGTGATGAGTGGTCACTCTTGCCACTGATGTTTCTAATTACTATGCACTGGTTCTGTTTTTTCTCTGTAAGCGTAATATTAGAGTATTTCATCTATATTGAAGATCTTAATTACCAATTGAAGGTGAATGCCAAATAACATTGATACTCTATATATCCATTTTCAATTTGCCTGGATATCTATTTTCTTGACAGATCAACTTGAATATACACCAAATCTTCAATCTGAAAGTGGCCAACATGTGCTTTCCACATCTACCTGATCTCCCTTCACTGAACTCTCTTTGAGGGGCTTCTTATGTCAGGAAATGGGACCAGCAACCAACTTTAAAAGTCAATCAGAAATGGAATCATTCCTATTCTCCATGACATTATGAATCCAACTAGCCTAGCCTGACTGCCCCTCAGTCAGTCATTACTTTGAAAATTTTTGCCTCTTAAGAGATCTATACTACATTCAAATTTACCAATGAATAAACATATCCATGTTAATTCTTAATGTGAGTGTATTAGTCAAGATTCTCTGGAGGAACAGAACCAATAGAATGGGTATATCTGTCTCATAGCCAAGAAGCTGAGAACCCAGTAGTTGTTCTGCCTAAGACATAACATTCCTCATTAGTCCCAACCTGGTAGTAAGGGACTGGAGGATACCTCAAGTGATGTTGGTCTTCACTCCTCACTTGAAGCCCAGAGAAGGTGGTTCTAATATCAATCATGGAATCAGAGTGGCAGTATCTGGGCTGATGAACTTATTAGCAAGAGTGAAGGTAAACTAAGCAAAACACAGAAGCTTTCCATCTTCAATATCCTTTTATCTGGGCTGATATCAGAAGATGATGTCTATGTTTAGAGTGGGTTTCCCATAACAATTAATGTGATCAAGAAAATGCCCCATAGACATTCTAATAGACCAATCTGATAGACACAATCTCTCAATGAGATTTTGTAACTTGACCTGATGATTCCCAATGTGTCAAGTTGACATTAATGCTAAACATGATAGGGAGTAATATCAAATTAGTTGTTAATTTGTAGATAACATCTTTCTATTTGTTTTACTCTATGGCCTACTGTTGCTCTCAGGATTTATGTGCCTATCCAATTCAGTGTTATACAAACCTGATTATTATATTATGAAAATAAAATATTGTCCTAGTTGAATTATACTTTTATTTCAAAGCTTTTATGATTTTATACCTGAAATGCCACCAAAGGACCATGTTTTAAGGGCTTAGTTCCCATAGTGGTGCTGCTGAGAGGTAATTGGATCATAAGATCTCTTGCCTGATCAAAGCATCAATATATTCTATTCATAGGTGAATGGACTACTTAGAAGGTAGGGTCATTGTAAAGGGTATAAACTCTAACTAAGTAAGTGAAAAAGATCTGTATGACAAGAACTTTAAGTCCTTGAAGACAGAAGTTGAAGAAGCTATCAGAAAATGGACAGATCTCCCATGCTCATGGATCGGTAGAACCAACATAATAAAAATGGCAATGTTACCAAAAGCAATCTGCAGATTTATTGCAATTCTCATCAAAATCCCAACACAAATTTTCACAGACCTCAAAAGAACAATTCTCAACTTCATATGGAAAAACAAAAAACCTAGGATAACTAAAACAATCCTTTACAATAAAGCAACTTCTGGAGGTACCACCATTTATAATTTCAAGCTCTACTATAGAGCTATAGTAATAAAGGCCTTTGTTAGCAATGTTGCTGAGTAATGGTATTACAATATACCATTTGTAATTTCATTTGTAATTGATTATAGTTGCAGAGAGACTAAGTGATAGAGAAGGAATAATGGATGGTGACAATTTCCTCAAATGCTGTGTTTTTCTTTTTTTTTTCATATTATGGACATTTAAAATTATACAGTCAATAATCATTTATTTTAAATAATTCACACACACAAAATACATTTAACAAGCGTAGGAAGACACAATGAATATTAATTCAATTATCTTCATCCAGCCCTGAAGCAATGCCTTTCCTGGAGGCAATAAATTTCTCCCACAGAACCCATGACTGTCTTCAGCTACATACATGCCACTCTACCTGATGGCAGCAGGGTAGCAATTGCTCTATCTAAGAAAATATGTATGTTTAAAGCTATTTTTAGATATTGCTCAATTGCTTTCTACTGATGTTGGACCAGTTTGCATTTTCTTTTTTATATTATTAACTTAAAATTTTTCCTGCAAGGTATTTTGATAATATTCTTCCCCCTCCCCCCGCCCGTATCCAGCAACTCCTCCCAAATCCTCTCTACTTCACTTTCCCACCCAATTTCTTCCTTTCACTCAGTCCAAAAAAGAAAGAAAATCTAGATAAATAAACATAAGATCCAATAAGATTTAAAAAAAATTCCAAGCTTAACCAAAACAAATACACAAAGAACATGGAGTCTGTTTTGTGTTGAGCAACCAACACTGAGCGCTGGATGTGCTCTGGAGGGTGATTGATATACCTAATGTCACTCTAGTGGAGTGAGTTTCCCTTTGCAGGTATCAATTGCAGGAAGATTTTTGGTTAGGGGTGGGACTTTGTGTCCACTTCCTTTCCTCCACGCTGATAATATATATATATATATATATATTGGTTTGAACCTGTGCAGGTATTGTGCATGCCATCACAGTCTCTGTGAGTGCGTATGCCTGCTGCCTGTTGTGCTGATGCCTGTTGTCTGAAAGATGCTCTTTCCTTGCAGTCATCGACTACCTCTAGCTCTTAACAATCTTTCTGCCTCCTCTTTAGAACTGATCCCTGAGTCTTGAGAGGATGGGTTTGATAAAGACCATTTAGTATTCCACCACTTAGAGTTGAATACTCCTAAGTCTTTTGCTCTCTGTACATTGTCCAGTTGTGGGTCTCTGTGTTAATTACCATCTAAGGCAATAAGATGCTTCTCTGGTAAGGGATAAGGCATGCACTGATCTGTGTGTACAGCAATATATAATTAGGAATAGTTTTACGGCTGTGTTTATATAGCAGAATAAGAGTAGTATGTTTTCTACTAGGGCCCATGACATATTTAATCATAGGTTCTTGGCTATTTTAACAGTGACATTCATGGATTCTATCTCATGGAGTGAGGCTTAAATCCAGTCAAAACAGTGGTTGATTACTTCCATAGCATTTGTGCTGAGTAAGGTGACACAGACCCAGAAAGACAAACAGTGTGTGTTTTCTTTCATATTTGGATTTTAACCTTTAAACTTTAGATTCATGTTTCAGTTATAATAATGGTTAGGTAGTTAATAAAAAGCTGAGAGATAGGAAAGCATCACCCTAGGAAGAGAAAATAGAATATAGTATTATAGAAAGATAATGGGGGAACTAGAATGGGGCATTAAATGGGGAGGTTAAGAGGGCAGTGTAAAAGAGGAAATATGGGGAAGGGCAACTAACACTAAGGGCTTTTGAAAATCCATATGGAAACCCACTACTTTAGGAGCTTCTTATAATATGTATATTTATTAGATGAATTTAAAGGAAGTCACCACACCATGGAAGAGGCAATGTCCCAAATAGACATCCACTGTCACCAAGCAAAATTCTTAGTGCCAGGAATGGGTTACTTCTTGATGACTCATTAACCAAATAAATCATTTAGACATGATACTGGAAGGTACTATACATGTTAGTGGAGGAGAAAAATAATCACCAATAACAGCCAGCTACAAATCTTGTGGCCTACATCAGCTGCCTGAAAGATCTACTAGTGCATTGGTTTATAATTTTATTTATAGAGTTTATGTAACCACCTTTCCCTACAAAGTCAAAAGTTTAAAAAAGTTAATATTTAACCTAATTTTTATACTGATTATCAGGTGAAGCTATTACTTTTACTGAATTATTCCTATTTATTAGTATTTTATGATAAAATAGCTTTCCAGGCTATATTTTAAAAATGGCAAATTGTCAGACAAATTTTAAATGCCCAAGTTATACTCTTGAAGTGAATTCAGATTATTTGTAGCATAGGAGTATCCCCACAACAGTGGTAGGTATCCAGCAAAGAAGAAAATATATACAGCTTTTATCCCAAGGCATAATACTTTTAGATGTACTTTTAATTAATTAATGTGTGTGTGTGTGTGTGTGTGTGTGTGTGTGTGTGCAGGTGAGCTCATGTGTGTGTGTGTGTGTGTGTGTGTGTGTGTGTGTGTGTGTGTGCAGGTGAGCTCATGTGTGTGTGTGTGTGTGTGTGTGCAGTGGGGGTATATACATATAAGTTCAGGTCTCTCCAGAGGCTAGAGGCATTGGATCCTTCAGAAGCTAAAGTTACAGGTAGTTGTGAATTCCTGATGTGGGTGCTGGGAACTGAACTCGAGTATTCTCCAAAGGCAGTGCATGCTCTTAACTCTTGAGCCATCCTTCCATGCCCCCAAAATATAGCTTTTATTTTGTAGCACATGCAACATTGTTTGTAATCTTTACCACTTCGTCAAGAGCATTTTACAGTTCCTTATTACACAACACAAGGAAAACTTTTATAGTATTCTCCCCCTCTCTATATCTATCATCTATCTATCTATCTATCTATCTATCTATCTATCTATCTATCTATCTATCTATCATTTATCTATGTATCTATGTTTCTATGTATCTATGTATGTACATATCTATGATTCTATGTATATATGTATGTATGTATGTATGTATGTGTCTATCTATCTATCTATCTATCTATCTATCTATCTATCTATCATTTATCTAATGTGCCTATATTCAGGCTTGTTCTATGACACAAGAGAGGACAACTTGCAGATGTCAGTTGTCCCTTTCTACCATATGGGTCCCAGGTATTGAACTCAGGTTGTCATATTCAGGGCAGGCTAGTTGAACCACTGAGCCATCTTATCAGCCCCCCTTTTATAAAATATTTTTACTGCATTTATTTTAATACATTACTAAAATGCATTGCTTTTTAATTTAATACTTCTTATGAGTGATAGTAATGAACATAAGTTAATGACTCTTGTTGGTATAAGTAAATATTTTATGGATTTAGATGATATTAGATTTTGAATCATGTTTCTAGTACCTATTCCCAATATGTGTGTTATTTTGGGAGGCCGCAGCAACTTTCAGGGGTGGGGCCCAGGTGATGGAAGCAGTCCACTAAGGGTACATCTTTGTGGGTTGTACCCAGCCTAGTTACTCTCTTTGATTCCTTGTTATTCATAGTGGAAACAGCTGATGCTTTATGCTCTTGGAACCACGTATGATAGAAACTTCCATGCTTCTCAAATGATAGACTGAGAACGTTTGAAACCGTGAGCAAACTAAACCTTTCTTCCTTTACACTTCTCAGTCAGTTACTCTGTCACATGCCTGTGAAATGTGGCTAATACAGAAAAGTGGTACTTTAAATATGGAGTCACTCATGTGATTAAACCTGAGCATACATATATTAAGAACTGGTTTGTAAGTATAATTTGGAAGTTTGGAGATGCATGTTAGATATTCCTAAAATACTGAAAGCTCTGTTTAATGGGTGATCATGGTGGAACATAGAAGAACAGAATGCTAATACAACCATAGACAGTAAAAACTTCTCATAAAGTTCTAGGTGGTAACAAGCATTCTGTTGGGAACAGGGATAGAAATCATTCATGCTACATAATGGCAAAGAACCTGTCTGCTTTGCCATGCCCTGAATAATTAGATAAGGCTGAATCTTAAAGTAACAGACTAATGTATTTTGAGTGGTCTATTTAAGCTGTGTCACGATCATTGCTCACTGCTTCTAGCCAGACTGACTGTGAGAACTGAGAGCAAATAGCAGAGGAGGGTGTAAAATGTGTAGTTTGAGATTGTGAGTTCATCTGAAATGCAAAACAAGTAGGGACAAAGCAGAGGTAGTTGTTAGAGGGATTAGTGCATCTAAAGAAAAGCTGTACTGGGACACTAGCAAAGGTGTCTGGAGTATGACACCCATGTTGTCAAAGCTTCCAAGACATCAAATGCAAAACTATTTCAAATAATGTACAAGGGCAGTGCTTTCAAAAGGAGTGATAAAAGAAGAAAGATATGTAGGTATTCCACTTGGAAGAGAACCTCCTAAGAAAGTGTTTCACTGTATTCATCTGTGCTGGCACCTGGAGGCCACAGAGACAATGGTCCAAGGAGGCCAAACTACTTCTCAAGCTGGCGGCAGAACTGGTGCCACATGCTGCTACTTCTTTAGGTATCTCAAATATGAGAATTAAGGATTCATGGAGGCTTAGCTCGATGTCCTCAGATAGGAGAATAGACACTAAATCTAATCAGCCACGTTTTTATAAGTACTGTATAAATACACTTTTATGGTTTTGTCCCATTCATGATTTCTAATGTCAGGTCAGGAAGTAAAGATTCCCAGGATACGACAAAACTTACTTTATGTGACACTATTCCTGGGGAGACATGAGCAAATGTGTACTCAACCAACTATTTTTGTGATTATTTTCTTTATAGGGACCACAAGAATTTCTGAAACTTCATTAGTGTTTTTATTTACAGTATATTGGCTAAATAACCCTATATTGGATAATTCTGTGATTTGTAGTAAAAGACCTCTTTAGAGATAAGACCAGATATTGTTCATTTTCTTGCTATATTTTTCCAAGGTCTTACCAAGAAATTATCAACTTTGAGTATTAAAGTATAGTCAGTACCTATGACTTCACTTATACTAATATCATTGGCATTCAAAGAAACTAAAATATTGAATAGGTCTTCTTCAAAACTGACTGGATACTTATATTTATTGCTAATGTCAATGCCATCTTTAAGTACACAAATTATGTATTTTGTGCATTGTTACCTAATTACCCTTCCAGATAACTGTAAAAAATAAAAAAATAAAGTATGAAAACATGCAACTTTGTGGCATATAACTTATGTTTAACCATGGCATATAGAGATGAAATAAGTCTTTTCGTAGGGCAGTCTCAAGCACTGTGTACTTCCTAGACTCTAATGTTGCAATGTCCTTAAGCTCAGCTGGGCATTTAATGGTCATGACTCTGTCAACTTTTTAATCTCTACTGGGATTCTTATCTAATGTATTTCAAGAATTTTTGTCTCATATAATCTAAGAATGGTTATAGAATTAAAATGACAGTGTTTGTGTATCCATTACAGAAGGCAATATTGATGATTGTCGGTCATGATAATGAGCAAAGTTGAAAGCCAGTCCACCTTAGCCTCATTTGTGTCCCTTAGTATTTGTTTTTCTTTAGCTGTCCAGGAACTGCGTTCTTACAGTGGTATTTCTTCCAGTTTGCTCCCAATGATGATCCTTCCATCACCTTGCATAATATTCTGCTGTAGTCATTCCAAATTAGTATGTCTTTATTATTTAAATTCTATTAAATCCCCTATTTTCAATACATATCTCTTTCTTTTTCTCTCTCCTCCCTCTCCCCTCCCTTTCCCTGACACCCCATTTCCTACCAGCCTCTTTTGTGCCCTTTCTCCCTTCCCCTTCTCTGGTCCTTTCACTGTAATTACAGCATGTCCCAGGGTAGTAACTGGATAGTTGGTGATTTCTCAGCATTACATCTTTGATATACTTTTCTGATTGAACTCACTCATTATTGCCTTTTAACCTTTGCCATCTTGTTCACATAAAACAAATTATTTGCAAATATATGGCTGAAAGTGTTTAGAAGGCTGAGAAACAAATGTTCCAATTACTATTCCAACATATATATTAGAATCAAGTAGAAATAAAACAACAGCAAATAATAAAAAGTTGCTCAAATTTGAAATCTGTCTTAATGACTTGTAGAAGCAATTTAGAGCCTGAGTTATTTTTCTGAAGAAGAATAATGTCTGCACATCATTGAGCTCCAGATTTTTGGGGAAAGTTCTAGCCCACTGCTCTTCAGCACTTGAATCAGCTTAAAGGGAATTGTCTGCTGTGCTTGATGGTTTGGCGAATCTGGAAGCTGCCGGATGTTCTGGACTCAATGGGGTGGAACTGCATGGGCTAACACTGATTCATGATCCACTTAGTGAAGAAGGAAAGGTTTTACCTGGGGAGTTGTCGTTTTTTGTAATGTTAAGCCTGACTTGTGGCTTGGGATAATGTCACAAAACATTTCCAAATGAAAATATTTCCTGCTTGCTTTCAGTAATAGGATCACTACATTTGGGCTTTCTCCATAATGTCACTCTTTAAAATTAACTGTATTTAAGATATTAGGAAATATGACATGCAAAGACTTTGAAAAAAATCTCTTTTCCAGATTATTAAACCAAAAGTTAGTTTAAGAAGTCTACAAAAATACATTTGATATTGTTAATATAGAATATTTTACAAATGTGTATGTGCAGACAATCTTATTTGATAATGTCCTTATAAAGGGGTTCAACCAGTTCATGTTCCTCAAGCTCCAAAAGCGGAAACTGAGACCCCACAGAGGGACCTGTTGATGTCATCGTAGCTGCCTATTCTCCAGCTCTAAATTTAGACATTTCCTGATTGAATCCATTCCCTCAGACATTGCATATCACTTCTTCAATCTGAAAAACTTTCTGTCCTTATGCACTTAACCTTCCCATCCTGTCTTGACAATTTAGTTGGAAAATGAGAGTCAAACCTCATTAATTAGTTTTGATCATGTTGAAGCTTTCTTACACACTCATTTCTTTAGCTGTTCTTACACTTTTATCCTTTCAAATTCTTTTCTATTTATATTTACAAAAGGATATATTGGTAAAATTATTAAGGCCACTCCACGTAGTTAAAAGGATATTTATTTAATGGTGTAACTTACAAATTAAGGGATAGGTAGGTCATGGGGTCTGGGGGAGGTGTATTGCAGTCCAGCGGTGTTCTCTGGAGGTCTGCTCAGTCCACTTCCACCGTTCAGGGTCCCGGAACAGAGAGAGCGCACAGAGAGAGCACACAGAGAGAGCGCACAGAGAGAGGACACAGAGAGAGCGCTGGCCCATCCAGATCTCCAGTCTCCAGGCACCTCCCCTGGCCCCGCCTCATAGGTGTGACAGTTGCCAAAGTCTCAATGGGGGTTGGAACTTCCAGATCAAAGCTGGATTGGCTACCCACTACAGGATAGATCTTGAAAAGTCATTGAGATACTTATCTGCCAGTATTTATGGTCCTGTTTCTAACCTTTCATGGAGTGTGTGGGACATGGCTGATAGCCACATTTGAATCTGTCTGATAGGCTTCATCATGTTATTCAAGAATTATGAGAAACTTGAGCATCTGAACACAGTCAAAAGAATGATGCATGGTAAACAATACCTTGGGGAACTCTGAGAGAGGTTCCAGGAAAAAAGGCAGAGGGTCTTTTACCTCATGTACATTGTGTTCCCTGGATTGTTTGTGGACATGATTCCATGCCTCCTGTGTTAAACATTTACATTAAACTCATAAGACATGATAATTCTTGTTGGATGCCAAAACATGACTTTTGAACCCAATCCTGTCAGTGTACCCTGAATCTGGATATGGTCTTTTGCCTTGCTTTCATGCTTTCACAGATATAATCTATAGTATATATCAGACAATATATTTCAATTGTTCTGTCCTGATAAAGTTCTGGGAAATGGCTGCCCTGTTAATATTTAGCATGTGCTTATGGATATTTATTTACATATTTTTCTGATCATGTTTTTCTGAACTCTAACAACCTTCCTTAGATCATTACCTTTTTTGTTACATTCTAGTATAGCATAAAAGTACACTGAAACTGAAGTAAGGTTGTCTACAGCATTAGAGTGTAGTCTGCCCCAATCTTTCAGGTCCTTACATCCCTAGTCCAGCAGACAAGATCTGCACAGGTTGGCTGAAAAGTCGATACCAGAAAAAATTATTACCAATCTCAACCAAAAATAACCTGAGTGGATTGCTAAATCCTGCCTGATGTTCTTCATTTTTAATTTGAAGACTGGAATTCGTGATTTAAATTTTATCTGGTGAAAACCTACCTCCTAGAAATGTTTTTATTTCTATGTTTTCTTCTCTTCTAATAGGGAATTAGAATAATTAGAATGTTAAAGAATCATCTTCATCAGAAAAGCTCCTTGAGGAATGGTAGTGATTTCATTCTTTTGTACATGTTCACAAGCAATATTTTTTCTTTTCCTAAGTTAGCATATTTATACTTAGTACATTTTCTTTCCTTTTCGCTCCCAAAGCAATCTTCCCATCTCAACCTACATGAGCGTGGCTTTAACTTTGTTTACCTGGTTGTGTAGGGATTTTTTTGCAGGTCTTCCTCTGAGAAGAATCAGAATATGCTAGAAATGATGGTGATATTAAAATGTATTAGATATACCACAGTGCAATGAATTGTCACACAGTGTAAGAGAGGTAAATGAAACCTTCAGGAACTCTCTACATTTGTCTCAGCTTAGAGATTCAATTCTGCCTGGGAGAATTTAAAAATGTTTATTTTCTTTTGAATTTCCATGGACACAGAGAAATGCATAAAATGGCATTGGTATGAAAAATTGCACTGTGTCACTAACACATGGCTTAAAAATCAGAGCATTTCCACACCCCAGAAAGTCTCTTCATTGTTCATCGCACCTCTGCTGATTTTTATGCTGCCCTAAACTTTCCTTTAAAGTCTGTGTCAGCTGCACTGATGGATACTGTCTACTCTCTACCTTGTCTCCCACATCTCCTTTATCAAGTGTTGTAAGTCTTAGAGGGTACTGCCCACAAGTGCCCATTTAAGTAGAGCATTGCCATTGTCAAATCCCAGGAGGCCATGCCTCCCCTACCCCTGTAGCTTTCCTGTTGACTATGGCACAAAAGGTCATTTCCCTCACCGGCAGTAGAGGACCATTGATGCTCCAGTGCTTTACATTGGGAACAGACTAAGATAGCTCATTCTTGAAGGCTTATTTTCTTACCCCTTTCTTCTTCCTTTAATAATACTTTTATAAAATGAATCTCTTGAAGAACTCATTTCAGGTTTTGATTCTATGGAGTCCAGATTAGGATACATCCTATCTTAGTACTCTATTGCATACAAGTCACAACAGACTTAGGGATTTAAATAGTATATATTTATTACCTCCTGGTTATTGTGGGTCTGAACCATTTAGGAATAGCTTAGCTATGTTCTCTTCAAGACTGTGGTGAAGATGTGTGCTAAGGTTGTGGTCTCATATGAATCCCAATCCTTCAAAGTTTGCTCCCAAGCTTACTTGGGCTGTAGGAAGAATTTGTTCTGTCATTCTTTCTCTCTGATAGGCAGCTGGAATCCTTACTTCATGAAGCCCCAAGAAGCAGCAAGTGAGAGAGAGGAGACTAGTATAAGACTAGCACATAGAAAACATGCTTTAAAAGTCAATTGATTAGTAGGCATAAAATCCACATATTCATTGGATGCTATATTTGGATGAATGACTATTCTGTAATCTTTAAACTCTGGGTATGGCTGGAAAGATGGCTCAGCAGGTAAGAGCATGTGCTACTTTTGAAGAGAACCCAAGTTTACTTCCCAGAACCCACAGAGGATGCTTTATAACTACCTGTATCTCCAACTCCAGGAGAATCAATATGTTCTGGCCTACAAGGACACTGTACTCATGGATGTAGATGCAAACATATGTAACATGAATGACTAAACAGTCTTATTAATAAAAAAAAAATCCAGAGCCAGATATTGGAGTGAAAGCTGAAAGATCAGAGAAACAGAACAAGCCAGCCACATTCTTATCTCTACAAAATTCTCAGCCACAAGAGAGAGACTTCCTGTATATTCACACCTTATATACCTTTCTATGCCCTACCATCTTCTTTCCTTCCTAGTGCTGGGGTTAAAGGCACGTGCCATCATACCTGGCTCTGTTCCCAGTGTGGCCTTGAACTCACAGAGATCCAGAGGGATCTCTGCCTCCTGAATGCCAGGATTAAAGGCATGTGCTACCACTGCCTGACCTCTATGTTTAATATAGTGGATGGCTTTGTTCTCTGATCCCCAGGCAAGCTTTATTGGAGTACAATAAATCACCACGTTTCCCTCTTTTTGTATAAAATAATAAAAGGTTATAACTAATATAAGAACAACTATCTACAATAAGCACAATAAAATATATATAATATATTCAGGCAATAAATACATCAACAATGTCTAGTTCATTTGCATTTGACAAATTCAGAGAAAATACTCCATTATCTATCCCATCTTTGTGAATCCAAAGGATTGTATCTAATTCACCTTCTATCCTAATTTGCATTACCAACCCAAAACTATCTTTTGATGTCTTTCAAACTTATACACCTCATACCTCTTTAGTGAGTTTCTTTTATGAATTTGTTAACAAAGAAAACTATAACTATAACTATCTAATCATCAACTCCCTCAGAGACCTGAGAAGGAAATTATATTAACTGGGTAAGCAGGATGTGCAAGCAAGTGACTTCCAAAAAATGTGAATTTTGATAGAAACAGCTGGCTGCCTGGACAGTCACCCAAGGTTCCTCTGCAATGTTGGGGCATCCATCTTTGGCCTATAGGCCTAGAATATCTGACAGACTTATCTGGGAAGCAAGATTTTCTGAAGGTCCTTCCTGCCCTGTCTTGGCAAGGATTGGAAGTCCTTTCTTTTGTGTCTTTCTTGTCTATTTTGGACAGCATACTGTCAGTAGTCAAAACAAGGGCATTTTCTTGCTCAGTGGCAAAGTTTTACCACAAAGAAACTAAACTCTATGTGGAATTTCTTCGATATCCATGATCTTCTCTGAAGAAGATTGGTGCTGCCAGCAGTAGACATGTATCATTGTAATAAAAAAAATGAAAAGATCTGTTATTAAAATATCTTAAATGCCATATCTTTTAGATTTCTGAAGTGTTTGAAATGACTTGTATATCTAAGATATATCACTGTTTGATCTTAAAAACATACCTAACATAACTACAAGTTTGATTGTAATCACTAACTACTAACTTTCAATTCTTTATATCCTAATTAGTTTGTAATAATAACGTTCAAGGACTAGCAATTTGCATTACATTGTTAAATGAACTGTATAGGTATAATAACTTTAACAAGATTAGAAATATATGTACAGTATTTTCTAACAAAATCAATCTCAAATTTGTATCAACATACATAATTTGTATACAACATGCAAAAATCCAATCCATTGTAAAACATTTAAAACTAGTAGTTGCCTTCTAAAAGTAGGTTTAATAATCTACCTTTTCATCTTATCATATCTACATACTCCCCTTTTTTCTTTTCAGAGTAGATTCAATAATCTACCCATTTATCCCAACATTGCTATTTCTCTTTTTTCCAGAGTAGATTCAACAATCTACCTCTTATCTATATCCTCTTTTTTTCCAAAATAGAAAATCTGAATCTAATCTCCTTTGTAATCAAACACCCTAAACAATGACAATTATCCATAACCCATTGAACAATCAAAAACCACCCACCCCACCTCTTGGGAAGGTGGGTGTTGTCGTCTTCTTAAAATTACTTCCTGCTGTCTAGGGGTGAAGGCATCTTTAGGGGATCCTGAAAAGAAAAATTTTGTGTTAATTTTTAAATCCTGGGAGAGGTAGCTGTATCATTTGTTGTCTAATCTCTGCATAATGGGGGAAATGCAGGGTTTGTCTCAAGTCCTTACTTGAGCAGTCTGTGAGGCTGGATTATCTCAGCTAGCCATCTCTATATTGTCCTGAGAGGTTTGTAGTCCAAAGCTGATCTTTGGGTGGTGTTTGTCAGCTTAGTGATATTATCATCCCTGATGGAATCATTGTTGTGGGGCCCCATCATCTTTTTGGAGACTTCAGAGTAGCTGTTAGGTGTGGTCATGGCTCCCTGCAGAAAAATGGTAAAGACTCAAATCTGAAATCATACACATGAAGCTAGAAGAAGCTTTTTTTCCCCTAAGACTAGTTAGTATTCTATATGAACCTTAATATCATGACAAAAGTTTAATATATATTTATAAATTTTATAAATTTTCATATAAAATTCATGCCTTTAGAAAAGTTTTAAAGAGTCAAAATAAAACCAAAAAATTATAAAATTCGTGGTAATAAAATAGTCTCTTAATTTTGGTTTTTCTTCTGTCCCATATCAGGTGGCTCTTCTGACATGAAACAGTAATATTGTATTTTCTTTTAACAAACATGCTTGGGTTTAGTGAAGGAGAGAGCCGTGCTCCAACTCCAAAGCCAGATTTAATGTTTGATTGAATTGGGGCAACATAAAGACCATTTGTGTTTTGTGTCTGTAGAAGAGCAGAAACAAACATTTTGAAAGACTTATGAAATTTTTTTCCTCTTAGTATGTGATATACCAATAGGCCAATTTACTCTTTTTCTTGGGACATTTTTTTCTGGATGTTTTGTCCTATATCTCCAGATGTCTCATTTGTCCAGTGTTCTTCTGTTCTTCAGATTCCTTAGCCTTCATTTTCCTGAAAGACAAAAACAAAAATTCTTCCTCAACCCTAACTTTGGGGAGGTTCCAAATCTAATCTTTATCAATTTTGATTTATGATTTTTTCTTACATTTTTGTTTTGTTTTCTAAAACTGTTCTTTCATCCAGAGAAGTATGGTTTTGTTTGTTTGTTTTGTTTTGTTTTTGTTTTACAATAAGCATTAGGTTCTTTAATTGCTCTGAGAAGGGGTTTCTTCTATGATGACAGGAAAGGACAGAACCTAATTTGTCATGGGGGCCTATGAGAGGCCCCTTGGGGAGTTTCCTGATGGCAAAGGCAAAAGATTACCTTATCTCTCCTTTGTTAATCTCCATTTGCTAGTCCAATGTCTGCTTTTGCATATTTCAGAAGGGAGGTGCATTCTGTTGGGATTATTCCTTGAAAAAATATTGTTTCTAGAAATGCTCTGCTCACAGTCCCCTTTTAGGTGACCTTGTTTATGACATTTGAAACACTTGACATCACTGTTTTTCTTCAAACCTCTGGAAATCACCTCTCCTATTCAGGTATCATCATGGTCATGAGATTCAATATAAATTGTATCTCTGATCCAATCCTCCAAAGGTACCGATCTTACTTTTAACAGCGTAATTACCCTTTTGTATTGTGAATTAGCATTATCAAAAGCCAGAGAGTCAATTATTATCTGTCTAGCTTCTGAATTTGGTGTCATTCTATTTACTGCTGAAGACAGCCTTTGCAAGAAATTCGTGAAGGTTTCTTCTGGGCCCTGTATAACTGTTGTAAATGATTCAATTTTCTTTCCTACTTCTTCATTTCTGTCCCAAGCATTCAAGGGTGACATTCAGCATAAAATTAGGGTGTGGTAATCATATAAAGATTGTCTTTGTATATCATCATAATCACCTTCCCCAAGAAGTTGATTTTGGGAAATTTCCATACCTCTAGCCCTGCATCATTGTTCAATGGTCTTAGTCTCATCTTTCCACCATGTCCTTCATTGTAACTCTGGACCAGCTTCTAAGAGAACTGTAGCCAAATCTTTCCAGTCTTGAGGGATAATTCTATTACAAGTTGGCTGCAAGTTTAACATCTGCTTTACAAATGGAGAATATATAACATATAATATTGTAGCTTCCTTGAATCTTCTCAAATTTAACATTTGCACAGGAATCCAATCAGCTCATACACAGCCTTAAGCATTTGGCAATTCCTGTATGGTTACTGGATAGATTAAGGTTCTCTGTTTGAAAGCCATAGGCTGTTTCTCTGTAACCATATAATGCAATGCTGAGATTGGGTCACCTTTGAATTCTTCTCTCTGGGTCTGAATATCTCTTTGATCTGTTTTAGCAAGTTTTTCTAAATCTTTTAGATTTAGAAAGTCAAAGAGACTTTGGCTGACATGGGATGGAGACTGGCTGTGTGCAGCTTGGGCATGTGGCTTTTTAGTGAATTTGTGCCACAAATGTTGGGTCACCAGATGTAACACAAATTGCTAAATGGTCTTATTAATAAAAAATCCAGAGCCAGATATTGGAGTGAAAGCTGAAAGATCAGGGAAACAGAACAAGTCAGCTGTGTTCTTACCTCTATGAAATCTTCAGCATTAAGAGAGAGACTTCCTGTTTACTCATGCATTATATACCTTTCTGTGCCCTGACATCTTCCTTCCTTCCTAGTGCTAGGCATAAAGGCATGTGCCATCATTCCTGGCTCTGTTCCCAGTGTGGCCTTGAACTTACAGAGATTGATACAAATGGATCTCTGCCTCCTGAATGCTAGGATTAAAGGCATGTGCTACCACTGCCTGACCTCTATGTTTAATATAGTGGCTGACTTTGTCCTCTGATCTCCAGGCAAACTTTATTGGGGTATACAATATATCATCCCACTCATATACATAATTAAAAATAAATCTTATACCAGGATAAACATATCTTTGTCTTCAAACATTTTTGTGGTAGAAACATTAAAATTCCTTTGTTTTAATAATTTTGAAAGATGTGGTACCTTACTGATATTATAGTGATCTTCTGGTAAAAAGTGTTCCATAGTCATATTCACATAACTGGGCAAATTCCCATGCTTATTCCACCTAGTCTTTGAAAAAAAATCACTGATCCTATTTATATTCAATAGGAAAGATTTCTCAAGGGTGCACATCAGGACACAGTGATCACAGGACATCTTCAGTTCTGTCACATATCACCAGCCAATTTAGACCAATTATACCCATTTAAAAATCCCTTCTCCCTTTTGCTTCTTCATATGAGAACTCAGTTTTCTAAACAAAACTTATTTTAATTTAAAGAATCATTTTTGTTGTCTCTGGTTGAGATCTACTCACTTTTAGTTTTCAATTATTTATTCTATTTAATAAAAAGAATACATTTGTTTGTTAATTATCAGTAATAAGTAAAGGTATGTTGATTTGATCATTTCCATTTTTCTGTTGTTAATGATGCTGTGCATGGATAATAACACAGCCTTCTGATATGTGCAATTGACCTTCTCCCTGTGTGAGTGCCTGTGTTTGTTAAACCTTAGCAAGTGGAAGACTCATGGAGAACATGTAAAAATGCAAGTGCTGCATCTGAAATCTAGAGGATCCAGAGGACTGTCATGTCTCCTCATTCTAACATTGTTTCAAGGGTGCTGATGCCATGGGGCTACACTGAGGACAGTTTTGCTGTACAACAAAGGCCATCCTCAAGTGTAGTGAATTAGTAACAAACATGTTCCAGAGTCATGCTATTCCACTCAAAGCCAGTAACACATAAAAATCCCTGGTAGTAGAAACAGTAAGATTTTTAATGTGTTAAAGTCTAGCAAGGGTGTACTGGGATGGTAGTCTTAAATTAGTATCACCAAGCCTTTTTTTTTTTTTTTTTTTTTTTTTTTTTGTGCCTTTCCTGGAACTCACTTGGTAGCCCAGGCTGGCCTCGAACTCACAGAGATCCACCTGACTCTGCCTCCCGAGTGCTGGGATTAAAGGCGTGCGCCGCCGCCGCCGCCGCCGCCGCCGCCGCCGCCGCCGCCGCCGCCACCACCACCACCACCGCCCGGCTCACCAAGCCTTTTTTATTAGATTTTATTTTAGCTTTTTATGGCATGCCTCTATAAGTATGCCTTTTCTTTCTTTGCCTGTTTTTTTTTTTTTTTAATTGAGTTAATTGGGGGAGCCCAGCTGGGAGACTGGCTCCCACATTTTACAACAGGGTACACTTGAGGAGGGAGGGATAAGAGATATTAGATAGGAGGATAAAGGGGAGAGAAACAGAAGACAGGATAGCCTTCGAGGATCTGGATCTTTATCCACTGGCCCCTTCTGTCTTTTCTAAAGGGCTGTTTATAAGAATGCTAAGGGGTGGAGCAAAAGACCTACCCCTAGTTCAGCCAAGTATAGACCCCTCCAATCACCTAGTAACCATGCACATGGTCAAGCAATCCTTGAATGCAGCTCTGCTGGGTGAAGCAAGCTCAGATCTCACTAAGAAACCTTTGTGGGCCTCCACAGTTAATTCCTTATTTATTGAGTTCCTTATATATTTTGAATACAGCGTAACTAGTTTTCAGTCTTGCCCTGATTTTCTCATTTTGGTTTGATTTTCAAACTGACAGGTATGTTTTCAAAAAGAAATTCTTGGGCTGATGAGATGGCTTAGCGCGCAAAGGTGCTTTGTGTTCAGCCCTGACAATCTGCGTTGGGTCCTCAGACTCCCCCAAAGTGTTAAGAGACAATTGACTCTCAGGAGTTAGCTTCCAACCTCTCAATGTGTGTATCTACACCCCCATCCATGTCCCCCACCACGAAAATTTTCATTTTTCAAAAAAGAAATTGTTCATTTTAGAAGAGTACGTTTAAAAATCTTTTTACACCCGAAAGTAGTGGAGACATTTTGTGTTATCTTTTCAGAAAGTTAGCTTGCTGCTCATACTGATTCGCTTTTTCACTTTATAACGCACGATTCACCTGGAATAGAGTTTTGTGTGAGGTATAAGATTGAGAATTAATTTATCTCGCTTTATGTGTATGTCTGACTGTCCTAGGATGATTTCTTGAAGTGTTTTCTTTGTCATAGTGAAGTGTCATGTTCTGTGTGTCACTTTCTCTGCTCTCTTTTCTGGCAATTTGTCTACTATTTGTCTTTGGCATCTTAGCACACTGTCTGCATTAGTGTAGTTTTATTGTAAGCCTTGGAGCTTGACAACATATATTTCTGGTGAATGTAACACATTTTTTTCTTTATGTATCAACCATTTTTTATTTATTTCTCTCTACCTTGTACTAACTTTTGTTAATATTACTGCAACTAGATTAGAGGGTTTTTTTTTTTTTTTTGCTTAACTTTTCTATCATCACAGCTGAGGATCAGCAAAATGTGTACAGTGATTAGAGGGGTCACCAGAGAAGGTGTGAAAATGATTTTTCGCTGCTGTGATTAGGAAATGTTTATCATTTATAAATAATACTGTATTTTAAAATAAATCAAAATTTAAGTGGATACAGTAAGCAAAAACTATCATCCTAGAGAAGAATCACTGCCCTCCAACCAAGCTCCAGTATGAACACAGATAGAAACATTAAGATGTGTGTATCATTTCTGGGCCATTTTACTTTAGACTTTCATTTTAATGGTCTAAGAAAGAAGATAAAGAGACAATATTTGTAAAAAATAAAAATTCACATGTGTCTCCCCCCATACATCTTCAAAATCATTTTTTAAAATTATACTATATTTTGAATCTCACTTGAACCTTGTTTACATATTCCCAAACTAGTATTATTTTTATTGAGAAAATTTTGGTTAAATATTGTGTATTGTGTTTGTGCATATCAAATTAAAGGTAATTAGTACAGTATTTACAAAGGGATTAAAAGAAATTTATAGATCTTAGCATTTAGTATAAACCTAAAATATGTTTGCATAATATGATTTTTATTTCAAATATAGTAATATATATTAGGAATACAGTGCTTGGATATTTCTTTTATCTTTTCATTAGTTAAAATAAGCTTTCAAATATAAATAATATATGTTATATATAATGTTTTATTGATATTATTTAAAATTACATCTAATCTCTGAAAGCCAATGTGTGAGAGTATTTATGAACTCAAGGCCAACTTAGTCTAGCTGATGAGTTCTGGCCAACCAGGGCTACATAGTGAGACCCTGTCTCAAAATGAGTAAATAAACAAACAAACAACAAACAAACACAAATCACCTCACTTCAAAATAACTTGTTCAATGTAGACCCATTTACAAGTAAAATTAAAATAAGGAATAACTAAGGTTGTGGTGATATTGTGCCCCCCCAATATATTGTGTACTCTAATAAACTTATCTGGGGTCACTGAAAAGAACAGCCACTGACAGACATAGAGGCCAGAAAATGGTGGCACACACACCTTTAATCCTAGCCATCCAGAGGCAGATATTCATCCTGATCTTTGTGAGTTCAAAGCCACACTGGAAACAGCCAGCCATGGTAACACATGTCTTTAATCTCAGGAAGTGATGGCAGGAAGCAGAAAGGTATATAAGGCAAGAGGACCAGGAACTGAGTTTGTTAAGCATTTAGGCTTTTAGCAGCAGTTCAGCTGAGATCCATTCCTATGAGGACACAGAGGCTTCCAGTTTGAGTAAACAAGATCAGTTGAGGAATTGGAGAGATGAGGTTAGCTGTGGCTTGTTCTGTTTCTCTGATCTTTCAGCATTCACCCCAATACCTGACTCCCTGGTTGTTTTTATTAATAAAACCTTTTAAGATTCATGCTACATAAGGTATCTTTGAACAGTAAAAAAATTAATTATTTTGGCAAGTAAACTCAATTTGTATATATTCTATTATGTTTATGTTTATAAATGTCATGTTGAGGGAAGAGAGCAATTATGAATTGGAGCAAGATTTCAACAATGTGGTATATAATGAGATCATACAGAACAATTGTGAAAAGTAAAGACACTATTTTGCATATATATGCATATACTACCTTATTGCAAATTACTTATTGAAAGTAAAATATATATCAAAGAAATCATAAGATTAAAAAATGAGCTGGGCGGTGGTGGCATATGCCTTTAAACCCAGCCCTTGGGAGGCAGAGGCAGGCGAATCTCTGTGAGTTCGAGGCCAGCCTGGTCTACAAAGTGAGTTCCAGGAAAGGCACAAAGCTACACAGAGAAACCCTGTCTCAAAACAAAACAAACAAACAAAAAGATTAAAAAATGAAGCTCTAGAGAAAATTTAATATATTTTAAAATAATTTTCCTTCTCAGAAGGTAGCATTCATTGTGTACTATACTGAGACATTACGTGTTCTTCTTTTTAAAGGGTAAGTCCATTGGAAAGGAAGAATCTTCATATTCTTTTTATGCACTTGTACTTACAATAGCTTTGTGCTGATTTGATGCGGGAGATTTCATATTTTTTATGTTTTTTTTTCCCTGATTCTGGGTTGTACAACTCAGATTTCCTCATGTAAGTTCCTGAGCTTTTCATCTATCTCTGTGATCAAAATACTTGACAGAAATAATTTCAGAGACAAAAGGTTTATTTTGTTTTATGGTTTTAATAGTTCATTAAGTCAATACCTGAAAGGTCTTGGGGAGGGGAGAGAGATATCATGGATATGAGTGACAGGCATGAGAGCATGTGTTGGAAGGGAAATGTCCAGATTCCAGAAGACAGAAAGATGATCATGCATGAAAAGCATAATGTACCCATGAGATCCAGCTGCTGAAAATCTACATCTCACAACTGGGATACACCTCCTACATTTTCTATAGCTTTCCTAACATTATCACTATCTGGAACATTCTATCAGGGAACTAGCTATTTAAAAGATGAACTTATGGAACATTGAATATTCAAGCTAAAAAAATAAAAGACTTTTGTAAATTCCTATTTCAAGTGTATAGATTTAAAAGGTTCATAGCTAGTCATCATTTTCTTAAAATCTCAATAGAACAAACACTGCTTTTAACTAAAGCATGTAGATAATTTATGTTTAATGTAATTACTAAAATACTTTGATTTAAATTGATTATAGTCTTCTATTAGTAGCAGTTTATTTTTCTTTGTTCAATCCCTCTTATCCTCTTTGTTGGTATGTACAGAAACACATATACTAGTTATTTTTTGTTTTTATAAAAGTACTTAAGTCGAGCATCTGTTAGCCTTTCCTCATTGTAGGTGCTCGAACTCACAAAGATCGCCTGCCTCTGCTGATTAACAAGCGTGGTTTCTTAATTTTTAACAGATTAATACTTATCTTTACCTGAACCACTCTTCAGTAAAATCTTAGATCTTAGAAAACATTATTCTATCATTGTTCCCAATATATATGCCATCATTTTGTCTGCTTGAACTTTCTCTGTCTCAAATCTCTGAATGAATTTGCTTTTGTTTTCCATAATTGATGTTTATTTAACTTTGCCAGGCATACATCATTTTTCTTTTCTATCACATGTGTAAAAATTCTGAGTTTAAATCTCCACATATGCAATGTGAATGGATTTGTTATTTTCTATTCCTGTTGATTCCAGGATCTGGGTTTTCAGTTTTCTTCTTTGTCTACTGTTCCTCTGTGTCTGGTTCATCTTGCATTACCTTGACTCTGATATCTTTTTATGCTTAATAAAGTGTTCAAAAATTACTGTTAGACAGTCTTTAAGGCCTAGGATTGTAACACAAATTGCTAAATGGTGCTATTAATAAAAAAACCCTGGAGTCAGATATTGGCATGATAGCTGAGAGATCAAAGTAATAGGACAAGCCACAGCTAACCTCACCTTACCAACTCCTCATCCTCCCATTTCCATAAATCATCAGACTGAAAGCCTCTGAGTCCTTACCCCTGAGGGCTTCAGTTGAACTGCTGCTAAAAAGCCTCTAGTTTCTGGTCCTCATACCTTATATATCTTTCTGCTTCCTGCCATCACTTCCTGGGATTAAAGGCATGTGTTTTTCCCAAGCAAAGACATGAGATCTCAAGGGCTGGGATTAAAAGTGTGTGCCACCACTGCCTGGCTCTGTTTCTAGTGTGGACTTGAACTCACAGAGATCCAGATGGATCTTTGCCTCCTGAGTGATAGGATTAAGTGTGTGTGCCAACACTATTTGGCTTCTATGTCTAATCTAGTGGCTGGCTGTCTCTGATCCCCAGATAAGTTTATTAGGGCACAAAATATATTGGGGGACACAATAGACAACCACATAGGATACTGTTTTATTTATTATTTCTAGATAGAGGATAGTCAAGCTTTCTGGAAGCAGTAGGATCTGCTGCATTAAAGAACTATGGGGCTGGACACTAAAGAAGGATGCCTGGTGACTGACTGTAAAGGGGTCCAAAAGAACTCTGGTTGAGCTATGATATCTTAGTTGTGGTTGAACAGAGCCCCTTTCTGAACTTGCACCAAAGCTTGAACATGGAAGGAATTCCATGACATCTAACTTACCTATCCACTGGTCTAATACTTTCCTTTCTCCAATCTGATCAGAAGCCAGAGGACAAGTGAGTCTTGCTGATGCAGGACGTAAAGGTCCAGTGACTTCAGAAAAGAACATAGAATTGGGAATGGCCAAACTGATCTGGATGACAAATATGGGACAATGCAGATGCTGGACAGGTTTTATCTTCTTAAGCTTCTTCCAACAGTCAAGCCTACAGTTTGTGTGGCTCTCACCCACCTGGGATATATGCAGTGCAACCTTGAACTGCCAGGGTGGAATCCTCCAGAAGAGAATACAGAGGCTGCTGACCCCTAGAGTGTACTCTGTGAGTCAACAAAAGCAAAGCAAAGTTCCATCTTTTGATTCCCTTCAGTTAATGTAAAGTCTGCAGGACTGAATCTTTGCTCAGCTCCATTGTTTTCTGAGCTCCAACTGGAGATGTCTAATTCTCCAATTTTTGTTAGGATTGGCAGTTGGTGGAGGAATGAAACTACTTCCTGTGTTTTTAATAGGATGATCAGACAGGGCTTTGACTAGCAATAGCTACTCAACCAAATTCAGTCCAGTGACTGCTTTTGTAAATAAGCTGTTCTGGAAAAGGCTGTTTCTACTTCTCAATGCACAGTTCCTGGTTAGCTTTATGTTACTACAGCAGGATGGAATAGCTGTGGTCATGACAGCCTTATTTAACAATTCTTAATCTTGGCTGCAGAGCCCTTTACAGAAACATGTTTCCTGAATCCTCGTATAGATGTTTAGTATCACCAGAAAACCTTAAGAACAACATTTAGGCTCATACCAGTCACCAGTGTGAGGCATCTTCATCTGTACCAGATAAATTCAACTTCAGTTTCAAACTTGGTTGGACTGAGTTTCTTTTGCTTATTATGATCTATCTAATTATGTTTTTGAGGTGATATTGATAAGATGTGAAATATTAAAAATGAAGTTAATAAGAAGGAAAATAGGTAGAAAGAAGTGGCTAGATTCCTTGGAAATGCAGATCAAATTACTTCTGATAGAGATAAATGGAAAACAATAACTTTAAAGTGATTAAAATCTTATCAGTGGTTTAATTAAATGTGTACACAAATAACTTTGGGTTCATAGAATACTGTTTGATGCTATGTGTTACCTAGTACATATGCTGTTAATATTCAGGGAGTATTATAGAGCCATTTATCCAGGTCAAGAATCAACCTCCTTTGAGTTAATTACAATTCTTATTCTAAACGGGTAGACTGGCTTCCAGAAAGTTCAGTTTCCTTGATTGCAATCTCAAGCTTACAAGTAATTGTCTAGAATTACAAAAGGCCATTTCTGTATTTCCTTCAACAGGCCTGAGTGGCCCTATAAGCTTTGTTAAAACAAAACACAGGGACAATCCTGTCTCTGTCCCTTTCAGTTTTAAAGTGGAAAAATAAAAGCAAATGACAAAGGCAGATGTGTTTCCCTCTAAGAAACAGTAGGAATAACCTGATTGATTTGAGCTGAGGAGTACTGACAACCCACAGCAGCTAGCTCAAACTGCCTTCCCATTGAAGGGCTTAAGCCTGGCCTAGAGCACTTCATCAGCTCACACCTGCTGCAAGAGCCCTGCCTGGCTTCAGAGGCAATGTGAGTCTTTGAGGATCTCATGACTGTGTTATGTATTTATGATGTTCATGAATATCAAAGCAGGGAAGGACAAGTCTGGAGGCCTCAAATAAATGACAGGGAGGCCCTGGGACCTTCTAATCGCATGGTTAAAGTCCTCTTTCATTTCTGTTCTCTATAAAACCCTAAAAAATAAATTCCTACAAGACTCTTTCTTAGCCTGGACAACTAGAAAGTTATGTTTTGTTTTGTTCTACTGGCTTTCAGGTTTTTCTGCCTTCATAATGTCCTTGATTGCTTTCTCAGCAAGTACTAGGACTTTTTGCTCTAACTTTGCCAAATCTTTTCCCCAAGTCTAAGGCCAAATAGAAATTAATTTAGTCCCTAGATGAATGACTTCCCTTTAATAAATAATTAAAAAATTAGGATTATGCAGATGTCTTACAGGCTTGATTTTAACATCTGTGAATTGACCAATAGATTTAAATGTTTTTGTTTTTTAAAGTAATTAAATAAAAATGTGTCATTAAATTCCAAGTTAATATCAAAATGATACACATGTTTCCATACTGTGGTTTTTCTAAGGTAAGAAATGAGCCAGGTAATTTCCTCATCCACAACGTTCCTCCGTTGTTTCAACCTTTTCTTCCCCAGTGTTATTTATTCTCTGGGCATTGATTAAAGGGCCATATTAACACAAGCTTGGTGACAAAACAGTGCTCTTGCTAGGAAGTAGTGGGAATTTCAAGAGTGGCAGATAAAGAGAGAAAGTGAGGTCAATGGAGTAGTACCATTGATGGACATATTGGGAACTTGGCCTCTTCTTTTTCAAACTGCCCCAAGATCAACAGTGCAGTCTATGATCCAATTTGGCATCTTGTGCTGTGTCACCAGAGCTCAGAGCAATGATGAGGTCAAGTGCACATTACCTCAAAGCTATGAAATCAAGATCTAAAATAAATCTTGTTTTTTTCAAGTTGATTGACTTAGGTATTTTGTTACAGTTAAAAAAAACCTGACTAATACACAAATTTCCTATTCTACCTTCTCAGCTTTGTACACCTCAACACACCAATGATGAAGACAGAGAAACATAAGGGAAGAGATTATTAAAAGGTAGAAGCATCCAGGTTTTTAACAGGAAAATTCAAGTCATAGCACATCAGTGGTAAATCTATGTACTTAGAGATTTAAATGTTTTATCTCGGTGTAAAATAACATAAATTATACTGAACATTGACATTATTAATTAATGTCAATTAATTAAATAATCTACTGATTTTCATTCTGGAATTGCACCCAGGGACACACTCATGTAAAACAGATGCTTAATCTGTAATCTAATGTCCAATCTTTCTCTATTTGTAATAATATACTAAGTATACCATTTTTGAAAGGGCTAAGTGCACAAGTATTGTCTTACACTGATTAGAAACCTTGAAAATAATATTGTGGCTTATTTTGATATATTTTCTGAGATCAACATAAGATAACAAGTGTTCTATACTACTGTTGGTATGACAATGAAGTAGGTTTATGCTATTTATTTCTGTTTATTTTATTGTTTTATAACAGGATCCTTGAAACCAGTCAGTTAAAAAAAAAGATAGTCATGATTTATGATTCTGAAGTCCAAAATTGAAAGGTCCACATCTTGAGTTGTTTCTATATTTCATGGTGAAGGTAAAAAATATAAGAGAGTGTTGGAGGCACCATGGAGAGGCTGTATCCTTTTATCATCTATTCAGAGACTTGAGTCCACTCCCATAATTAAACAAAACCATTCATGAGGGCAGAGCCTTAACAATCTAATAGTTACCATCTTAAAGATTTTTTGTGTGTGGGTGTTTGTGAGGGCATGCCATATGGGCATAAGTGTCTAGGCAGGGCAGAGAGGGTGACAGATTCCCTGGAACTGAAATTACAGAAAATTTGGAGCTCCTTGACATAGGTGCTAGGAATTGAACTCATGTCCTTTGGAAAAACAGTAAGGACTCTTAGCTACTGAACCATCTCTCTAGCCACTATTTCCACTTCTCAATATTATGTACTGGACATTAAGATTACAATACCTGAACTTTTGGGGACATATTCAAACTGCAATATCTTCCTGATGAAGCATTGTTCCCATGAATATTGCCCTTTAATTCTAAAACCCATTCATTTTTTCTTAAGCTAATCAATATTCTGAATTCAAAAATATAACTTATCATGAAGAATACTTTCAGTGTCTATAATTCTCACTCATTCAACAAATATACATAGAATACCAACTCAGTGCTGTGGTGATGTATTATATCCCCCAATATACTGTGTTCCCCAATAAAATTTATCTGAGGGCCAGAGGAAAAAGCCAGCCATTATATTAGACATAGAAGTCAGACAATGGTAGCATATACCTTTAATCCTATCACTTGGGAGGCAGGGATCTGTCTGGATCTCTGTGAGTTCAAGGCCACACTGGGAACAGAGCCAGGGAAGGTGACATATGCCTTTAATCCTAGCATTAACCATAGAGGTCGGGAGATCTATACAGACAGAAGGAAGTGACAGAGCTGGGCAGGAAGAGGAAGTGATGTAGCTGGGCTGAGAGAGCCAATAAGAGAACAGAACAGAAAGTCATATAGGCATGGATATACAGGAAGTAGCTCTCTTTGGAGAGTGAGGAGTTGGTGAGGTGAGGTTAGCTGTGGCTTTTTCTATTTCTCTGAACTGTCAGGTTTGAACCCTCATATCTGGCTCTGTGTTTTTTATTTAATAAGACCTTTAGAAATTTGTCTACACAGTGCCATTCATTGTCCTGACCTGTGGTAAGCAAAACCCCTATCTCCCCTATCCCTATGTAGCCTACAGTTATGTGTGAAGAGGAGATAAACTGGCATAAAATACTAACTCTGAAACTGTTGGAAAGGAAGCATGTAGTTGCTACAAGAGAATTTAATAGAGGAATCAGATAATGCTTCTCAGAGTTCCTTAACACAAACTGTAGTTTTGAGATTTTTACTTGTAGTTTTGCATGGCTCCAAGTGACATTCTCTTTAATAATCATCTAACTGAATGATTTTACACATCTAGATCAAAGTACTGTTTTGAATGCAGTGCAGAATTTCTATTCATCACAAGATCATCATGTTAATAAAATTTCTGAGTGTAGGAGAGACCTCACACACATCTTCATTGCATGCAGGTTCAATGTCCCTTTACAATATTACCCTACTTAAAAGGATAGGTGGGTGGTATGATGGACTGAAAAGGAATTCTTTGTTATATAGTTCCAAGTAAATTTAAATATTTGGTGTTTTACTATAAAATTTTATGAATGCTCCTAGTTGATGAGGATAGATTGGTGCTAATATTTCTAGAGAAAACTGCATTCACTCCAGTCATTGAATACCAACTATCGTACACAAAATGGTGTCAGTTGATTACCTCAGAAGAGGCAACTCACCAGTCATGATTGCCAATGCAAATACTAATGTTTTTTCCTGCATTCCCCCCACCCTGGAAGGAAAATCATAAACAAAGGAATATAAGCTTGATCAGTAGGCTTGGGAAATGGTTGGTCAGCACAGCTTGAAGGGCTCAGAGAAATAGAATGGGCTGGAAGAAAACAGACCATCCAGAACTCAAGTTGACAGGCATCTGCCTAAGAATCGGGAGACACTGTAAAGCCACTGAAATATGCTGTGTGTGCATGTGTGTGCATGTACATACCTGCACTAGGGGAGGGACTTAACTTCGTAAGATTAGTCTGAGAAACCTGAGAAAGTGGAGTGGAAGAGGAGAGCTGTGGGCTGCCAGGCTGTGGGGGCAGATCTGAACAGCAGAATTGGGGTCATCCTTGAGAATTTAGTACTAGAATCTCTCCTTAAATAAATTTGTTTGTTACTTAAAGTTTCAATGTATTTCAATCCATAAAGAATTGAAAAAATGCCAATGGAAACTAGGTGGTGTTTTGGACAATCTTCTATACCAACAATTTTACATTATTCACTTGTTTATTTACTTAGGTTGTGATAAGGTCTCACTGTACCTCAGGCTGGCATCAAACTTCTGATCTTGCTTCAGAATCCTGAATGCTGAGATTATAAGTGTAACGTTTTACATTACTGAAGAATTATTACATTTGATTCTCTTAGGTCCATGTTGCCCAATATTTTTAAAAAATTATGTATATCAATAAGAAAATCTTCATCTTTGTTGTTTGCTGCAGAATCCTAAACAGATCTGAAGCAAACCATTTTAGAAACTCCCGTAATTAAAATGCATCATGTCAGCATGTCTGAAGGAACCAGGGTAAAGCACATAGGAGTGTTTGTTTGAATATGGCTTTTAGGCTATTGACAGAATTTGAGTTGGAGGCCAAGAAGATCAGCACAGGCCTAGGGAAAGACCAAAGGCAGGCATGAATATTTACTGACAGGCAGTTAAGCAAAAAGCCACTCTGCTGTTTGTCTTTTCACTGTCCTGAATATTTGCTTCTTATTAATCTTTTAGGATGTATTCTTCCTTTGCTGAATCTATTATTAAACACAGAGCAGACACTGTGTTAGCGCTGCTGCTCAGGCTGATGGAAGGAGAGGCAGGCAATGCAGCTGGAGGAAATGGTTTTACTGATCTAATAGCCTGTGTTCACAAATGGTGCATTATCATGAGCAAAATGTATTTTCATTTGTTTTTAAGTGAGAAAATATATTTTAATACTAGAACACAAAGAAGTATCTCATAATTTCTCTAAAATCTACCTCTTACTCTCAGGTAGTTTTTAGAAATTTAAAAGACAGTGAATTCATAGAATTTCATGATTTAAAAATACATTGGAGAACTGCTCTCTTCTGAAGGGAAACAGAGGGAGAATAGAACTGGGGAGAAGAGAGGTGGGAGAGGAACTAGGAGGAGTGGAGAGAGGGGAAACTGACTT
This sequence comes from Peromyscus leucopus, assembly GCF_004664715.2. NCBI lineage: Eukaryota > Metazoa > Chordata > Mammalia > Rodentia > Cricetidae > Peromyscus > Peromyscus leucopus. The sequence continues at coordinate 95,058,332 of NC_051064.1, forward strand.
CGTGATATAAGATATGAGAGAGGAACTAAAATATACATTGAATTTTGTATTTAATTGGTAAGCTGAGGATTACTGTTTTATTAATCTGTGGTTTAAAATATATATATATATATATTTTGGTTTTTCGAGACAGGGTTTCTCTGTGTAGCTTTGCGCCTTTCCTGGAACTCACTTGGTAGTCCAGGCTGGCCTTGAACTCACAGAGATCCGCCTGGCTCTGCCTCCCGAGTGCTGGGATTAAAGGCGTGCGCCACCACCGCCCGGCTAAAAATATTTTATAATAATTTACAATATTTTAAAATAAATGTTCAATATCAATACATTGGCAACTCTTTATCACCCTTGTAATTTACAGAGAAACTGAGGACGTGAATGTAAGTGACTTGCTCAGCTATTGATATTTATATAGACACTGTTATTTATATTTAAGACTGTCTAAAAAAATCCATTTTCCAAATATTTTTGGATACCATTTTTTAGACTTAAATGTCCTTCCAGATTACTTTTTCCTATGAAGAGGAAGAGGATGAAGGATTAGGGGACATGTTGCAGTTGTGACTTGAGAATTTGGAAGCAATAAGACCTCAATGAAATAATAAGTGGGAGTCAAACTTCCAGTGGCCCCCCCTTATTTGTTTTTCTAAATAAGGAATTAAATTATGGTCATAGAAAGTTATTGACAACTCACCAAAACAGTGAGACACAAATATTTTGAAATAATATTCTGTTGATTCTTCTATGCAAGAGATTTATGTTTTTGTCTTTTTGTTTTCTAAAAGTGTCATTTTCAGGCAACCCAAAACTCCACTTCCATTTGACCTGAATGGGTTGTGGGAAGCTGGGTGACTCGCTGCTGATGGGTGATGTCATGGTGAGTGGCATCTACATGGATGGAGTCAGTGATCCCAAACTTTCTAAAGCTCATGTTGTATTTTAAGAATTTGTTTGTCTTCCCCAATGAAAGCTGTGTTCAGTGGCAACCAAGCAAATTTTCCTATTTTAAAAGTCGATTTGTTAAAATGTGCAATTGCAACTATATAAAAAATTAATGTGCTTTATAGTTCCTTGAATTAAATCTTTATTGTTGAAAGCTTATTTTCATATAACACCCTGTATAATTTTTGAGAGGTCAAAAAATAAAAAAATAAGAAGCAATCCTAAAGCAAAGAAAGATATTTGAGATATGTGGTCCTGAAAACCTTTCAAAAGCAATAGATTTGTTCTTGAATTTTATAGCTCATGTGAAGTTGGGCAGAATACACAATGTTCTGAGGTTCTCTTACAGACTCTGGAAATAGATACAATATTATTTATTCCATAAAGATTTGATATGTTGAGGGAGGTTTAAGTGCCAAACCAGATTGCAAAATTAACATGTAAAGTGTAGTCTTTTGTTCACAGGCTTGCTTTATTTTATAATATATATTTATGTGAAATATGCCAGGGACATTGCTACTGAATTGCTAAGTGTGGCAAATACTGGAGAGAATGAGTGAAATAAAGATGCTTATCGTTCATTTCCTATTCTTATGTAGTAAGAATTTCACAAGATGTTATCTTGCTAATAAGCATAGATAAAAAATCACTTAAGAGTTTTAGATATATAGTTGAGAAACGATAGGTATATATCAACCCACTCCAGAGTTGAAGTTGCTCTGAACTGGAATATTGTGCACACAGCCATATTATAAACCTGAGATAGCATAGCTCAGATGTCATTAGCAGAATACACCAGGAGTCTTTTAAAATATTCTACAAAACTTAGCAATATATAGCAGCTTTGACTTTTGAAAGAGAAACCTACCTTACTACTTCACTTCAGACATCATTCTCAAACAGGATGAGGTACCTCACTATATGCTGTTCTTTTCTGTATGTCTCACTTTGAGAAAACTCTCTACTATGCCTTTTCTGGACTCATTTTGTACCTAAATTCAGATTTATGAATAGTTCAGCTCAACATCTGTGGATACTAGACTTCTGCTATCATAGATTGCTAATGTGTCTGCAATTCATAAGAAAATAATCAAATACCTTATCCTTGAATAAGGCAAGCTTGGTACTATACCAGGCCTAAAAAAAAAAAATTCAACCAGTGGATAGGGTTGTTTAATGTTGTTGATTTGTGGTAATCACCAGGGATACAGAATAAGCAAGACTTCTTTTTTGTCCCTCAGAAAGAAGCTTCTGACCCATGTAGTGGTTATATTACAGACACTGGCATAAAAATCATTTCCCCCTAATTTATTTTGTTTTACGTAGTATGGAGGGTGTCCACATTCTAGTAAATAAATATAAACACAATTCTTTGCTTTCTTCAACACATGCTGTTTAGTTTTATCTTGTGTATTGTAACACTAGTAACGAATAGTATGAGACATTTTTTTTTTTTTTTTTTTTTTTTTTTTTTTGTTTTACGTAGTATGGAGGGTGTCCACATTCTAGTAAATAAATATAAACACAATTCTTTTGCTTTCATCAACACATGCTGTTTAAGTTATTAATCTCTGTGGTATTGGTCAACCACTAGGTAAACAGAAATAGTATGAGACATATTCTACTTTTTTTTTTTTTTTTTTTTTTTTAGCTTGCTACCCAGGGCACAATTCAGGAACAAGAGTGAGGCAAGGTGGCCTCCATGCCAAAGAATGTCTCAGATCTAAAATTCTCAATAGCTTGGAAAAGTGGGGAATCACTTCTAGTTGAAACTGAAGCCTCTAGTTGAGGCTTCATGGAGGTAAGCCCCAGATGACACTACAAATACAGCTTTACTTGTGTGCAGGCTTGAGAGGCCTGAGCAGAGCCAGCAGAGCTCATGGAATTCCTTACTTCCACCAATCTTTGCTGGAGTCTTTCTTTTCTTTAAATGCCTTCTCTCTGATAAGGCAACTCAATTAGACTCAACCATTGTTCATTTCTTATTAGTTACATTGCGACCAATGATTAAGCTAGATTAAAGTGAGCAGCAGCAAGCCATGCCACTCTGAGATTAATTAAATGAATCCGAGCAAATGCAGGCATTATTCTGGTTGTCTCTTTTCACAGAGTTCCAATTTAAGCCTTGGACTCTTAGACCAGTGTCTAACCATCTGGCTATCAGGACATTTTCCTGAAGTTTGTGGTAGAAATGAACATTCATTGTATACTCTTTCTCAATGTCTTTAGATATTATTTACTCATAGGATATAATTGGAGACTTTCTGTCATAATTTTGTCATATTACTTGAAGTTTAGCTTTTCAACAAACTTGTTTCATCTACTTTTATTTTAAGGATACAAATGGCACATGTATTATTATGCTTTGTGTGTGTGTGTGTGTGTGTGTGTGTGTGTATGTGAGAGAGAGAGAGAGAGAGAGAGAGAGAGAGAGAGAGAGAGAGAGAGAGAGAGAGATATTCTCCCACCACCAAAGAGGTGACTTCTTATAAGGAAATGAAAATAAAATTTTCATAGGATGTAGGGCAGAGCAAACGCTCATCATAGACTCCTCTGACAAGTCTCCTTCAAGAGCCTGTCCACAGATTGAAGATCCACTCTTTACTCAATTTGCATCCTTGGCCCAATAAATGTTTTATGACCTCCCTCTATGAGCACTCACAGCCAGAAGGAGGTAATGCAAAATTGATCTGTATATTAAAACTGCTGAGCCAAGCGGACTTGCTCCTGGAATTACACTGATTATGTGTGTGTGATTCAACAGGCCCTATTGAAGCACCACAGCATTTGAAAAAGACACCCCCTAGCTGCATTTTTTATAACAATGGTTCTCTTCTTTTCCTTGCTCTCTTAACCCTATGGACCAACTCTTATATTCATGCCTTTAACACTCCTTTGGGCTCATGAATAGCAATAAACATTTTCAGGAGAGATGATGCCTCACTATTATATTCAGCAGTATATTATCTGTAGGACCAAAGGAAAGATATGGACTTTGGAATCAAGCACAGAGGGGCTAGAATGCCAACTTCACTATTTATTTGCTATGTGATTTTGAGAAAACAATTATATCCATTGCCCTCATATTACTGTTTGACAGCACAGATAATAATACCTACCACTATGAATTGGCATATATGTGACAAATATGACTAGGCTTCTGAAGCCTGTGAATGAAAAAATGGACCCACTTAATTTAGCACCCAGCTTATGATGCTGTGAATTAATATTGGTATGAGAGGGCCTTTAAAACATACTCAATTTTTCTAGAAGTGTTACCAACTTTTTCTTACATTAGCTTTCATCCACTTTCTTCATTTTGTAGCTTTTTGAGAACCTTCTAAGATATTTATTTATTTACCTACAGTTCTTATTGGATATGCAATTTGTGTAAGAATACTTTCTGGTACATGAGTTGAATGATGAACGGGACAGGTGGAGTCTCTGCTTTTATGGAACTTGTAAGAAATGACAAATAAGCATTAGGGAGTTAGACAAAATGTATTAATCCTTACATATAGGAAAATACTCCAAAGGATATAAAGCAGAGCAATCTTGCATAAACCAACTGTCAGGGTGGTTAAAGAAGGCAACATTAAAGAAGGTTTACTGTAGTTTTCTCTAAGGTCTTAATATTTGAGGCAAGATGGTCATCTTGTCAGACTCCCTTTTGAATATTTATGATTATGTCCACAAATTTGTATTGTTCTCAACTTTTGACAGAGAAACTTCTTTTTGCAGAGGGTAGTAGTTAATTCAGATATGGTGGTATTTTATTTGTACTGAAATGTGATTTTAATTGTATGTTAATAAATAAAGCTGCTTGGGGGTCAGAGCTATTAGAGCCATAGCAAGAGCCGGTTGTGGTGGCATGCACCGGTAGGATTTGCTGAAGGAGGCAGAGGCAGGAGGATCTTGAGTTCCAGCCTAGCCTCGAACTCATGATCCTCCTGCCTCCGCCTCCTTCAGCATTGAGTAATGGAGTGTTCAACTCTGTATGGCTGGACACATTTACATCAACTTTCCTAGAGGTTCAGGGAATATGGAGGTGATAGGGACTGAAAGAACATAAGAACACACATGAATGAAGGAGTGCTATAAAATTCTGACTTCTAGACATGATGGCTATTGAAAACACCAATAGTCACTGTGGCTATCTGAACAAGAAATACAGATTAGGCCCGCCAAAATTCAAGGAAGGATGGGAGGGGCTTCTGAAGCCCACCCTTGGAAGGAGGACCTATTGTCACTTGATGTCTGTAGAGGGTAGAGTCACATCCCTCTGAAATTAGACATTGCTGCTGGTAGGTCACCCATGCCCGAGTTGATGACCCCACAAGTGTGAAAATATAGGTAGCATGAATTGGAGTAAATAAGTGATTAATAAAAAAGTGAGAAAGATGACCTGAAATTGGGAGATAGATGGAGTGGAGGACAACAGAAGGAGTTGGGGGCAGGTAATGGTGGATGGATATCAACAAAATAGATTGTATAATTGTGTGGAATCTCAAAGAAAAAATAAAAATATTATTATGAAAAAGAAAAAAATTGTCTCGAAAGATAGTTATGAAGAGGAACTAAGTTCAGCTTATAATATCCATGTCATGTTGCTCACAAGTGTTTGTAGCTTTGGATCCAGAGAATCCAGTGCTCTCTTATGGATTCTTTGGATACCTACACTTACACATGCACAAACCCCTCCATCCCACTGACATATACTTAAAAATAAATAAATAATTATAAAATATAGAAAGTAAAGGGTAATTGATGTATTGAATGTGATCATAGTGCATTATAAGTTTATAAGTATATATCAGAATGAACCTCATTACCATATGAAATGAATATACACTAATGAAAATGTGAAGACACACAAAAAAAGGTGTGATAGAGGCACTAACTGACAATGACAAGAGGGGGACATTCATATCAAAGGAACAGAAAACGCAAAGGTCTGAGAATGAGCTATCAAGTTAGAACAATTAAAGAAATGGATACATGGCTAAATGGTGAGAATGAGACAAGGTTTAACAGACATGAGCTGAGAGTCATTCAGTGGCCAGATTCAGTATGATTTCCAGAACAGGGAAAACCCATTAGGATGACTGGAAAATACTTATATGCTAAACATATGATTTATGTTTTTACAACTCTATTCTGGCTGCTGTGTAAGTTTTGTTGAGATGTCTATCAAAGAAAGTAAAAATAGGAGATACTGAAGATTATTCAGTGGTAGATACTAGCTACTGTATGAGAATAAACGGTTAAGAAAAGAGAGGGGGCCCGGCGGTGGTGGCGCAAGCCTTTAATCCCAGCACTCAGGAGGCAGAGGCAGGCGAATCTTTGTGAATTTGAGGCCAGCCTGGTCTACAGAGTGAGATCCAGGAAAGGTGCAAAGCTACACAGAGAAACCCTGTCTCAAAAAACCAAAAAAAGAAAAAAAAAAGAAAAGAGAGGGAAAATCATTACTAGAGGAATGTTTTGAGAAGACCTGACATGGCTAATATAAAACACATATGTTCCCTGGCCTTTCATAGGTAAAGCCTTAGAATTCCCTTGAAGGAGAAGAAAAAGCACAGGATGTGAACACACACAGACACAGAGACACAGACATACACAGGCACACCGACACACAGATACACCCCCCTTCCTCCATTCCAAAATCTGTTTTCAATTCTGCATTTTCTTTCCCCTTACCTCCAAAGTTGATTAGCTGTTTACTTTTTGAGAGGTATAACTTTAATCAAATAAACTGTGGTAATGTGTGCACAAAATAAAAAGCCAGGTTTACAGTCTTTTGGAAAAAATTATTTACTTATTCTTGTTTTACATATGAGTGCTCTGCTTGTACATCTTTATTCCAGAAGAGGGCATTAGATCCTATGATAGATGGTTGTGAGCAACCATGTGGTTGCTGGAAATTGAACTCAGAACCTCTAGAAGAGCAGCCAGTGTTCTTAACTACTGAACCATCTCTCCAACATCTGTGTTTATAGTCTTTAGCACACTCTTTAGCACTTTTTGAAGCATTTCTTGTGAGCAGTTTATTTCATGGGCATTAAAAATTCATTTGTATCAACACATCCCAGCATTTTCAATCTATTTGTATTTTTGGGAAAAAAGTAAAGTTTTTTGTTTGTTTGTTTGCTTGTTTGTTTGTTTCCAGATAGCACATAGACAGATCATGTTTTCAATTCACATTTCATGTTTGTGTCTTCTATTTAGAAATGTTGACTCATTTACTTTTAAATAATGCTGGAGCTTACAGCAAGGCCACCAAAGCCGGTGTGATGGACCAGGTTCTCAGTCTGTGACATTTGGAGGTATTTTGTCCCAAGGTTCTTTCTTTCCCTCTTTCCACTTCCTGTTTTCCATGAGCAGTGACACACACTTACTATTCTACGAAGTTCTACCACACTATGGGCCCCGAAACAGAGTCCAGTGATTCTGCCCTGAATCCTCTGGAGCTGTGGGCCAAGACAAAGCCCCTGAGTTATTCTCTCTGGGAGTTTGGTAGAAGCTATGCAAAAGTAACTAGTGTCCTCTTGCACAGTAATTTTCATTTTTTATCATTGAGATTCTGATTTATCTTCCCTCACAAACTCTCTTAATCCCTCTAGTATTTTTTATTTCAGTTATTATGTTTTTCAGGTCTACAATTTTTTTGTTTTACTTCTGGAGAGTTTTTGTGTCTGTCTTGACATTTCTATTTTTCTTATGAATCATTTTCTTTATCAATATTTTCCTTTAGTTTTTCAGATACCTTTAAGATGTCTTTTAAAGTTTTGTGTAGCATATTTGCATCATCTTTTTCTTTTGTAATAGCTTGTGTTAGCTTTTTTAAAAAATTGAACAGCCTGTATCTTCCTACTTATTTGCATGTCTTTTTCTTTATTTTTTTTTTTTGAAAACAGGATGTTTGAGTGATAATGTCAAAATTTGTATGTTGCTTTATTTTGATTACTATAGATTGTCTTTGTGCCAAGATTCAGGCTAAGGAATAAATATAAGGTCTCCCAGGATAATTTTTTGTCTGCACTCAGACTGTCCATTCACTTTCTAGTTTTGATCAGATGCATAGTAAAGTTTCGTTGTCAATGTCTTTGGTGTATAGTTCAAGAAAAGGGGAAAGAGAAATAGGTAAAAGGGGGCAGAGATGCATAAATACTTTAAATCCCTTAGAAGTCATCCAGCTAGAGGGAGCCAGAGGGGACAGTAGCAACAATGACTACTTCACCATTTGTCTGTACCTCTGTGACCAGAAGCAGTAACCAGTGATCATAGGACTAGTTCCTGATATTTGGGGGGAAAGTAGTTTTTAACCATGTAGCTCCCACAAGCTGTCTACAGCTGCCTGTGAAAAACTGAAATTCATGAAATTACCAAAACTGTAGCCTCTTAGCCTCCTTTGGAAGCACACCTTCAATAGATAGGAGTCTCACTATAGCTGTCTCAGACAGTTTCTGCAAGGACAGTTTTGTAGGTGGGAGACAGATTCCAGGTGCTTCCCACTCTCCAGTCTTCTAAGAATCTCATTCTCTAGTTCAACATTAGGGAAAATGGATGGATGCTATCTTTCACAGTGGTATGACTAAGATGATAATATATGGCATCTGGAGTCATTTCTAAATACCCTCCTGTACAGCACATTTGTGCTCTGGTTCACCCACACATTTAAAAGTTTGGGGTTCAGTCCGAGTGTGTAAATAATTCTTCTGTAGTTATCCCCTTTAGTCCTACACACTGTATCACAGCTGCTAAAAAAGCATTTCATTGACCAGCAATCTTTTCTTATTCCACATCCTTCCCAGAAATGTTGTGTGCAGATACACAGCTTTTGTGCAGGGTAATTTTAGATAGAATTCATGCCATTGAATGTTTTACTTTTTTGTTCCTTCATAGAAATGTATGTGTATTTTGGTTTTTTTATTTGTACAATTATGGCTTATTTAAGATATTTTTTTGCAAAACAAGATATGCTTGTTCCTTCTCACAAAGCATTTGAGATTGCCATCACTGATAAACATTACCATGTTTAAGTAGCAGTTGTCATAGGTCTAAAAGACAGCATAGGTTCAAGGAACAGCCTACACAGTTTGCCAAATTAACCTAAGAGACCACATATTCAATATACCTGTGATAAAGGAATGATCCCAGCTTCTCAGACTTAAAATTACATCCCAGGGATATAATTATACCTAGATTATAGGTAGGTACCCAGGAAGCAGGTAGATTTTTTTTAGTGTAATTTTAACTACAATAGTCTTTATAGTATAAAAATAAATTACTCTAATGTACATTACTATTAGTGAGTGACTAAAATTACTTTATGGACTATAGTTCTGCCTCTATTGTTCCCTCTTCTGGAGCTTATTGTCCCAATTTATTAAAAATTGGCATTTTATGTTAGATGAATTCATCTTGAAATGTTCTCAGTGGACTTATTTATAATACTGATTTAATTTGGCTTCCAGTATATATTGAAAACAATTAACTATAGCAGTAAATTTTTATTATATCATTTTATTAAAAATATATCGCTTGCTATGTTAAGAACCCAGTTTAGTTACATGATTACACTGGGTGAAGTCACAGTACAATTAATGTATACTAACAAAACAAGACACTTAAAATAACACTTTAATTTATAATCACTTATATTTTAATCAATACATGCATGCAATACAACAGTATAGAATAGCTCATGAAGCAAAGGACAGCTAATGATTGCTATTATTATCATACTGTTTACTTCTATGAATTATAGCTGTGAAGTTAGAATTCATTTTGAACTTTTACCAAGGAGATATTTACATGAAAATTACTGTAAAGATTTTAATTTATATATGTCTTTATATCAATGAGCAAAACTTTGTGAGATTAATTTAAACCACTGTTCTTATGATAACCATTATTCCTAACTTTGGAACTAGGTATTTATTTCACTTTTTAAAAAATTCAGATGAAATTTGGAAATGGTAACTAAGTATCTGCTATGTGAAAAATGTGTCAGTTCATTGCTTACTATGGCTACTGAATGTCAAGTTCATTCTGTGGTTACATAATACAAGGTCCTTGTTTCCTAAGTATTTAAGTGGGGCATTTTGTGGAATCAACAACTGATTCTCATGTGATTCAGGAAGAAAAATAGTTCTGTGCTGTGTTTGTGATAGTTTTGTTATAACTTTCACATTGAGTAAAAAAAGAGGGAAGCAAACTTTGCTTGATGTGTGTGAGCATGAACAACTGAATTCGACTCTTTGGGCTCAGTTATACATAAATAAGGTGGGGATATTAATATACTAACATCATTTTAAGGATTAAGATTATAAACCAATTATAAATTCATGATTTCTTATTTTATTTATTGGTCTATAATTTGCTTCTGTCCACTTACTTTGATGTTCAAATGGCCCTGTATTTGCTAGTAGATGCCCCATCAAATAAAAAGCCTCTTTTCTCAAGATCTTTACAGTATTAACATCTTATAATTTAAAAAAACAAATCTTCAAATTGGGTCGGTTTATTAGATCACAGAAAAGTAAGCTCTAGACAAAAATATTTCCACACACCTCAGGATAAAGATCTAAATTGTTGATCAGCCCTGAACAGCCACTTCATCATAGAGTTTTCCACACCTGTGGGAGGTGTCTGTGACAGCAAGCTCCTGAGCAGTGACCTCAGGTGTTGTTTGCTCTATTCATAGGTAGTAGGCAGGGTAGCCTGAATAAAAAGTAAATAAATAAGTAAACAAAACTTCCTTCTAACTTGTTTCACAATTTTAATTTAAGTAAGAATGAAGAGCATGGGCAGGAACGGGGGAATTCTTATATTTTGGTTCAGATTCTTGGGAAGGAGAATAGATGAAATGAACAGAAAGGGATGTGACAGAAGCATGGGACTTGCCTCTATTGGAAAATATTTCCAGGAGAATTCGTCCAAGTATTGAGGAGAGGGGAAGTAGAGGAAGAAACCAAGTAAGGATCTGACTTGCGGTAAAGACTCACAGAAAAGAGCCACAGTCCAAAGCCTGAGGGAACTTTTTGGTTGTAGGCAATGCCTTGGCATTTAGCCCAGCTTAAGGCAGTAAAGCTGGGATTTCCCCAGTCACCTATTTCCCACTGCAGTATCTCGTCGATACAGGAGAGCATGAGGCTTCAGCACTCTGAGGATGGGCTCAGGACAGAATGAAAAACAAGAGGCATGTGCGTGGGAAAGCTGGAGACAGATGTAGTATCAGCCCACAATGAAAGGTAATAAGATCTGAGTTGCAGTGTAGCGTCAGGGGGCATGGATGCTGGGAAGGCAGCCTCTGGAGAGAGAACATGCTACCAAAAGTCATACACTGTTCTCAACTTCATTTGGTCTCTTATTCTTCTTCGTGCATTAGTCTTCTATGTATTATACCTACTTCATTATTAGCTACCTTAGGGGCCCTGCCTGTAGCTTGGGAATGGAGAACTCCCTAAGGCCCAGAAAGCTCAAGAGAACCTGTCGTAATTTAAGGAGGGTGTAGTATTTTTCTAGGTTTAGATTCCAAACCTAGGGAGGCTGTTTTATAACTTATACAATGGTTTAGCTTACATTAACCTTACAGAAACATTTAAAATGTTAAAATGAAACCTATTATAAGTTACTTGAATCTCTGTCCTTCAGGGCGGCAATAGAGTCTGTGGTCTTGACTTCAGTCAGTTCACACTGACTTTCTTGTGCCCTGTAAGACCTGGGAAGATGAGTGGCCTATAACTATAGAGTGGGGGATGAAATGTCAGACTCAAACCTGTGGATTTTGGGAAAGTTATACTAGAATCTGATTGTTCCTTCTGTAAATACTTTTTGACAGATCAGTTCTATAGCCCTGTGAACTGAAATTAGGTAAAGCTTTCTGGTTTCGTGTAGGCTACAACTTGTCTAACAGACAAAAGCACTAAGCAAAGGTGTGAAGAACAACTTTACATTTTTATCGCAGATTTCACAACCCTTCTATCTGGAGGCACTTCTCAGGAAGTTGCAACTTCTCCTATGGAATCTGTTGGGGTGTGAATTTTGAAACCCAATTCTGACCTTCTCAAGTTCACTCTAAAAATGGCTTGATTTGGGCTTTTTCTTTCTTTGTAAACATTCATTTGGATTTCTTTTGGATTTTTTTATATATCGAAACAAATATATAACTATATATGCAGTATTTAATGATGTACTGGGTAAGATGAGAAAAATGATAATGGCTTTGAATTCTCCATTGTCATTGACTAGGTTTATGCTCAGGAGTCATTATATATAAAGTAGGAATTATATATCTTCTACCCCAGTGGTTACATATAGAAAGAATATGTCTTCTACTTGATAACACACTGCATATAAAATCTTCAGAACACTATCTTACAGTGAGCCATTCAGTTAGTAGTACCAGGCGCTACTGGGGAATCATAAAAAGAGTGTCTTGTTGATACCCTCAAAAATTCTTCTTTCACAGACGACACATGATTTTTCCTGACTAGACAAGAACAAATGTCTGTTTACTCCAAATATGATACTAATGACAGACCAAAGAAACAATTCAGTTCAAGTCTAGCATAGTGAACCGGTGGTGGTTTCCTTAGGATTATTTTTGGGAAAAGGACTGAGGGGGTTACTGATAGCATGATGTCCCAAAGGCAGGTGTGTCACTACCAATCCCACCCATACATGGTGACTACTCATGAAAGCTTCATCCCTGGAGCTCTCTCTGTACGACTAGCAGGTAGCTCACCTGCTGGAAAAATCTCTCTTATAGTCGTCACTGCTTATTTCACCACAGGGAAGGGCCTTGTGGATCATATTTTGTTAACTTTGTCTTTATATTCTTTTTTTTTTTTTTGTGGTGGGGGGTTTCAAGACAGGGTTTCTCTGTGTAGCTTTGTGCCTGTCCTGGAACTCACTCTGTAGCCCAGGTTGGCCTTGGACTCACAGAGATCCACCTGGCTCTACCTCCGGAGTGCTGGGATTAAAGGCATGCAACACCACCTGCCCAGCATCTTTATATTCTTATTAAAGAATACTCAGAAATAAACCACTGTTCCAAACCTAAATTTCTAGGAAGCAGACTTGTTCTAGACATTTCCTGAGAATGTGAGGCTATGGACATTTTTGACCTCAGGCCTAGGCATTAGGGAGAAATTATGCCTGCCCAGGGCAGGACCTCATGTCTCTCAAAGGTCTCACCAGCACCTTGGGCACACCATGGCATCCACAGCATCCAAAGAAGGGAGTTCTACATGAGGACCCTGAGCACATTTGCTGCCAGCCTCCTGTGTTTAGTGGGGAGCCAGGGTTCCCCTTGCATGCTTTTGGGGAGCCTTCTTTTAAAGTCTGTACTTGACTATCCTTCACAGCTGTGTTGAATGCAGTTTCCCTTTACTATTTATTTTTACATTAAAGTTAAAAGTTAAAAATCGAAAAACAGTAAAATAAAAACAATTTTAAAATATTCTCTTTGAGACTTGTGAATTGTTTACTTCTGGGCCTCTAAAGTTTCATTTCTTTTCTCAGTCTTAACCAATGTACTTCTTGAAAGGAATGTTCTTGTTTGAAGGAAATTACCACAAAGCAGCAGCAGTGCAGAAACAGATGTAAATAATTTGAAAATGTTTAAGTGAATATTAAAACATTTCAATTGGAGGTAACATGGGCAAGGAGAACATATCCGATGAGCCATCTTTTGATTAGGGTTTTTAATGTGTTCCAGGATAGCACTGTAAATGTTAGAAGATGAGCATACACTGAAGAGCCAAAAGTGAGGCATGGGTTCAGATCATAGCAACCATTGTTATCACAGAGGAAGTACTTAGGAAAATAAGCCAGTGCTAGAACCTCTGGGACCTAGTAATGAGTCCTTATAAACCATGGAAATAAGTTTGAATCTGTTGGCATTTCTGTACAGATATGCACAATTATTTAAAAGAAACATGAACTGAACAGAGACAGGAATGAATTTGATTGTTTTAAATTACTGGCACATTTGAAAGAAGCACAGATCTCAGAGTAAACAATCAGAATGACCGTGGCCGATGGTGGCTCATTGAGAGATGATGTTACTTACCAAAGTGAGGTTGGGAAATAAAGGTCAGACCTGGAGGGGTAATTTATCAAGTTGTGTGTGGAGGAAAATATCACAATAGATCAAGGTTGACTCATGGGTTTTAATTCCAGTAAATGGATTCATGTTGGTGCCATTTTTTCTGAGAAGAAAATTCGGATTCCAACAAACGTCATGCTGGGTCATGCTAAGGTTAAGATACATCTACTAGAAAGACACATCTAAAAATAAAGCAGCTGATAAAGTATTTGTTCACATAAATGTGATTAGAACTATTTCAAGTTTTAAAGCTAAAGATGAGGTAAAATCTTTTAGACAGTAAATAGAATTGTTTAGCATTTTTCTACTGAAGTCTAGGGACTTTTCTTAGTGATAAGACAGACAGACAGACAGACACACAAATCACTAACAATTCCAGCTGCTTACCTAGTCAAGAAAAATGCAGAACCTGAGTCTTTGTAATCTGATCCTAGTTTACAAAAACAAAACTAAGGAGTAAAAATAGAGACTAAGATTCAGCTGTAATGCAGCCTAGTATTTTGAGGTTTGATTAGAGGAAATAGGATCTGCAAAGAATTGAAGAACAGATATTGAGAAGGGAGAGTCTAAGTGGTCTGACTCTGTGTACATAGCTAGATTACTAAAAAGATTAACATGTCATATCACAGGGCATTGTTTGCTGTAATGAGAAGGGTACAAGGAAGATAAGCTCTTCATTGTAGGAAAAAATATACATTTGTGAAAAGTACTCTATATTTTATGGACTATGCTTCACACTGGATAGGAGCATAAAATTTGTTTGGATTAATTATATAAACATGAAGTGAAAATCTTTGATATTTTTGAAGAAATAATTAAAATAAAAATATTTAGAATTAAATATGAGCTACATGGGAGAAAATTTAAAGTAAAATAGTCAACATTTATAACATTTAAAATATTAAGTTCAATTCTAATAAGTTAATACAGTAAAATCTTAACTTCTCCTCAATCCAACCATATAAGGTGACCCTGGTTAACCAGAGAAGTGAACTGAAGCATAAGCAGTTAAGTACACAAGGTTGTTCAATCTTTATGAGGTGGAACCAGCCCTAACCTTAGGAGTCTGACTGCAGAAACTATGTTGTTAAATGACATTTTTTTTTCCACAGGTGTCCAACACATGGTGGAAATGCACATTCCACAAATAAAAACATCAATCAACCCAAGTGTATTTAACTAACCCTTTAATATTTGATATCATCTGGGGAAGGAAACAAAGGGGAATTTCAAGCTAAAAGGATGGATCTCCAACACTATAGCAAACAACTAATACCAACAATTTGGAAAATCCTTAAAATATTACTTAGAAAAAGACAATTGTGCAAAGGAAAAGGGCCACATATACACATAAATGGGCATATTTCATAGGGGGATGCAGATGTAACCAACCGTCTTATTAAATAACAAACACAGAACCAATAGAAAAAAGAAAGCCAAGAGGTCAGAGCTAAGAGCTAAAACCTTACCCTTCCTCCTGCGGTGGTCCTACCTCTCCGAAAGAGAGCTACTTCCTGTGTTAAAGTCTTTATGTAGACTTTCTGTTCTGCCTTCTCATTGATTGTAAACCCAACCACATGACCGCCTCATCACTGCCTGTCTGTATAGACCTCCAGGTCTTCTATGGTTAGTATTGATATTAAAGGCGTGTGTATCCAATGCTGGCTGTATCCCTAAACACACAGAGACTTACCTAGCTCTGCCTACCAAGTACTGGGATTACAAGTGTATGCCACTACCACCTGGCTTTCCTCTGGCTTGCTAATAGCTCTGACCCCCAGGCAACTTTATTTGTTAGCATACAAATAACATTTTAATACAAATAAAATATCAACATAGGGGAATATTTAAGTATTAATACATTTCTTAAAATATTTTCTCCTTTGGAAGTATTATAATATCTTTTACATAATCATTTGATTCATAGCAGATTGACAACATCAACAATCTGATAATAGTGCTTTAGTGAGAATATGGAACAGTTCACACTGTACATGGGATGCAAATTGGAGTAATTGCTTATGAAAATGATTTAACATTATCTTGTTTACTTGAAGATATGCATGACCCCCCACCCAAGAAATATTTGACTAGCTAAGGACTCTTAAGTATGCTTACCCAAACATACATAGGAAATTGTTATAGTAGATTAAAATTTTAAAGAAATTTTTATAGTAGACTAAAATATTAAAACTAACAAAAAGGCAGCAAATTTAAAAAATACTCAAAAGTGTTCACTAATGTGAAACTTGTATTAGTGTGATGGAAGGTTCCATTTTCACTGTTATTATATTGTCAATATTTTGTTCTGTTTTTATGAATTGTTTAAGTCATAATATATAAAAAAATCTAATATTTGACAAATAATTTTCTTACATTTGCTGATATTTTGCAGTATGTCTTTGGCTGTGTGTACTGATGAGTGGCAGATTGCTAAAAGAAAGTGGTAAGGAAGAAAAACTGTGGGAAAGATGCTTCAGGAATTAAAAATATAAGCAACAGACAAGATATTACATATCTATAAAGAAAAGAAGCACAAAACTAAAAAATACTAAGTAAATTAGATGAAATCTCATATTGAGTCTTCCCACACTTGTTTTTTAATCTTGAGTCAGAACTCAAATTGTAATTGTTTCTGTGATCCCAATGGCCATTTGAATTCCTGTGTGACAAGGAATTATATTAAGGGTTCTCTTGCTTTAAGTGCCATCAAGATATCACATACCCTGCATTTAAAAACTATGCAACAGGTTATATAGGAACCTCCAGGTATACACAAGTGAATATATGCATGCAATAACAATTTATGAAAAGAGGTCCTGAATTTGAAGGACAATGGGGAGGAGTATACAAAAGGATTTGAGGGAAGAAAAGGAAGAGAGAAATATAATTAAAATACAATGTCAAAAATAGCCAACAACAACAAAAAAATAAAAACTATGGCATAACCAAAGAAATCCTAAGGAGTAAGGGGATTACTGGAGAAAAAATGCTTAACCTCGAATTTTAATACAATGCTATAGTCAGTTATAAAGACAGCCTGGTATTTCCATAAAAGTAAACAGGTAGGCCAATGGAGCAGAATAGGCAACCTGGAAATAAAGCGACAAAGCTTTGTCCACTTAATTTTTGACAAGAAGGCAAAAACAAATATTGAGAAAAAATAGCATCTTCAACAAACGTTGCTGGAAAAATGTAATCAGAATTTTCTTTGGACCGACAACCAGCTCCCAAGTAAAGACACGGATACTTATTATTAATTATGAATGCTTGGCCTTAGCTTAGGCTTGTCCCACTATCTCTTTTAACTTAATTTAAATGGTTTCTCTTCATCTACACTTTGCCTTGGGGTTTTTTACCTATCTTTCTTTCTTTATGTCCTACTTTCTGCTTCCTCCATGTTTGCCTATCTGGCTCCTAGCATCTCTTTTTCTTTCTTCCCCTGAGCCTAAATTTCTCCTCCTACTTACACTTCCTGACCTGAAGTCCCACTTATACCTCCTCCCTTGCTATTGGCCATTCAGCTTTTTATTAGACCAATCAAGTGCCTTAGGCAGGCAAGGTAAAACAGCAATACATCTTTACATATTTAAACTAATGCAACACATCTTTACATGGTTAAGCAAATACAACATATCTTTGCATAGCTATATAAATATTCTGCAACAGAAAAACTGGTTTCTATCAGCAGAAGAACGTAATTAGATTTTTATGTTTTACCTTGTACAAAAATCAATTTGAAACAGACCAAATATTTTAATTAAAACTTGAATGATAAAATTTCTATAATAAAATATAGGAAATACTCTTCAAGACATTGGGATAGGAAGGACTTTGTGGATAGTACACCAATAGCACAGGAAACAGCCCCAGGTATCTGCAGATGGTACTACATGGAAACCACAGTGCCAAGCATGAGAAATCTCCTTTCAAGTTGTTGTTCAGGTGAGTCCAAGAAATACCCATACAATATAGGCTATTTCTGTTGCCCTTGGTTGCCTCCCAGATTGGAAGGTAAATCCCTATTTTTAAAGACTCCATTTGCTTTGGGCAAAGGACTTGGTAGAATTGCTCTAAATTTGATCCAGAAGTTTCTTTCCTGGGGACTAGCTTTCAGAATACTGAAAGATGATAAACAAGCTGCCATGGAAGAAAAGTAATCAGTATTCATACCCAGCTATGAAACATATGAACCACAACAGTCACCAGCATGGCACGATAACCCTAAAGGAACAATAGTGGCACTTACATCTCAGTACTAATCAACATCTGTCTAGTCAGATTTCACATAGGAGGGAATTCATGACTGGTATGTGAATTAGCCATCTACTTGGGGGAGGTGAGTGCATGGAACCTAGAAAACCCACTGATGATGCTCTCCCAAACCAGTATGTTCCTAATTGCACTCTTTTTTTTTTTTTTTTTTTTTTTT
The DNA here is from genome assembly GCF_004664715.2 of Peromyscus leucopus. Taxonomy (NCBI): domain Eukaryota; kingdom Metazoa; phylum Chordata; class Mammalia; order Rodentia; family Cricetidae; genus Peromyscus; species Peromyscus leucopus. Next base: position 95,076,814 of record NC_051064.1, read on the forward strand.
TTTTTTGGTTTTTCGAGACAGGGTTTCTCTGTGTAGCTTTGCGCCTTTCCTGGGACTCACTTGGTAGTCCAGGCTGGCCTCGAACTCACAGAGATCCGCCTGGCTCTGCCTCCCGAGTGCTGGGATTAGAGGCGTGCACCACCACTGCCCGGCTCCTAATTGCACTCTTAATACTCGTCCCTATACCCACAGATAAGTATAGCTTTCACCCCTCATCAAGGAAGACTGTTTTGTGCCGGATAGAGACCATTATGGAAAAACATAACTGTTTAAAATGCAGAGAACAACTGACTATGGGGTGCCTATCCCCAGTCAGTACATTGAAAATACAACCCCTGCACCTAAGGCCCAGGGGAGCTTTTAGAAGAGATTGCAGAAAGATTGTTAAGAGAAGGACATGTGCTGTGATGCTGTATTTCCTACATATGACAAAGAAGTTTCACCCATTAAATATCAACAGTATAGTTTCCTATAGCAGATCTTCCTTTGGACTGCCAGCTCCCAAATAAGGACATGGAGACTTTTTATTAATTATGGGAGCTAGCCATTAGCTTAGGTTTGTACCCAAATAGTTCTTAAAACTTAAACAAACACATTTATATTAATCTACATTTTGCCACATGGCTCATTACCTCTCTTCAGTGCTATGTCTGACTTCCTCTGCATCTGGTTGGTGAATCTCCCACCTCAGATTCTTTCCCAGAGTTCCTGTCCCTGCTGGAGAGTCCTGACTATTCTCACCTGCCTAGCTAATGGCCATTCAGTTCTTTATTAAACCTATCAGAAGGTGTCTTAGACAGATGAGGAAGGACAGAGACACATATTTACACAGTGTACAAAAGATTGCCCCAATATTTTCCAATGTAAGAAATGAACACCAGTTCCGACACCAGTTGACATACCAATGTGGACAGGAAAATTGCATGGGGCTTTACCCATAGAAGAAGGGCAATAGGCAATTAAAAACTGCAGAGAGAGGTAGAAGCAGTCTTTCTCAGGGATTAGTACCCTAATTGCTAATCCAAAACAAAATGATCATTCTTAAAAACATATACAAACAAGCAACACTAGATGAACTCAGCAGGTTGTATTTATATTTACTGGCTTGTACATGTGTACAACAGCAGTAGTTAAAGAAGAAGACATGTAAAACAGGTTTCTGCACAGGAAAGGGAACTATCAGCATAGTGAACAACATATAGAGTCAGAGGAAGGTTTTTCCTTTTTTTTTTTTTTTCAAATAAAGAAACATATATAGCCAGTAAGTGTTTTAAAAAGTGTTCAATATTCCAAGCCACCAGGGAAAGACAAATTAAAACTACTCTGAAATGCCACCTTACCCCATTCAGAGAGGTTATCAACCAAAACAATTTGATGACAAATGTTGGAGAGGATGTGGAAGGGGGAGAACACTTATTCTTAGCAAATTAACACAGTCATTATAATAATTAGTTTGGAAATTTCTCAAAAATTTTAGAATAGAGCTATCATATGAAACAGTTGTTGATTCCTGAACACGTACACAGAAAACTGCACAACCTACCAGAGAGATATTTATATCCTTATGTTTCTTGCTTCTTGGTTCACTACAGCATGTGGTCATGTTATCTTTTGAGTTATTTTAAGAAAAAGGAAGAGTGATATTTGAGTATTTGTTCATGGATATTGAGTCTCATCTATTAATTACTTTAAGGCACTGAGCACTGTTATGGGAAATACAACTTATTCTTTCTTATGTTCATGAGCACTTCAGGATACCTTCAGCATCAAACATTCACTATGTGAATCAAATTCTTGTATGAGTGATGAAAGGTAAATATTTCCATAGATGATTATTTTCAAGGCAATGAATTGTGCAGGGTAAAGGGTTCTGTGGGAAGTTTAATACTTTAAATTAATCTGATGAATGGGAAGGTTTTGGGTGTAAGGGGAGGAGGAAAATTAAATATGATGAACATCCATAAATATTTAGAAAACTTTTCTATAAAAAGACAGTGAAATGGTGAAGTTATTGGAAGAGATGTAGAGACCAGGAGGATTAAATAAATTTATTTTTTAGGTAGGAGATTGTAATGGTTAATTTCATTATACCCAGAAATTGTTTTGAATGTGTCTTTAGAGTGGTAGAAGAAAAGGGCAGATTATTATTTCTAGTGTGTCAGCCTCATCCAACTTATTGTAGATATGAATAGACTAAAAAGCTGACTAAGAAAGAATTTGCTGGGCGTTGGTGGCGCACGCCTTTAATCCCAGCACTCGGGAGGCAGAGCCAGGCGGATCTCTGTGAGTTCGAGGCCAGCCTGGGCTACCAAGTGAGCTCCAGGAAAGGCGCAAAGCTACACAGAGAAACCCTGTCTCGAAAAACCAAAAAAAAAAAAAAAAAAAAAAAAAAAAAAAGAAAGAATTTACCCTGTGTCAGTCTGATATCTGTGACCTGGCATATCTGTCTTCTCAGACTTTCTGGTTGGACCTTGAGCCACTTGCTCACCTGTCCTCACCAATTCAGATTCACACTGAAATTGTCATCATCTCTCATGGATCCACAGTTCATCATCTGAGTCTTGAGGCTTCTCAGCCTCCATAACTGCTTAATCAAGCTCCACAGAATAACCCATTTATGTATGTTTCCACCTACCTCCTTCCACTTCTACATTCTGATAGTCTTAACACATTACATCAGAGATATTATAAAAAACTTCTTGTGCCATGTGAAATCATAATGCTCTTGTGGTCTGACAAGGCATAACTTCTGGGACAATCTTCTTGACTAACCAAGAGGGAGTGGCATTTATTGAGCAGGAGAGTTTGTAGTCGGCCTACATGAAAACAACAAGGAAGATCCTGTGGAGGCCCAACTGTGTGTTTTTGAGGTGCTGATGTGAACTTGTGAAGTTCTCTGTAAATACCTTTATTTTTTTCAGCAGAGTTTAAAGAAACTTCCACAGTTACAAGCAGGAGATTTCAGAGCTGAGAGGTTGATAATTGATGCATAGACATGCATTTGAGAAATTGGTTAAGTTTAAATGAAAAAAAAAAAGCTCTAGTAAATGTTAAACTGATAAACAAAATTCCTGTACAGTTCTGATATCTAATTTGTATTTTCTCCCCAGTTTCTTTATCAATGTAATATTTTATCAAAAACAAAAACGAGAAGCTTAGGATTTATAGTTTGTGTGGAGCAGACCATAGTGTAAGCACTAGGAGGTCAGACATTGGTAAGGAATCCAGATCTCACCACTCCACATGAAGATCCCTCTCCTGAACATTGCCATTGAAAGGCACTTCACAAATATTCAGGTTTTTTTTTTTTCCTAAAAGAGACTCTCCAATCTTTACTTGGGCTTTTCATTTCCTCTAAAGTAGGAAGTAGTTTGCTATTAACCTATGTACAGACTTTGCTCTGTTAATTGTAGAGGGATATGCAAACCTTGGATTCCTCTCCATATACTTGTCATTTGCCCATAAGTGGGTGGCTACATCTTGCATGTAGTCAATGTTTCTAAATAGGCCCCTTCTTCCAAGTGGAAAATAATCTTTTTGTGCCTAATCTCCAAGCCTGGAATATGTACCTGTCTCTCAAACATGAGGTTGGACATGTGCATAGGTCACTTGTACAATCATGGATTCATGCTGAAGCATCTGGTTCTGAGCTTTGATATTGTAAAGTCCCAAACCTTAAAATCTGTGGTGCTAAGATATTTGGAACAGCGTGTCCTGAGTTACAAGGTGGATATGACTAGGAGTGTAGACGTTTAGGTGGAGGAATCAGGCCAAACCTCCCATAGAGATTGAATAGACTGGGGAGACCTTGTCCCTGCTCTTCTACATGTGTCTTTCTTTATCTTTCTCTTTCTATTAGGTGTTTTTTGAGATATGAACATAAAGAGATGCTTGATTGGTGTAGAATTATTGTGAGTCTTGTTCTCAGCTTTTGGTAGTTTCTGTCAGCCTCCTCCTTAAATGCAAACATGCTGTTTTATTGGGAAAGGCAGTGTAATCTGAAAAATGTGTTCTGTTGTCCTAAGTGGGTTTTCCTAGGAATGTCTTTTATGTTGAAAATGTTTATTTTTTCCCTCAGGAGTGTGTGTGTGTGTGTGTGTGTGTGTGTGTGTGTGTGTGTTGTGTGTGTGTGTGAATTGTAGTGTTAGTTTGTGTTTGCTGGGGACTGCTATCTGGGATATGACCTGCTTTCTTTGTGTTTGTGTGTTGGTGTATTTGTATAAGGAAGGAGCAGATAAACACCACTGAGGAAATCAGTGGCAATAACATCTTGGGAATCTTGTTGCTGGTGGTGTTAGTGATGTTTAATTTTATTTTGCACATATATTATTTATGAAAAAGAAATTTAAATCTTGCCAAAACACATTTCAGCAGATTTGGAAATGGTATCAGAAGAAAAATTGTCGAGTGAGAATCAACAGGCTTTGTGGCCTGTTTTATAAGTATGCCTTTTGTTGTTTACTTTATAAATCATGCATGCAGAGAGAGAAAAAACAAAATGATTTATTAAATGTTTATGAGAAATTCTAGTATGCCTTGTTTTTAAAGTCCAAGGAGCAGACAATTAGCTCAGGGATTTGTCGTCCAGGTTATTGATCACAATAGGAGTCTAAATGAAGAAAAAGCAGAAATTTCTTCTTTCTTCGCAAGTAAACTTCCAGTGTTGACACGAAATAACCCTAATTGTGAATTCTGTTTCCTTCTCCAAAATTTATTCCTATCATCCTACAGCACAGAGCCTGTGCTCCTTGGACAGAGAGAGAGAGAGAGAGAGAGAGAGAGAGAGAGAGAGAGAGAGAGAGAGAGAGAGAGAGAGAGAAGAGAGAGAGAGAATTTAGTCTCTTTTATCAGTTTCCCTGAGGAAGGCAGACATATTTTGTCTTTCTTCTTGCTAAGGGGAAGGAAGGTGTAGGAATATAGATCTTGTTGCTGGGAAGGGAGAATAACTCTATCAGTTTGATGGAAGGTGTCAGAGATGCTGTGGGGAAGAACTGAAGCAGAGCTCAGAGGTGGGCAAGGATTGACACGCAGCAACTCCAGCGAGCGCTTTGTTTGTGTTTTGATTTAATACACCCACTGGGTTTAAAAGCGTATTATAACAGGAGAGTGAATTGTGATTTGCAAAGGTGGCCAGAGTATGTTTTGTGAACATTTTCCCCTGTTTTACCCCAGATTCAAATAGGTAAGTAAGTAAGTAAGTAAGTAAATAAATAAATAAATAAATAAATAAATAAATAAATAAGTAAATAAAGCTAGTTTCAGATTTTTGTGTGGGATCTGGTAGACATTTACATATATATTAATATATATATATAGTCCTGATTGAGACTCTGAGGAATTTTTCATGTGTGGAAATTTCAGGTAATATTTTAATAAATGGTGCCCCTGACCCCCAGCAAGGCTCAGTCACATGCATGTCTGTTGCTCTGTTTGTAATTTAATGGAAATTAATAACTAAAATAAAAAAATCAGGGCTCACACCAAAAATAGTGCATCATGCCCATAAATATTCTTACATTCTTAATTTTTTCCTGTGTTTACTTCTGTGCATTTTGATGAGGCACTTTACTCCCTAGTGTCTTAGTTTTCATATGCCCACAGAGGGGTCCATAATATGCTTTTATAACCCTGCTGAGAGGATCAATGAGGTCCGTGTACATGAAGGGGCTTAATAAATAGTATGTGATTTGAGCTTTCTGGATGAAAGGTGCTACGTGAGTACAAAGTAGAACAGCCTCCCACAGGTAATGCCTTTGCCTGGATGGCTCTGATTATAGGCTTTCTTTATCTCTTCAAAGCAGAGATTTTTCTCCTTGATTCCTTCCTGTGTCTTTGTTGCAGAAGCGAAGATGCCTATTTACTCAGTTCCTTTTCCTTTTGAGCATGCACACACCAATCACTGAACACGCTTGCAAGAAGATTTGTTTACTTAAGTGCACACATGGCCAATCACATAGACACAAAGGTAGGAAAGGAACGGTATAAAAGAAACATTCCATGCACATCAAGCCCCAGGTGGCTCTCAGAACCTCTGCTGTCTCAGGTGAAACCAAAATCAGAATATGAATTTTGAAGTGAAGTGATTGTACTCCAGGAATGTTGGATGAGTTCTTTTGTTATAATTATTTAAATTTGACTTTGTGGATTTTCCTTTGCTGTGCCAGTCTGTATAAAACTATTAACAATAAGGGGTTTAACACAATATCATATTTATAAAATTTTCATAGTATTATTTAATTTGATCCTCACAACATCCTCAGGTGGAAAGAAAATCTGAATGCTCAGAAAGATTGTGTACCTTGTCAAAATTATCATCTTCTTAACGGCAATATACAGTTTATAACATAATTCAGTATTTTTGTACATTTCTGCGATGATAATTGAATTTCATCTCATATCCATTTCTGATTTTATTTTTTGATATTAATATATTTACGTCATGTCCCTTTCACTTTCTTACGTCCAAATCCTCCCTGCTCTCTTTTACATTCATGGCCTCTGTTTGCATTAATTTAATTTTTTTTGTGTGTGTGTGTATATATACATTCATTTCTATCTATCTATCTATCTATCTATCTATCTATCTATCTATCTATCTATCTACCTACCTACCTGTCTGTCTATCTATCTTCCTAAATATATTAGTGTAACCTACACAGCTTATATAATGTTACTTATATGATGTTTTCAGGGCTGACCATTTGATATAGGATGAGCGATATGTGTGCTCTTCCCTGGGGAGGACTATTCCTCCCCCTCTCAACATTCCTTAGCTGCCTAGAGTTTGTTGTGTAGTATTTAGGCCTCCTAGCCCTTTCTCTATTTATGTTAGCATATCTATTGTTGTCTTTTTTCAGCTCATATTTAGGCAACCACTTTAGACTTTGTAGGTGTAGCTTCTGACATTACTATGACACACAATCTCCCAACAAACCCCTTGTTCCTCTGGCTTTTACAACTACCTCCCACACCACACCCCTGCTTCCACAATGATCCCTTACCCTTAGTTGCAATAGTTGTATTGTAAATGTGTCCACTGGAACTATGTTCCACAACTCTGCATTTTGAAGGATACGATTTTCTATAATCCTCTCAATCCTTTGTAAAGAGATGTTTCTTTGATGAGGGTGAAGACTACACTTATCTGTAGGTATAAAGACAGGTATTTAAAATGTAATTAGGGACTGTGTTAGTTTAATAAATTGGTGGTTGTAGGTTCTCCTTAAAGATCCATGGGTAGTTGGCTAGGTTTCCAGTTCCTGTCTTGATTTTTGTCTTTTTGATCAGGTCTTAGTACCAATTAGAAAGTATTATCTGTCACCAAGTTTAGTGTGCCAATACTACACCCTTATCATTGTGTGCCATGTTTCTTATTATTGTGGGTCATAGGCATCATAGCTGAGTAGGACTGTTGGTTGTTTCTTTTCCACTGAAGATTGAAGCATGCTTTCTGGCCTCAGGGAGGAGGCATTCAGGGTAGTTCCAGCTTAGGGGCCTCTAGGCTATCTGAAGTACATAGTGTCTTCAGCAATATAGAGGGGTGGGTTAGGAGGGTAAGGCTGGTATGGGAGGAGGAAAGAGAGGGAGATCTGTGATTGGTATGTAAAATTAATAAACAATTTCTTAATTTGAAAAAAGAAACGTATCTTACACCTCTGAGGGACAACTGAGAGTAAGAGCAGTGGCCTGTACTGTTTTTGGAGTATTTTGGACAACCCTGACCAACAATTCAGAGGAAAGATTCTGATGCCTGGTGTTGGGGTTTTGCTATGTAGTCTTTGGTTCTTTGAGGTAGCATTGTCAGCCTTTATAGGAAATTTTCATTTTAAATATATATATATATATATATATATATATATATATATGCATTTTATATACCAATTTAGGTATATTATAGGCATTATTAGATAGATAGTTATGATTCCTTATGACTTTAAAGTAATAGTAAGTATATCTGCTAAAGTTGTAAGAATCATGCTGCTAATGGTATTGTTTCTTTTAAAATATTTATTTATTTTTATTTTATAAATATTAGCATCTTGCCTGCATCTGTGTATGTGTACTACATGAACACCTGGTGCCCACAGAAAGTAGCAGGGAGTATCAGATCTGCTGGAACTAGAGTTATAGTCTGTTATCACCTACCACGTGGATGCTGGGAACTGAACCTAGGTCATCTATAATAGCAGCAAGTGATCTTCACCATTGATCCATCTCATCAGGCCATCATTTCTGATTAATTAATAGTGGCTATCTTAGGGCTATGCTTAGTCTATCTCCAGGATCTGAGGGAAATGGTACAGAAAACTATTAGTGATATCTAGTGAGTGAGTAATATGGACTGGAGGGATTAGTTATCCAGCAAATGGAAAATCAACATAATATTTGCACTTAAAAACAGGATTTACTTACCTTCTATTTTCCAAGTAAAATGGGTATTTCTGAACAGTGTGTATCATGGTGAGGGATCAGCCTGCTGGTTTGCCATGGTTCTTTATGAGAACTTATCAAATACCTGTTATACGTAGATTTGGGGGCTAGAAATAGAACATATGTGATGATATGCACACACATTTCTTTGAACTTTCTCTCCATCTCCTTCGTATATTTACTCATCATCACAAAGATGCCCAACTCTTAGAAACTCAGAGGGTAATTGCATTCACTTAAATGTATGTAGAAAATTTGAAGTGAGATAAGCTGCCAGAATATAGAAGTGGTACCTAATGCACTTCTCTTTCAGTATTCATTTTGATTTGAAGAATGTAGAAGGGGTCTTCATCCGAAATAGAAGCAGTATAGCAGAGGATCTTAGTCTGTGTCAGGCAGATTGCCACCTGTATCCTCTGCTGGCAAGGATAACACTGACAGCTGAGTTAAGTTATTCAGGGACAGCATTAAAATTATGAAAAATAACAGTGCCATCAACCACAGGAAGTATCTTTTCCTTTTAACAGGCCCATCAGAAGACATATCATGTGGCTTTTAAGAAAATGATATAAGGCTCATACAGTTAAAATAATTTCCGGAGCTGGCTATACTTGAGTGCATGCCCATCTAATATTTTCTCATCAGTTTGCGGACAATTGGCCCACTTTGGTGATGAGTCACTCAGTTCCTCTTTCAATTTTGGCACTGAAAACTGTGTAGGTATCTCTGATATAAAAAAAATTCCATACTGTGGCCTTAAAGTTAGATCTAGAAATAGATGACCTGTTATTTTGTTACTTTCACTAGAAAATCTTTTCGTAATCATATATTTTTATATAAAGTGCTCTAATATATTTTATCGAAGAGAAGGACCACATTAAAGCATATATTATTATCTCTCACAATACAAATTAGCTTTCGAATGTGTGTCTCTCACACACATCTTTGAGTTCCAGATCACATACACTAATTCAAAAGGAGATTTGGGAGTGGAATAAGCAAGGAAGAAGGATGACATCCCTCATGACTGCTTCTCTGTGGTGCTCTTGCAAATGTCATGTGACCATGTTCTATAAATTTGCTTCTTAAATATTCCCTGAACTTAGTAGATGCTGCAGTTCTCAGCACTGGGCATAGCTTTATGCTGGGCTGCTCATCTCCCTGTAGAGTTTTCATGTCTTTCTCTATTTGCCCTGCTCCACCTCCCAATCATTCTCCAGAATGCACTCTTCCCACATAGTTAATATAGATTCTTGACTACAAATCTGGAGTGTAAGAACATTTTTAAATGTGTTGGTTCTGCTTCAAGAGCCAGCTTTGGGGAATTCAGAGAGTGCCTGAGTAAAGAGTCAGAGTAAGACCATGGACCTAGAGCCAGAGGATCTATAAATTCTGTGTTGTTGAGCAAATTGCTGCTTTTTGTTAAAGCTTCCTCATGTTTTCACATCTGTACAACAGGAATGACATTCATCTTTAACTTACAGGTTATTTGTAGATATCAAATAAGATCAAACCTGTTAAATTTCAATGCAGTTCTGGGAATTATATTACGAAGACCATTCTGGGGGTCCAGAAGCCAGCTTCTTAGACGTCCTCCAACTCCATAGTCATTGTACCTGTTGACATCCGCTGGAAACTTTCACTGAGGTTCCCTTTGTCATGTTTCAAATTGCCCACTTTGTATAGATCTTCCACACTAGGCAGCAAACACCAAGTATTTGCTACTGGGTGACACTACTTTTGCCCCATCCCTGTGGCTTCCATGAGGTTAGATCGCTGCAGTGGTTCAAACTGCATCTACTTTTTCTTGGTAATACTTCCATTCTTTTTTCTCATTCTGAGATAAACTAAGGTAGGAACACATGAAAGCATATCAGGGCTGATGGCAGGGGGCATGCCGAGAGAACAGGAAGTAAACATTCAATAGCTAGGTCGATTTTTTAAAAAAATAAAAACACCTGGCCTCTATTTCCCTTGTATAAGGATGCTTTTAATGACTTCTTGTTACACTCACAATCTAACTGCTACTTCCCTTGAACCTTTTTTTGTTTGTTTGTTTGGTTGTCATTTTTTTGAAACAGGTTTTCTCTGTGTAGCTTTGTGCCTTTCCTGGATCTTGCTCTGTAGACCAGGCTGGCCTCAAATTCACAAAGATCCACCTGCCTCTGCCTCCTGAGTGCTGGGATTAAAGGCGTGCACCACCACCGCCTGGCCCCTTGAATCTTTTATGGCTGAGTTTGAGCTCAACCCAGAGCTAGAACCTGTCATGTCTGTATTCTTCCTCTCATGCTCTGCCTGCATTTTTATTACTAGTTCTTTTCATCTCAGGTCAAACTCACTCAGAAAAGCCTTTGAGGATGTGCCAGGTCAGAATATCTACGATTATTGCTCATTTTGTTTTTTCCTACTCATCATAAATTGTAGTAATATTTTTAATGTATAGATTACATCTCTTCTCATCAGAATGAGGACTAGAGCTATACCTACACAGATAGAAATTAGTGGAATAGAATATGTGGCATACAGTAAATTAATAAACTCTTTTTGAAAAATAGACATTTTGATATGCTCAGTATGTCCATACTGCCTTTAAAAGTTTTACTTTTCACTTTTGAGGTTTTTTAAATCTGCAAGCAACAGCAAATATGCAGGAATCTATTCCTAATTACATTTTAGCTGAAGAACGATTTCATATTTAGATTTTCCTATTGTCTTCATTGACCAAGCATAGGAATTAGTCATTACTGTTTTCTGAAGAACATGTTATTTATTGCAAACTACTGGCATTTAGAATTAACTTTTTGATGAAACATTATAAGGTTACATATTAATTCATAAGCATATACACAAGCAATAAGAATTTCTTTTATATTTTAAACCTCCTTCTTTCCCTCTAATTTTAGGAAATGATGTTAGCATCCATCCATAGGTGAGCTGATAAGCTACAAGTTAAAATACATGGGATATTTAAACATTCTCTTTAAACCCACAGCTCTCCATTGCAATTTTTTTTTAAAAAAAATCTGCATTATCATTTTAAAGGATTAAATTTATTTGGCAGTCCTTCCAAGATTCTGCTTTGAAAAATCACTTTGGGAATTAAGAAATACATTAGCTTTCTAAAACTGCACAGCTTAATACCTTCAAATCTGAATGCTCTGAGCTTGCTCCCCTTCCTGTTTTGCCACCCTAGTTAACTGAGAGGAGGAGTGAGACCCTATCTGACTGTCAATCAATAATTAGTAAAATACTGATCAGAATCAGAGTACTTGGAATTCAGGTGCATTTCCATTCATATGGATTCCACATGCTTGGTAATCTTATTTAGACTGAATGCATCCTTTAATTGTGTAGTTATCTTGATTTTCTCAACTTACTTTTCTCACTGGAATAGGTAGAATTCACATGGCAATAAGTGAATGAAATGTTAGTCTTATGTTCCACAGAGTCAGCATTTTCCTGAGCCTTTTTAAATATTCAGAAGATGTCTCAGTTCTCTTATAGGTTGCCAGATCTTCTTGTCAGGAGAATGGCTTGCATGGGCCATTTAAAAAATATCGATTCTATTTCCTTAGGTGTGAAAGTCTTAGGGACACTGCAGAATGTCAGGGATGAGAAAATTAAATTTCTATCATGATGCCATTCTAACATACACAGTACCATATTGACATACCTCTTCTAAGTTTTATTTTTCACATGAATTCTCAGTGCTTATAAAAATATTTGTATTTATTTTTCCTTTATATTTTTCATAAACACATATATATTATATAGGACACTTTTTGAAGTATCAGTATTATATTATCTAGTCAATGGGTAGTTTATCATTTGCCTAAAAACCCCCTATTATTGGATGTTCAGGCTGTTTTAAACTACTCAGCATTTTCAATATTATTGTGATGAATAGTTATATGCAAAGATAGTTTGCATTTATTTTCTTAAAAGAGATTCAGAGTATCTGAACTTACTCTCAAGAGTTGAGATTAATAACATTTTTCTACTTGCAGAGACATGGAGTCTCAGCAGGGTAGAACTTTGGGCTTCCATGATGATTCTGTACAAGCTTCATTCAATAGCATAGTTTCAAGTGCCATTTCAGCCATCATTTTTATTTCTCCAGCACCAGAAGAAACATCGTTCATCTATAGAAATAGAACAGCAGCATCAGTGGTTTTGTGCAGCGTTGGTGAAATATACCAAAGTTATGTCTTCACATTTAAAAAGCTACCACCACTGTTTCCCAAATTGAATGCATGCTATTTTATCAAGAGTATGATAAGTCTGCAGATACAATGGCCACTTGATATATTGAATGTGATTAAGTAACAGACCAAAAATTTCAGGATATTTAGGTAACAAGGTTGAAAATTCGTAACTGAAAATGGACAACGTCCTTTGTAGTTCCTGTTGACAGTCCTATTTCCAGCACACTGTGCCTACCAGAAGCACAGTCACTGCACTGCCTGGATCCTCAGCTTCGTATGTGTGCACTTTGAACACACTCAGTCACCCACATCATCTAAGCTTTTGATTGTGCTGCTACCACACTTACATGTAAGTGGCTGAGTTCATTTCCATACGTTAAATTCTATTTCTTATATTGGTTCAATACATGGTTAAGCCATTACCAGATATTGTTACTTAGAAAATGGAAACAAAGGAAACAACAAGCCCTCAGCAGGCCTGGAGCTCATATAACAGGTACCTGAATTTGGGAGAGGTAGTTCAACTTGTGTAGCTTCACAGTGAATAAAAAATTAAATATATAAGAAATATAATATGACTGTATAGTCAAATGAAATTTTATTCAATGCTCAAAGTGTTATAGATAAAGTTATTTGTTGTGATGTGAGCTTGTTTTGTTATGTCTAAGGTGATTTGAGATAAAACCTCCTATACTTAGTCCCTAGGGCTGCTAAATCAACACACATACCTTTGTACCTTAGTTTAAATGGAGAGCTGCTCATTATTTCTATGCCTATTCCCTAGCTGTTAGTTGCAGTCTATTTCTAGAACAGCAGATGTAGTCAACATATCCTTGTAAGACTTTCTTGCTGCTTATGATTGAAGGTCAGAGTTCTCCTAATGAGCCAACATTCTATTAGCTAAATAATGCTTACAGATTAGTATGTGTCTATCTATCTATCTATCTATCTGTCTGTCTGTCTGTCTGTCTGTCTGTCTGTCTATCTATCTATCTATCTGTCTGTCTGTCTACAATCAATCAATCTCTATATCATCTATTTATTTATTATGTCTTACATAGTAAGACACACAGTCTTACTATGTAGCCTTGGCTGATCTCATTATCGTGTACTCTGGACCTTCCCGTCCTATTCTTTCACGTGCTGTGATTACAGGTATGGGCCATTGTATCTTGCTCTAGTTGTTTAATTTTTCCATCTTATTTGTCCATGCACTTTAATAGTGTGGAATTGTTTTCTGCTGAGAGATTTCCCTTTCGACACTGTAGGGTGTCTCTTGTATATCATCAACCATCCTGGTAGCTGCTGCAGCAGTGAGTGATAGACGGTTCTTCTAGTTTCCCTGGTGTTCTGATGGAAGCTCCTTGCTGCTCATTCAGCCTCTTGTGCTGTGACTTCTGTGATGACACAGCATCGGACACCCAGAGGAAACTGTGGTAATAAAACTTGTGTAAATCACAAACTGGGATCTGTGCTAATTAAGAATATCGGTCTAGAGATAAATGCTTCTCTCAAATGCAGGTGGTTTTGATGTGCATTTTATATGATGCAGAGGTCATGCTGGCCCAAACTGTCCAAGTCAGCTTGATGTTCTTGTATTGGATTTTCTTCTTGTCTAGGTAGTTTTCTGTGCTGTTCCCTGTTCTCTTGGATAACTTTTCAAAAATCTAAGAGTGACATGTTTTACACTCTTATTTAGGTAAAGTTAGGGATAATATTGTGACATCTTCTCTATCAGTGTGAAGACTTTAAATAGAAGTGTCAGGGAATGACCTGGGAGGGACCTCATACTAATCTATGGCCATCGCCACAGTAAGGACCTCCTCCTCTAAATCAAGCTGCAACCTGAACAGCCACAATGTATTTTTATTACTTTGGTCTGAGTTGTTGATTTTTGTCCCTGTCAGATGGGTGTTTCCTACTTGGTGGTATTAATATTTGTAAGAAGGTAAAAGTTTTGCCTGCCTATTATTTCCTATCTTCTGAAAGAGAATCCTCATCTCAGTCATGGGGATTTATCAATTTATTAATATTCCACTTCTCTACAGGTCTTGAGTTTATTAAAAGTTTTTTTTCTCTTTGAGGAAATTTATTAAAATGGTGACCAAACTGGGCCCCCACAACTAGAGCTCTCAATCTATACCGTAGATTAATCTTTTCTTCATCTTTATAAAAATAGAAATGTCTTGACTAATCTTAATGCCACTGGCATGATATTTTAATATGATAAGAAAGTAGGGTAGATGGGCATGGCACACACAGTTACTAAATAATGTTTGTTTAATACTGTGCAGATGGCATTTTGAAAAGAATCTTATGTATATTTGTGGACCAAAGGGGCTCAGGATGCTGTCCTCTCAAACAAATGACTTTCTTTTTCTTCATCTCTGACAGCAGGTTACAGTCCTGCTCTCCCTTCTTATCTGCTGCCCCAACCCATAGCTTAGGAGAAAAATCTGCCTGAGTGGTGGAAGTATTAGATGCTTTGTATGCAGAGCCCAAGGATTCAGTCTCGAGCCAGCTCTGCTCTTGGGGGTCAATCCTGGTTCCTGTAGCCAGGTCTTGGGGTGAGCTTTAGTTGCCATGGGTGAGTCTTCCTTCACACGCCAGTGCCAGCTGTTGATGTGATTTGATCATCACTTACTGCCTGCAGAACTGTCACCTGGTCACAAACACCCCTCCCCTGCAGGGTTGTCCATCTGTTTCCACGTCTGGACATCTTCAATAGGTAAAATGTGTCTAGTTGAACTTCCTTCCTTTCCTGTCTGCCTTCAGTTTCTGTTACTATCTTTTCTTAGTATCCTCTCTCATATCTTGTCTGCCATGATGGAGCGGCCAGACCTCTGTTTTCATTTTCTTCAAATTGGCCATTTGTTTGGCTGCCAAATCTCCCTTGTTCTGAGCAATGGGGAAGGGCACACCACTGAAATATGTGAAAAGATGAAGGCAGTGAGTGTATCATGTTTCAATAGTACTAAATATGATTTTTTTAATCTCATGCTATTTCAAGAAATATATTTAAGACTCAACAGCAATTGTTTAATTTATATTCTGTAATATATAATAAATATTTGGTTTTAGATAAGTACAGTAAAAATGAATTGTATCTTTTGCTTGGGAGAAAAATATGATGGTTAACAAAACATAGTCCTTATAAATGTAAGTAAATTTTCCCATTTAAACATGGAAAGTTTTCATCAAAACTATTTTTAACTTTGGCTTGAATATTAAGAAATCTGTTTGAATTGACACTCCCATAGCACCCCCTATTAATTACTGCTCATGGCTATAAGAGCTCAGCTCTGCTTCCTGTCTCTCCTAAAAGAATGTCCTTCCACCTTGCTCAGTATCAAGTTGTCAGTTACTGATGTTGGTTAAAGCAGTTTGCCCTCCCCCCACACTCCCGGAATTAGAGGATCCTGTCTTAATCAGTGGACCTCAATGGGAATAGAAATAAGACAGACAGGTGTGGAAAACTCATTGAGATAGTGCTTCTGATAGAAGGTCAGTTTCAATTGCTGTTTTTAAATTTTGAAACAAAATTATACTAGTGGGGTAAAGGAACTTGTTTTAATAGATATCCTTAATTATTTCTAATAAGAAACTTCTTAGCTTGCTTTTCCTTTACTTTTATTGATTGGCACCCACTGTTGTCAGATTGGTGGACCGGGTGATTTTCTGGGTGGTTTGTGGGAGTAGAATTTTCTCTGTTTTCATTTGGCATTTTTGTCATCTGACAGAAGGCAGTGATTTTACTCTTGGATTCACATGTGCAGTTTCCTCTTTGGTAGTGTTCACGTAGAGGAGGAGAGCTCACGTGGTAACAGAGAAGAGCACCTGGTGTAGCAACTTTGGCGTACGGTTGACAATCAAGCCTACTTTGTAGCTTCTCCCATATATTACTGTTTTTAATATTTGCATGGAAATGAGACAAAATAATCCATAGCAGGAAAATCTGCCTTTTATTTAGAGTTGTCTAAAAACTCTGATTGCCCTTGCTTCTGTTGTCTGAATGGTTAGCTGTGTTCTATCTTTTTAAGCATGAATTGCTAAGTGTGAAGTAATTTGGGTTTAGCACGGACATTGTATCCTTCCATAATTATGGGTATTTGATTGATGATCTTGACATTTTTATGTTTTCAGTATTGTGAGGGAGAAAATCTAGTTTTAAGATTTGCCCTTTAAAAAATTAGAAAATTAAAAATTAATCTGATTGAATATTGCATGTCTGCAAAAAGAAAATTCCAGATGTCATTTCAGCTAGTAAGGAGGGTTGTTCATTTTCAAAAATTAAATAGCAATTTTAATATTTTGGTAACATTCTGAAAATGCTTTGAATCAAAAAGTCAAAAAACTTATTCACTCCAACCAATTTGCTTGGAAATACAAACAAACAAACAAGGAAACCTCTAATGAATGGACATTGTTAATTTTAAAATGTTCCTTAAGGTGTTCTGGGTTCCATAAAACATTTATTAGCAAATTATGTATTAGATATTGTACTTTAAGATTCTAATTATACTATTTTGTATAACTTACACATCAAATATTATGTTAGCTATAAACACTCTATGTGATAAGTGGTGTTCAATTTCCATTTAGTACAAAACAAACTATCCTTTAATTCTGTGTTAATTTTAGATCCATTTAAAAACCTCTGTGATCTCATTTTCCCATCTATTACTTTGGCTACCATCTCTCAATCCAAAAAAAGAGTGGTTTTCATACACGAATAGCAAACCATGGGATGTCAGAAAGATGACAAACTTTGGGATTAAAAATTATTTTATTTATTAAAAATAAAAAGGTTGATTTTTTTTAAAAGACTCTTATCGGGGACATAATCCTGACAAGTTTATTTACTCCTACGCAGTAAAAATGTTTCCACGGCCTTGCTGTTGCTGTAATTAGAAGATAGCATATGGTAGTTCTTTGGAAGCAAGTCACAAATATTATGTTACTTAGTTTTTACCCTTCCCCCATGAGATATTGTTATCTACCTATTACATATGGAGAAATCAAATCTTTAAGTGTTTTTTGTTGCTGAGAACTTCATAAATGTGTAAAATGTGTTATGATCATATCCATTACCCATTTCCTCTCTTCAAATTCATTCCCAAGTCACTTACCATTATTTCCTCCATCAGTTTTTCACCTATTTATTATTATTATTGTTATTGTTATTATTATTATTATTATTATTTTGGTTTTTTTGAGACAGAATTTCTTTGTGTAGCTATGGCTGTCCTCAAACCCGCTCTGTAGACCAGGCTGACCTCAAACCCAGAGATACTCCTGCCTCTGCCTCTCGATAGCTGGGATTAAAGGTGTGTGCTGCTACCACCTGGCTGTGTTTTTGTTTTTTTTTTTAACCCATAGAATTCACACAGTGCTTCCATTACATGCACGAGTGGAAGGCCATTTATTGGAGCATGGGGAGTCCTTCATGGGCCTCATTTTTGAAAACCACTGGCTCTCCCTCTCCTGGCAATCATCAGTTATCTATATCTCCTCAGCTAGAGTAGTACTTTATGAGTCACTCCCACATCCATGCTGGGATTGTGTGGGACTTGCTTTTTTTTGTAGGTTTTGTGCATGTTTTCACAGACACTGTGAGTTCATGTGTATATCTGCCCTGTTGTGTTCAGACACTATTTCACTGTAGTTATTCATGTTCTTGTCACTTAAAATCTTGTCACTACCTCTCCTGTTATGATCCCTGAGCCTTTGGAGGAGGAAGTGTGATGTAAATGTCCCAATTAGGGCTGAGTACTCTACAATCTCGTTTCCTCTACACACTGACCAGTTGTGGGTCTCTGTGTTTATTGACATCTACTGCAAGAAAGAGCTTTTGTTATGAAGCTTGAGAGATGAGTTAATATATTGGTATAATGATAATACTGAAGCAGCTAAATACTATGTAGACATTTAGCAGAACAATAGTATTAGTTTTCCCATAGGTACTATAACCTACCTAGGCATGGATTCTTGGCTCCATTAATAGTACTAGGCATAGTTCCATCTTGTGGAGTGAGCCTAAAATCTAATCAGAAAATGGATTTTACTCCTATAGCATTTGTGCCACTACTATACCAATGAGGATATTTTCCCTGTCTGGTAATTATTATAACTTGCAGGGTTCATGGGTGAGTAAGACTGATGATGACTACACATTCCTTCCCTAGCATGTGTAGCATTTTCTGACTCTATGAAAGCTAGACAACAGGGATACAACTTCGAAGTTGGTACTAGCTTGGAGAAAATCAAGGCTATGGATGCTGAGTTGGATTTTTTTTTCCTACTTCATGGAGTGAACACCACAGTCAGGATTTTAATTCAGATATGCATTTTCATTTCTAAAAATACATTTAAATTCCACTTATCCTGCATTGCTGTTGTAAAAACATAACTGGGTTGAATATTATATCTCCACTCACTTAGTAAATGCTTGTAAGTATTGGAATCATGATTGGGTTTCCTCTCTTTTGCCACTCTTCTAGTCTTTTCCTAACTCCTGGTTTTCATGTCTTGTTTGAACCATCTGTTTGACTAAGATTTCTCTGTGTTGCAGCACTGATTAAGGGCATTAATGGTTTTTAACTTGAAGATGTTTTTCCTGACTCCTTAATCTTAGGACTACCCAGGCTCTATAGCATCATAAATAAATGGTTGTTCTTCATAATTACCCAGTCTTGGAATTTTCCTATAGCAACAGCCAATAGCCTAAGTCCAACTGTTGCTCGAATCTTAAAAGGTTTTATTAGTAAAAACAAACCCAGAGCCAGGTATTGGAGTGAACTCTGAAAGGTTAGAGAAACAGAACAAGCTATATCCAACCTCACCTTGCCAACTTCTCAGCTGATCTTGTTTCCTCAAACTGAAAGTCTCTGTGTCCTCACCTGAATGGATCTCAGCTGAACTGCTGCACAAAATTCTAAAAGCTTAAAAGGCCTCTAGTTCCTGGTCCTCATGACTTATATAGCTTTCTGCTTCCTGCCATCACTTCCTGGGATTAAAGGCGTGTGTCACCATACCTGGCTCAGTTTCCATTGTGGCCTTGAAATCATAGAAATCCAGATGGATCTCTACCTACAGAATGCTAGGATTAAAGGCATGTGCTACCACTACCTAAACTCTATGTTTAATATTATGGCTGTTCTGGTCTCTGACCCCCAGATAAGTTTATTGGGGTGCATAATATACCAACCATATCTGACAGTTACTAAATTTAGGAACAGGGATTGACTGCAGTCATCCAGACTGTACAAAGAACATGCATAATCATATTGTCTTGCCATTTTAGTTTCCCATTCTATAGATGGAAGATTGCTGTTTTCTATACCAAGCCACTCATTCAGTAAGTGCCTGTGCTCTGGCAGGGACTCTGGGAGGATGTGGTCTTTGTCCATGAGGACATGAATTCTCTTCACGGTGGACGAGGTCAGTAGGTAAAAATAAGGCAGATACTTTAATAGTAGTAATCAGAACATGCTATATCAGAATAAATAGTTCCTAGTTAGTATAGTTAATCTTGTTTTGAATAGACAGTTATATTAAAGAATTTATTTCTGTTGTGGATACTGAAAAATTGCATGTGTTTGAGAAGTCTTGATATGAGGCTCCACGTTCTTTTTTTTTTTTTTTTTTTGGTTTTTCGAGACAGGGTTTCTCTGTGTAGCTTTGCGCCTTTCCTGGAACTCACTTGGTAGCCCAGGCTGGCCTTGAACTCACAGAGATCCGCCTGGCTCTGCCTCCCGAGTGCTGGGATTAAAGGCGTGCGCCACCACCGCCCGGCATTCCACATTCTTATATTTATATCTTTATATTTTAACTGTATGATATATTCAAATCAAATATGTTACATCATGGTCCATGATGAAGAAAACTTTAGGGAAGGCAATTTTGAAATTTAGTATTTGGATTTCTAGTGAGAAAGACACTTTATGCCTGAAACAAATTGGTAGGTAGATACATTTGGCTAATTGGTGCTCTGTTCTAAGTAGAATATTAAAGGAAGTTGAGAAAAAAAGTCCATAAGTCTACAGTGACATGTAATAGAATTTAATGGTACATGTGAAAAAATTTTAAACCACTTTATTTTCATCACTCTCCTCAAGATAACAGGAAGTTAATATGCACAGCAGATATGTATTTCAGTAACATATTAACCCTAATTTAAGATAAAATTTTTCTTAAATAGAAGTTTATTTTTGTCATTAATCATCTAACAGGAACATGTTTCAGTAGAATGGCTGATAAAATAATATGATATTTATTTAAAAAAAAAAACAACTTTGAAGGAGCAATGAGAGATGGAAAAGAGACCAAACAAACAAGTTAAAAAAAAAAAAAAGATTGTTTAGTATGTGGACATCTTTTCATACTAGTCATAAATGCTTTTCCTTTTTAAATCTCCAGTTTGCTTATTTATCATGGCTTTAGGTATATTGAAAAGCAATTTCCATACTCAGCTTTTTACTCTCTTTTCAGACTATAGTGGTTTTTTAACACAGTGATGATGGTTTCATGGTGTCAGAGAACTTGGAACAGTTTTCATTTTAAGTTTAAAGAAATCAAAAGTATACCCGACCCCAAAGGTCTCAGGAAGATCAGAGACCATTCTTCAGAAGGTGGGTCTTATACTTACGTAATTTTCATATTTAATTCATCTCAAGACATGAAAAGGATGTATCATGTTCATCTTACCTCTTAACATAATGGGGTTTCCTTTTCCCCTTATCCGAAGTTCAGTTACTTGATATGGTTGGATGTTGGGTACTTAGAAGAGTCACAAAACTCTATAATGCACGCCTTTAATCCCAGCACTCAGGAGGCAGAGCCAGGAGGATCTCTGTGAGTTCGAGGCCAGCCTGGGCTAACAAGTTAGTTTCAGGAAAGGCGCAAAGCTACACAGAGAAACCCTGTCTCGAAAAAAACCAAAAAACACAACAAAACAAAATGAAAAAACAAAAATAAAAACAAAAACTCTATAATGCATCAGTGATATCCAGACTAAAATGAGTAATGGGACCACCAACTATTTCTGAAAAACCCCAAATATTCCAAATATGCTAACTTTTTGGTCAATGGTTGGAATGTAAAGCACTTTGGGGAACTTTTGGATACATTTTAAGCTATAGAGATATTTTGAAAGCATTATTCTTATGACCTTGGCATTTGTAAAGTTTCATGAGAGTTTCTTTGCATCTGGGAATAAGAAGTACTCTTTTAGGAGTTTGGAAATTAGACTAGGATAGAGCACTGGGCTAAGCTAAGCAGGGATGTCTAAACACTAGGGAAACCATAAGAAGCTAGTAATATATGAAGCCCCTCCATCTTTAGGAGGCTTTACGTGAACTGAATGAGATCACTAATACTGTAAAGCTTCTCACGTCTCACTCTTCACCATTAAACTATGATTCATATTTGATTTCCAGTATTAGAGTTTTCAGAGATGCCAGTATGTGCCAGGCATTTTGGAGATGGAAGAGAAGGCTAAGGGATGCCTGCATTTGCTTGAAATCAGGTGGCAGGAGACATGGGGGAAAATAGATGAAACTCACTTTATAATAAATAGCTACTATGCTCCAGTTATTTTGTGGCTGAATACACCAGTATCAATAAGAGTTGTAGTGGTAATGCTGATGGTGTACATTATGTTTCAAGGATCATATTCCTATGTACTTTTTATGTATTGACTCATTAACTGCTTACAAAAACCTTCAAAGGTAGTCATTGCAATGTCCTTCTTTAAAATATCTCCATGTGAAAAAAACACCTGTGCACACACAGACTACCTGATTTGCTTCATTGTCAAAGAGTTGGACAGGGACTAATTCTGCTTTCAGATACTGGCATTCCAGGACCAGCCCCTGCTTTTTTAACTGCTTTCATTTATCATCTATATTGTTTGGGGAAATTGCTTGTACTACTCTGAGTAACCACTCAAATGGAGATTTCTTGTGTATAGTACTGGGACTTTTGCTAGTTTATGGTTCTTAGGGGGAGCCTCGTCAATCCAAGTGGCTACGCGCGCGCGCGCGCGCGCGCACACACACACACACACACACACACACACACACACACACACACTTGCTTTAATGTAGTCCTAGATTTTCTGTCAGCAGCTGTTCCCAAATAACCTCAAAGGTGCTTAATATTAATTACAAATGCTCGGTCAATAGCTCATTCTTGTTACTAACTAACTCTTGAAACTTAAATTAACCTATTTATATTAATCTACATTCTGCCACCTCTCTTTCATCTTGTACCTCCACTTGGTGTCTTGCTGGTGATTCCTCTGACTTCACCCTTCTTCCTCCCAGTCTCCTTCGGTTGGCTCTCCTGCCTAACCTTATCCTGTACAGCTATTGGCCAGTTAGCTTCTTTATTAAACCAATCACAGTGACATATATCCACACTTTAACGATATATATGCACACTTTAGGAATTTTCCACACTTTAAGGTACACACACACACACACACACACACACACACACACACAAACACACAAACACACTTACTAGCCAGGCAATAGCAGTGCACACCTTAAATCCCAGCACTCTGGAGACAGAAGTACACAGATCTCTGTGAATTCCAGGCTAGCCTAGTGACTATTACACTCTACAAAGTGAGTCCCAGGACAGCTAGGGCTGTCATACGGGGAAACCCTGTCTTTAAAAAAAAGCCAAAAATAAAAGATATACAAATACACTTATATGTATAGTGTATAATTATTTTAGGTAAGTATGAAATAACATGATTCCTTGAAGTTTTTTCAAATAGTTTTGGTGATATTTATTCCTATCTCTCCTTCTTCAGTGTTGATTTCTGCCTCTCCTCCAAAGTTAGAACCCTCTTTAAGCTTTTCCATTTCCCACTTCACATCGTATTTATTCTGTTTTTACCCTCCAAAACTTCCACTCACCTATGATCCCTTCATACTTTCCTAGTCTCTATGGTTACTCCATGCTGTATATTCATAATTGCAGATTTGTAGCTAGGGAGCACATGTGAAGAAAAAAACATGCATTTGTCTTTCTGGGTCTGGGTTACCTCACTCAATATCATCTTTTTCAGTTCTATACACTCACCTGTAAAGTAATAATTTCATTATCTTTTATAGCTGAATAGTATACCACTATGTATATGTACAACTTTTCATTTCCCATTCATCTGTTGAATGGCATTTTATTTTGTTTCTATTTCCCGGGTAGATGAATATGATGATAATGAACATAACTGAGCAGCAATCTGCAGAACAGGAAGACAAGTCTTTGGACACATGCCAAGGAGTGCTATATTTAGATCATATGGTAGATTTATTTTTAGGTTTTTTATTTTTAGGATTATCCCTATTCATTCCAGAGTAGATACACCAGTTTGTCTTCCCATCAACAGTCAATGAGAGTTCCACTGTTTCCAAAGCCTTACCTGCGTTTTTTTTTTTGTCAGTTCTTTTGTTGATTTTAGCTGTTCTTACTGGAGTGAGATAAAATCTCAAAATTGTCTTAATTTATATTCCCAGAATTGATGAGGATGATGAATACTTTTTAATGTATTTATTAACTATTTTTATTTCATTTATTGAGACTGCTTTGCTTATATCCCTAGCCCATTCTATTGGGTCATTTGTTTTCTTGACTCTGTTTTTTAGTTCTGCGTACATTCTAGATATTAGTTTAATATCAGATGGATAGCTGGCAAGGTTTTTTCTCATTTTGTGTTTCTTCTTTGTTTGGTTGACTGTTTCCTTAGTTGTACAGAAGCTTCTAGTTTTAGGAGGTCCAAGTTGCCAGTTGTTGACTATTATTCTTTGGCGATAGAGTCCTGTTCAGAAAGTCCTGTCCTAATTCTATATCTTCTAAGATCCTGTCTAATTGTCTTCTAGCAGGTTTAGTGTTCCAGGGTTCAAAATGAGGTCTTTGATCCATTTGGGTCTAACTTTTGTACATGATAATATATATGGCTTTAACTTTATTCTTTTGTGTATGAACATCCAATTTTCCCAGCACCATTTCTGAAGATGTCTTTTCTTCAGCATGTGTTTTTTTTGCCTCTTTATCAAATATCAGATGTCTGTAATTAAGAATACTCATGCTTGGGTATTTCATGGATAAGAAGATGTGGTAAATCTCAGCTTGTGAAGTTGAGGGAGCAGAATGCCTGTACTGGTATGTTTCTTCTGCTTCTCCTTTTATTCCACTCTGGCTTCTAGCCTATATGATGTGGTGACACTTGCATCCAAGGTGGGTCTCTCCACTCACTAATCTCTCTGTCTAAGCCATTACAGACAAATCAGAAAAATGCTGCACTAATACCCGTTCCCCACCAAATCAATCTGACAACCAAGATTAATGATCCCAACCCCAAGCCTACATAGAGTTGTAGTGGTTAGTCACAGTTCTTAACTTAATGGGTGAGCTCCATTTGGGCATGTTCATAGGAGATTTTCTTGATCATGTTCATTGAGGTGGGAAGACCTATTAAACTGTGAGTGGTACACTCCGCTGGACTTGGATACTAGACTGAATTAAAATGTAGCATGAATCTTAAAGGTTCTTACTAATAAAATCAAACCTGAGCCAGGTATTGCGGTGAACACTGGAAGATCAGAGAGACAGAACAAGCCACAGCTACCTCACCTCACCAGTTCCTCAGCTGGTCCTGTTTCCTCAGACTGGAAGCCTCTGAGTCCTCATCCAGAATGAATCCCAGCTTAACTGTGCTGTTTCAAAGCCTGAAAGCTTAACCAGCTGAATGCTTAACCAGCCACATGCTTAACTAGCCAAATGCTTAACCAGCCAAATGCTTTTAGCTTCTGGTCCTCACACCTTATATATCTTTCTGCTTTCTACCATCACTCCTTAGGATTAAAGGCTTGCTTCCTGGGATTAAAGGTGTGAGTCACCATGCCTGGCTGTTTCCAAAGTGGACTTGAACTCACAGAGATCCCAGATGGATTTCTGCCTCTGGAATGCTAGGATTAAAGGCGTGTGCTATCACTGCCTAACTAGTGGCTTTTCTGTTCTCTGACCCCAGATAAGTTTATTAAGGTACACAATATTTTGGGGAACACAATACTACCACATTAAAAGGAGGATGCAAGTGGAGCACCACGGCTATCATTCTCTTCTTCCTGATTACAGATGCGATGTGGCCAACGACTTCAAGATTTTGCCACCTTGGCTTCCCCAAAATCCTGGAATATATCTCAAACTGTGGCGCAAAGTAAGTTCTTTCATCCTTAAGTTGCTTTTGCTACGTATTTTGTCTTAGCAAAATTACATAATAATCAATACAAGAGGGAAGTATTTTCTAGTAAGAAGAAATCATTGTCCTTCCTATCAACTAGGAATAAAGCACCATAAAAATCCTCACTCCCTGTGTGTGCGGGCAAAGTTTCTCAGAGGAGATTAGAAGAGCATCCAGCTTTTCTCAAGCACCAGTGAATGGATTTCAATTCCCGTAGCCTATCATTCACACGATTACACAAAAAATAATAATAATAAGGGTGAGAATTAGCAATAGGACAGATTTAATAAATAAATCTTAAGGGCTAACTGAAGGCCTGGGTTTAAAGATAAAATAAAAGTTTAAAGGGTTAACAGAAATCTCTTCCAAAGACTCTCTTGTTGCAAATAAAAAAACAGTTTTAAAATTCTCTGTGTGTTCAAATGTCAATTATTGCCAATTTCACAGGCTCCTCAAACAAGAGATTTTCATTTAGCAGAGCCAACTTTACTCTATCTGCCAAAAGCTCATAGAATGGCCCCTTTCCATCTGGTGAATGTTCCACAATGAAATTAGAACTGTTGGAAAAATAATGGAAATCTACAGGCATGTATTACTGTAGCTGAAATGTGATATTTTGTTAGAGATCTTGTTATAAATTGCTTAGTTAAGGGCCAATGTTAAGTTCTTTGGAACAAGAAATCTTTGAGTTTCTTTTTTGTTTTTCATTTGTTATTAGTGTACCAGAATTATAAAAAAAAATGAGTTTAAATGTTGTATTTTCTTATATACTTATATATGAAATGTTTCATATATGCATGTAACATAGTTGAATTTTATCCATTCCCCATACATTCCTGTCTCTTCATCCCCACTTTACCCTCACCCTGGTACATTCTCAACTTTCCTTATTATAACTGAGGCAATTTCCTATTCCATTTAGAAATAAACCATTCTAAACATATAGTGGTGCCTACATTGCCAGCCAGCAATATTCAATACTATCTGGTGAGTCTCATAACTCACCTTGGAACATCAAATGAAAAGTTTAGGTGCCCAACCCTGAAAAAAGTAATAATATGTAATGATTTATAAGTAACTTCAGGAATCAAAAATCTTTTGCACATAGAAATTTGAAAGAGGGGCTTTACAAACTTAAAAAAAAAACCGTATTAGACATTTCTGAAAAAGAAGGCCTGTTTTAAGTCCAATACATAATTTTATTTCCCATAGGTTCATTTACTCAACTCTGCATTGCTGACATTTCCATCTTTGAAGAATTAAATGAACTTCTCATATAATTTTCTACTACTTTGTGAATAGGCCACAAAGGAGATAGCTCAGTTAGTGAAAAAATGGTCTGCTTTTCCAGAGTACTAGGAAAAATTAATTGTGTGTGTGTGTGTGTATGTACATAGATGTATGTTCATATGTACCTACATGCATATATCTAGGTGTATTCAGAGATGAGCTGACTTATGCATAATGTATATATGATCATAATCAAAGAGAGGAAAGGGTAGTTTCAGTTAATAAAATGCTATTATTATTATTATTATTATTATTATTATTATTGAGACAGGGTCTCTCTACATACCCTTCATTGTTCTGGAACTCACTAGGCAGATTAAGCTACCCACAAAGTCGCAGATATTTCCCTGCCTCTGGCCCCCAAGTGCTGAGATTAAAGGCATGTGCCATCATATCCAGTTCAAATGTTAGCTTTTGAAATGTGACACACATGTACATGTTTTTCTTTTCTTTATCTTATTTTAGTGGTTGAAGACAATGTCCAAAATTCTTACCTTGTGCTTCATGAGAAATTTAATTTTATCAAATTCTTTAAATCAGCATAAAATGCTGTCCAGTGATTGGAAGAATACTCTAAGGTTCAGAAAATGAGAGTCATCAGAGACCTAAGAGAGGAAAACAACAGGATAGTCCTAGGTGAGATGTTTTCAGTGTTCATATTCAGGCAAACCACTAAATAGGCTCCCTGGGCCAGTGCTCTGGAGAGCATGCATTACAGGGAAAGGGGTCTTCTTATTCATGGTATAGGGACTTCCATTCATCTGGAGAGCATGCATTACAGGGAAAGAGGTCTTCTTATCCATGGTATAGGGGCTTCCATTCATCTTGAAACCTGCACGGCACATTCTTTCCCATTTTGCCTCATGATTCATTCCCAGGCCTACCTTTGGTTAGCTTTAATTGACAGAAACAAATAGGAAGTCACTGAAACTTCAGTTCAGAAAGGATTGAAATTTCATGTTGATGTGTTTGTTCTTCAGTTTCTGTTCAGAGACCAAAGGCTCGAGCTTAGAAAGACTTATAGATATCTGAATTTGCAAGTGGGGTGTCTAGCAGATTTACAAAGCTTTGGTAATTCAAGGCTTCCAAGTTAAGAGTTGATAAAGAAGCCTCTGCTTATGGGCAGTGGACCCATAAATTTTTCCTGGAAATATGAATCTCCTTTAGATCTGTCACAGTTAATACAACATGGAGCAATATAGATGGAGACTTAAATTGATGAGGCACATGTGGAAATTGATAAAGGAAGTTTGATTCATCATAACATTGAAATTTATCTAAATTCAATATTGTTAAACATTCTTAAAGATCAGATGAATTATACATGAAGTATATAGATTATTTGTCCCTGGCAAACAATGGTGACATTTCTGTCTGTCACTTAGTATGACAAGGTTAGCATGTTTTATTCAAAACTTTTAAGCAGTAAAATGATTTGTATGCATTACTCTTTCTTTGGACTGCCAGGAAAGGCAGGAGCAGCTCAGTTATTCTGTGACATTGAGTCAGCATGTACATAAAAAATGACAGGACAGAATTGCCTCAAATATCTATAAAGCTCTTGCTTAGGTTCTGTAATCATTTGGTGTAAAGAAAAGAAACAATGAGATCATGAAGATAGAAGTCTGCCCTAGACCCCAAAATGAAACATAACATCATATACCAGAGTAGAAAGACTGCTTTTGTGATGTAATGAATATAGAATATTCATGACTGTGAACAGATCCCTGGAAACATTTTGCTTTGGTTTCTAAAGAGATTTTATAGCAAAATATTTATTTTCTAAGTAATTAAGCTTAAGACCCTGACTATATTGTCCCTTTAGTAGTTAAATCCTAGGTAGGGTAGGGAAGGTCTTAGCTAACTGTTCGGATTTTGCATTCTCTGTCAGTATAGCATGGGCATAAGCAGGAATGATTAGCAGGGCCATGATTGCAGGACCACAGCTCCTGAACAGAGATGGATAACATCCATGATGTGTTTTCCTTTTCTGTGATAACTGTCCAACTTGGCAGGGCATCAGAGTCCGAACAGAGAGTGATGGAGAAGAAGCAGACCTCAGTTCATCTCACCGTTCCTTGTCTTTTCTGTCCCTAGGCAGACACCAGAAGAGCACACAGAGAGATGCCACTTTGTTTTTCTTCCTCTCATGAAGTTCTAGAGCAGAAATGAACTTTGAGGAAATTGCACAAGGTTAAGTCACATAGATCCTAGGGGTCTTGTAGTACTCACAACTGTAACTACTGCTTTGGAGACAAAGTCTGACTGTGTCACCCGTACTGTCCTTGAACTTGTGATTTCACTGTCTCAGTGATTCCTGAGTGTCATTACACTTTTTATTCCACCATATTTTATTCACAGATGGCTTACAAGCACTTCAATAATGTGTTGTGAACCAATAACACATATGCATACTGGTACATAATGGTGGTCAGAACAAAGCATTTTATGTATTTGGAATGTGTGTAATAGAAGAATAAAGACCCATTAACATGCAAAGCAGTGGTTCGTAGGTGTGAATGTGGCTACTGGCACTGGGTGAGTGGGGAGAGGACAAAAGGGAGGGACTAGCCAATACCCACTATTGCTTCTTTTCTCCACCCTTTTCTTGAGATAATAACTACAAAGAGTGCTTTTCTATCTCATTGCTAAAAACATTCAATTATATTCACTGCAGTTTCAAATATGTTACATCTCAGACACCATAAACTGGCATACATTTGTCTTTCTTCTGTTATCTGCATATGACTTTAAGGAAAGAGCCCTCTTCAGAGTGTATTAATCTCTCAAATTTATTTTAACAGCTGGTGATTCTAACTGATTTTAATTGGCACAAGAGAAACATTAAAGTATAAATTTTTCCTGGAATTATTTAATAGAGAATACTTGATGGAAGGAAAGAAATACTTTGAACTCTCTGTCCTGGTCTACATCTTATGTTATATTGAGCCTGAACCCTAGGGTTGCTGTCATCCATCATATCAATGATGTGGCAATACATTTCTGGTGACTCTGACAATCACTGCTATTAATTAAATATTATGTAACATACTTAACCCTTTATTTCAGTATCTTCTTCAACACTGCTATCCTCAGTATTTTTGGCATCACAAATGGTTCAAGCAACTTTGTAGTTATTCGAAAGATTTCCTTACTCCAAAGTTAGAGAACCTTGTGAAAACAAATCACAATCCTTTGCCTTAAAGAGACTTACAGGTGGCAGCAAACTTTTGGGATGTTATGTCATCTTTCTGGGCTGTCATTTTAAGTGATGCTGTCTCCATAGAGGAAAATGTTTCTAGAAATACTCTGACCTTTCCATTTTATAGCGTGAAAGTGACAGGATCTAAGAGGAAGCACTTCCCAAGTAAATGTGGCGAGCTTGAATTTGAAATATTCATCATGTTTCTGTTGTGAATAGGCAAACCTCTGCTAGAAATCAGAGTCTGCCCATCTATTGAGGTTATTCATTCCATGCAAATCCCAATGCACAGGAAATGAACAAAAGATTTCCTTTCTGTTGGTATGCATTGTTACTTCACTACTCCATTTTTGTCCACAAACTTGTTTCTCGACTTTTCAGTATTAGTAGTTTGTTAAGTTCTTAAACAAATATTTGTGGTGTCCCCAGACTTGGGAAAGCACCAGATTTAATGATATTGTCCTTGCATGGTAGTTGGCCTGGCCTACAGTTTTTTTTATCATTTGTGCTTTTTTAGATAGACTTTTCAAGAATGCTTGGGAGTCCCCTAAAGCAAAACAAAACAACAACAACAAAAAAACAAACAAACAAAAAACCCACACATATGTGGTGATATTTTAATTGTGCTGAAATGTGATTTTATTTGTATGTTAATGAATAGTTTGCCTGGAGATCAGAGGTCATTAGTGAGCCAGGAACAGAATTCAAGTGTGGTAGACCATGCCCTTAGGGCAGGCAGAGTCTCTGTGTGGTCAAGGACACAGCCAAGCATGGTGATCCTTGAGTCTTTAATCCTAGTACCAACCATAGAGACCAGGAGGTCTGTATAGACAGGCAGTGACAAGGAAGTCATGTGGCCAAGCTTAGAGCCAATGAGAAGGCAGAACAGGAAAGCAGTAAACTCAAGACACACAGGAAGAAGTTCTCTCTTTCAAGGGAAGGACAGCAGCAAGTGATAAGATAAGGTGGTCTTGGCTCTTTGCTGGTACTCGGATCTCTTAGGCTTTTAACTCTGTTATTTGGCTCTCTGTTCGTTATGTAATAAGACTGTTTAGAATTTTGTCTACAAACATATGGTAAGGAAAGGGAATCCTGTGCTCCTTGTTTGTTTCTGTGAGCATGGCTTGCTGGCTCATCCTGTTACCTGTACAGGGAGTGAGAGTTGTGTTTGGCAGATGAGGATTCCGATTTGGTCTTTGCTCCTTGTTCAATCAGGACCACATTCCATCTGTACCAGAGTTTTTCCTATATGAAAAAGGAGAATGCCTTGCTAGGGCATTGTCAAATGTATTGAGTGTGCCAGCAGAGATCAGACTCCTTTAATAGGTGATTATTATCAAGGCCTTTCCTAGGATCATGAATGTAACAAATAACAAAAATGAACAAAAACCTTAATAGTGGAAGACAGGCTAAAACAAGCCCTGTGGAAGCTGAAGCAAAGTATTCTGGTAGTTTTGGAGGGTTTGATAAATTTTGATTATCTGATTCCTTTACTTTTTTCTAGTTTTTGTCTTGTATGTCTGGGCTCTCATTATGAGAAATTTTAAATTATATAAATTCAGCTGCAAAAACACAATGGCATGGGAGAAAAGAGAAGACAAAAGCACAGGGAGTAAATGAGTTGCTCACAGAATTTAAATAGCAGTACGGAGGACATGCGCCTTAAAATTCAAGGAGCTCCTCTGCAGCAACTGCTATTTGACTCAGCTCTTCTTGGGAACATCACACGCTGTTTGCTCCAGTTCTTCTAGTGACTGTTAAAATGGTATGTTTTGGGATGGGGTGTGCAAGGTGTGCTTTGCATTGTGTATGCTGCTGAGGGTGTAAGTGTGCACAGTCATGTGGTACCCAAGCCAAGATGTAAAACTGTCTTTATTGCTCTCCATCTTACTGCCTGGAACAGGGTCTCTCACAGGAGTTGGAGGCATGCTATTTTGCCCAGAATGTCTAACCAGAAAGGGTTAAATAGCCACCTTGCTCTGCCCCTATATGCTAGTGTTACAGGCTTGTGCAGCCATGCTTGCATTTTTAAGCAGATGCTTTGGATGTTGGGGATTCAAACTAAGGTCCTCATGCTTGCAGAACATGTGCTTTCAACCAATGATCGAGCTCATCGGCATTCCATTCTCAACGAACACAGAGCACAGAATTCAAGTAAACAATGATCTGTTTTAATGCTGAGAGGGAAAACAAAACAAAAAACACAAAACTTAAGAAATGTTGAGAGATGATGTATTTTTCTCTGCAAAGTTCCTTCTTATGGAATCATCAAGGGTCCTTTTAATTACAAGTGATTATTGACTACTTTCTAAGCTCCAACTCTCCCGTAGTTCATTGATTTTTATTATTCACAATTCTTAATGGCCTTCATTTACGTTAAGTAGCCAGATTTACTTTCCTTTTTTTTCTTGTATTATCTTTATTATCTGTTTCATGCCACAGTTGCCTGGGATATTTTGTCTTTTATTTCTCTGGAACTGTCAGAAATTTGTCTAGACCTTAGATAGCTGTGTGATGTTTCCAGTGGTATAGAGGGCTTAAAGTATTATTTCCCCACAATAAAGGATCATAACCTGAAACTGTGAGCTAAAACCTTTTATTCCATAAGTTGCCTTTTCATAGTACTTTTTTTAAAAAATCACAACAGGAATGAAACTAAGATACATTCTCCATTATAATATGAACCTTAGTTTGTACACTGTGTGCATTTATAAATGTGTGTGTAAGAGAATGTGTGAGTGTGAAGGTCATTGGTCTTACTAAATACAGCCTGATTTTTCTGAAGCATAGCTACTTACTTGAGCTCCTTGAAATGCTCAAGAATTAATGCCTCCACTTGATGACTCCAAACAGCTCTTGGTAGAATGACTTAGGATATTCCAAGAAGGAATTTACACAATGATTCACTCTACTTTGGTGAAGTTTTTATGTGTGAAATAGAACACAACTGTCCTATATTTCAAGTAAATTAAAAAAAAAATCATTCCCAGGGCTAACAAACATTCTAATTCTGGCTTGCCTTTGAAGGTAGTAACATTATTTTCTTTATCCTGACTTGCTGCTTCTTGTAAAGAGCAACCTCCATTTCATATTGTTGGAATTATCATATAATGTGTGAGACAAAGCCCAAAATAGACATCTTTTAAAAATTTTTTATTAATTAATCAATTAATTTTTCTCAGCCCCATCACAGTTTCCCTTCCCTCCCTCCTTTCTTCCCAATCCCTCCCATAAGCTCCCCTCTCCCCCACATTCACTGCCACTTCCTTCCCTTCAGAAAAGTACAGTCCTTCCATGTATATCAGCTAGCCATGGGAGATCAAGTTACAGCAAGACTAGGCACCTCATGTCTATTAAGGCTGGATGAGGCAACCCAGCAAGAAGAAAGATCCAAAGAACAGGCAACAGAGTCAGAGACAGGGCCATTCCCCTGTGCCAGGAGTCCCACAAGAAGATCAAACCACACAACTGCAACACATGTGCAGAGGGCCCATGTCAATCCCAAGTAAGTTCTCTGGTTGTTGGTTCAATATTCATGAAGCCCCTTGAACCCAGGTCAGTTTACTGTGTATTTTCTGGCAGAGTCCTTTGCCCCTCTGGCTCCCATAATCCTTCCTCCACCTCTTTCATAGGATTTGCTGAGGTCAGCCTAATGTTTGTCTGTGGGTCTCTGCAACTATTCCATAAGTTACTCGGTAAAGCCTCTTTGATGACAATTGGGCAAAGCAATGATCTATGAGTATAGCAGAATATCATTAGGAATCATTTCATTGACTTTTTTTTTCTTTGTTGCCAGTTATGTTTGGTTCTATCCAAGACCTCTGGGTTGTTCAGCCTCTGGGGTCAGGCCATACAGGCACAAAACAGACATCTTATGCCACCAAAAAAAAACAAAAAAAAAAAAAAAACAAAAAAAAAAAAAAAAAAAAAAAAAACCATTCAGTGGCAGGAATGGGATACATTTTGTTCAGTTGTTAGTTAAAGGGAACATATAGACCATCAGAAAACATCATGGGATATTGAGAAGTTTATTGATTACTCAACATAATCTGATGGCCCTGTTGTTGAAGACACTACTTCCTTATGTTGTTGATGCAGAAAATTGAGCTGGTGTTCAACTAGAAGCTTTACCCCTACTAACTAGCATTCATGGTACTAGAAGGGACTTTACACACTGCTGGAACAGAAAAGTAATCATCAATTCTACCTAGCTATAGATCTTGCAGCCTATAACATAGACTGACCTGCAAGACATACTGGTATAATAGGGTCACAAATGTTATGGGCATAACAAATAAATCACTTTTTGATTGTATTTAGGCCAACTTCATGAAATGGAACCTGTACATGACACTGCTAAAATGGCCAAGAACCTGAGACTAGATAAGCCATGGAACTTTGGGAAAACTTACAACTATTTTGCTAAATGAACATAGCAATAACATAACTCCTAATGACATATTGCTATACCCATAGAGGATAGTACAACTAAACTCTCCTTAGAGAAGTTTGTTCTTGCAGTAGACAGCGATTAGCAAAGATACCCATAGTTGGATGATGTACAGAAAGTATGAGACTTAGGAGCACTCAGCCTAATAAGTTGTCTTTTTCCAACCCTTCCCCTCAAAGATCAGGGATCCATGTGGGGAAGGAGGAGGAAAGATTGTAATAGTCAGCCATGGTAGAGGACTCTAAGGAAACAGTGTCTTCCAGACACAACAGTACTTATACACAGATGAGTTCATAGAGTCTGTCAAAATATGTACAAGACCTTCATAGTTTCAAAATAGACAAAATTCCAGCACTCAGAAGGGAAATTGCACACAAAGTATCACCTATCACCAAACTTTTGGATGTAGTCTTTGAGAAGATCATGGATCCTGGTGACTCCAGCCTAATCAATGGATTAAGCCCCTGATAAATTTGTAATATGATGAAATTTATTGCAAGTGGAGCACAGCTGGAGTAAGCAATTCACTGAGCATGTCCTGAAAAGATATGCCTTGTCCTTGCTGCCTTTCCATCTCTCTATACTCTCTGGATGTCATGAGCTAAACAGCTTTACCATGTCCTTCTGCCATAATGGTCTGCCTAACCTGATAGACCCTCAAACAATGGAGTCAAGTGCCATTCATGAAACCTCTAGAATTTCTAGCTCAAATAAACCTCATCCACCATTAAGCTGATTTTTCTCAATAATTTCTTATAGTTACAAATAAGTCTCTAGCATGAAAATTAGGATGTTTGGCCATCCTATTGCCAGAGTAGGTCAGGTCAGGCTTTCTTTCAACCATTGCCAGTAGTCTATTGTGGAGGTATCTTTATGGATTTCTGTGGACCTCTCTAGCACTTTTCTTCTTCCTATTCTCATGTGGTCTTCATTTATCATGGTCTCTTATTCCTTGTTCTCCCTCTCTGTTCTTGATCCAGCTGGGATCTCCCACTCCCCTAAGCTCTCTTTCCCTCGACCCTTGCCCTTCATTACCCCCACTCATGTCCAGGTTGTTCATGTAGATCTCATCCATTTCTGTTATTGGGCGATCTCTGTGTCTTTCTTCGGGTCCTGTTTTCTAGGTAGCCTCCCTGGAGTTGTGAGTAGCAGTCTAGTCATCTTTGTTTTACATTTAGTATCCTTCTATGAGTGAGCATATACCATGTTTGTGTTTCTGAGTCTGGGTTACCTCACTCAGGATGATTTTTTTTCTAGATTCATCCATTTGCCTGCATACCTCATGATGTCATTGTTTTTCTCTGCTGAGTAGTATTCCATTGTGTATATGTATCACATTTTATTTATCCATTCTTTAGTTGAAGGGCATCTAGATTGTTTCCAGGTACTGGCTATTCCAAACAATGCTGATATGAACATAGCTGAGCAAGTGCCCAGGTGATATGATTGCATATACCCAAGCATTCCTTGGTATATAAGTATATTCCTTGGTATATAAGGAATGCTTGGTTATATGCCCAAGAAGAACCAGATACAGAGATCCATGGCCAGGCCCCGGGTAGAGCTCTAGGAGTTGAATTGGTAAGAAAGAGGAGGGTTTGTATGAGTGAGAATTGTTGAGACCAAGATTGGAAAAAGCACAGGGACAAATAGCCAAATGAATGGAAACACATAACTATGAACCAATAGCTGAGGAGCCCCCAACTGGATCAGGCCCTCTGGATAAGTGAGATGGTTGATTAGCTTGCTCTGTTTGATAAGCATCTAGGCACTGGGACTGGGACCTATCCTCAGTGCATGAGCTGGCTGTTTGAAACCTGGGGCTTATACAGGGACACTTGGCTCAGCCTGGGAGGAGGGAACTGAACCTGCCTGGACTGAGTCTACCAGGTTGAACTCAATCCCCAGGGGAGTCTTTGTCCTGGAGGGGATGGGAATGTGGGGTGGGCTGGGGGAAAGGCAGGGGGGAGTGGGGAGAACACGGGAATCCGTGGCTGATATGTAAAATTAAATTAAATTATAAAATTAAAAAATAAATAAAAAACAAATAAACAAATAAATCTCTCCTAATCCTTAAACCCCTTAAAGTTTTGTCAAGGTAAAGACTTGTAAAATCTTTCAGTACTCTGGTAGTTTCTTCAGACAAACTTTAGTTTTGTGTTTCAGGGAAACTCTACAACCTGTGAGTTACTTAGACAAGAATAGATATTGAGTCCTATTTTGTGAATCCTAGTATTTGCACTTTGACAACAAATGTCATCTATGATAATTTATATGATAATTAGATTGGTACCTAGCTCAGAAATGAAATTTTTCCATGTATAATAGATTTATAAAATCAGGCAAGACCTCATGTAATTTGTTCCCTTAAGGTATAAAGTTCAATAGTCTATATAGTATTTTTACATTCTTGTACAAGGGTTACCAGAATCTAATTTTAGAACATTTTTATTACACTTCTCCAAATGCCTACTATAGACATGGTCTCTACATCTTTGCATATTGACAGCTTGTCTAAATACTTGGATTACAGATGTTGTGGTGCTGATCCAGCCTTTAGGTGGCTTTTGGGGATTCAACTTGGTTGTGATGCCTGTGCAGTGAGCATTTTGACACACTAACCTATGTCCCCAGCCTGTGATCCTTGTCCTTGGCTTACCTTAGTGTTCTTTAAGTTCATCCACATCATATGTGTGTCAGGACTGTGTTTTCTCTGCAGCTTGTGGCTTTTGGTATGGTTCCGCAACACTTTGTTCATCCATTCACCAGTTAGACATCTGGATAGTTTCCACGACTGACTATTACAAAATAGTGCTACTATGAGCATTTGTGTATAAGTTTTTATGTGGACATATGCTTTCATTTCTCTTGAGTAGAATACTAGGGGTAATATTGCTCCATATGGTAATTTTGTATTCATATGGTAACTGTATATTTAACATTTTGAGAAACTGCCAAGCTGTATTATAAAGTCAGCTTACCATTTTAAATTTTCCCAGCAAGGTTTTCATGAGGATTGAAAGACTGAGTAAATCATTGGAGAAATAAAAGCTAAAATACTACCTTGCCTTGTTCTGTTATTTTATTTTGTCTATCTCCATCTAGGAATGAAGCAGGAAAGAAATATTTAGTATGTTTTTCTTTTTAATCTATAAGTTATCTCATAGATCTTTGTAAGGTATTTCCCAGACTTCTTATTCGCAAAGCTAATGGGTTCTTATTTTGTAACATGCTTCCAATGAAGCAAAGACTGAATGTAAGACTGTTATTTTCAAGTTAGTTCTCCAGTTACCTATATATGTTCAGGTGACCATTCCAACATTGGCTAGCCATATCTCAACAACATGCCAAAGGTTTCACAGACATTTAGATGAGAGAAGTTGTGGTCAATAAGACCCCAGGAATTCCAGGACAAATAAGCCTTAAGGGATAGCTTTTTGATAGAGGGTGATTAGTTGAGAGGTACTATAACTTATATGCCAGAATACAGGATTCTTGAGTTCCTCAGACCATGACCAAGAGGAAGAGCCAATCTTTCCTTTTCTTCACATAACATGAGATTATATTCTATAGCAGCAAAATATCACATCCCCATTATCTGCTTCTGAGATGTGCCACAATGCCTTTTACTTGCTACACAGTCACACTGATAAGTAATCAAAATGAAAATTCTACATTGCTAAAAACATATTTAAATTTCATTTAATCATACATATTTAGAGGTCAAGGAATTACTGTTTACTATGCATTTATCTCTATATTCCTCATTTGATACCCAAACTATGAGAAATGTTTCCAACATTTTTTTACAGATGACTAAATAATACTCAAATCACTTGCATATCTCATGCTAAAGAAAGATGAACATTCATTTTCCAACTATTAAAGCAAACAGTAAAGCAAAGGAACAATGACGTCAGTAACAAAAATGCTGCTACTTTAAATATTCATGCAATAGGCAGCTATTCTTAGTGGCAAACTTAATTATTACTTAAGACATAAATATTCACTTGAATATTGTTATGCTATAGAATTTAAAAATAGGTCACTAGGGTGAAGAGTTTCTGAGATCGTATGTGGAAAAGGTGATATTTTTTTCTTCTGTAAATGATATTTTGAGACACTGAAATTCTGGCTTTTCAGTGGAGGAATATGGAATCACTTGGCTATGGTTTTTCCCCCAAATAGAGAAACCAGGCCTTACCAAGTATTTCACAAACTCCATTGACATTTCTAGGTATAGCATAATACACAAATCTACATCAACAACAATACCTAATTCTTTAGGTCATGCATATTTAAGGGCCTGGTGGAATATTTCCTCTTTGGATTTTAAGCAGTTGACTGTAGTTTCCTTTCTACGTTTACTGAATTTAGGTTGCATGATTATGAATGTTCTTGTTTCCATTCTAGAATTATATTGGGAAAAATATTAATTTTTTATTGATAGTTTATTTTATTTTTTAAAGAAAGGGTCTGACTATTACATAGGCCAGGCAGACTTTAGACTTTAAATCCTCCTGCTTTTACTTCTTGGGTGCTAGGATTACATATTTGTGCTATTACAAATATCTACATTTTTAATAAAAATATGTGACATGAGTATAAAGCTGACTAATGAATAACAATTGAAAAGAAATTAAAACTAGTGAATGCCATTAATAGTAGGGCTCAGGAAAATATGGGAAGGACATCACAAAATGTGTTTTTGTTTTAAAGCTTTATTGAGAAATTAGAATGAAAAGAAATGAAGTCCATTTCACAGAAAAAGTTTAAGCAAAATTTAAATGATTTAACACTCAGTTTGTTTTTTTATTCATCACCACCTGAAATTTAAGTATAAGAAACTCAAGGATTGAGCAGATGACCACTAAGCTGCTCCCAAGATTTAAGTTGGGGGAAGTAATATGCAATTTAGATACTGAAATGAAAAGAGAAAAAAAAATTAGCAGAATAGTAAAATCTTCAAAGATATTCATAAATATTTATGGCAAATAAAATCTAAAATTTAAGATTTAAAAGTCAAGAATCTCACTGCACTTGAAGTGAGTAAGAACCATGAAACAACTGACAACAAATGCTGATGAGACTGTAGATAAAGGAGAACCTGTTTTCACAGTTTGTGGGATTCTAAACTGGTGCAGATACCCTTGAAACCAGTGTAGAGAATCTTCCAAAAGCTAAGAATAATATTTCACATGACCAATTCAGCTGCACCACTACTTTGCATATGCCCAAAGGGCTTGATATCATACTCCACAGATACTTGCTCAGCCTTGTATACTGCCACTCTATTCACAATCGCTGGCAAATAAAACAACCTAAATGCAGTTCAACCAATGAGTGGATAATGAAAATGTGGTGCATATACACCATGGGATATAATTCTGCTGTGGGAAGGTGTTTCTGTATGCTGTGAATTGTGTTGCTACCATTGGTTATTAAAGAAGCTGCTTTGGCCTCTGGCAAGACAGGTTATAGCCAGGCAGGAAATCCAAGAAAAGACAGAAGGAGAGGAAGGGTGGAGTCAGGGACAGAAGCCAGCCAGCCAGCCAAGGAGCAAGATGCCAGCAGACCAGTAATGCTGCAGCCATGTGGCAAAATGTATATTAATAGAAATGGGTTAATTTAGGATGTGAGAGCTAGCTAGAAATAAGCCTGAGCCGTAGACCAAACAGTTAGCAATTAATATTAAGCCTCTGAGTGATTATTTTATAAGCCGCTGTGGGCTGGGTGGGATGCAGGGAAACTTCTTGGCTATGCTATTCAGTCTGAAAGAAAAGGAAAACTTGAAATTTTCTGGTAAATTGATGGAACTAGAAAATATTATACAGAGTAAGACAACCCATACTCAGAAAAACAAATGTCACAAGTTTTCTCTCATTTGTGGTTCAAATAATTGACTATAGGGTGCCCAGTCCCAACTGGTACATCTAAAATACAACCTCTACATCTAAGTCTCAGGGATCATCATGGCAGAAGGGCAGAAAGATTGTAAGGGCCAGAGGAGTAGATCATCTGCTGCAAGCTTGTGTCATTTATATATGATAGGGACTCTTTACCCATTAACTCTCAACAATAATGGCTGACAAAACAAGGCCTGTATAACTTCAAAGGCAGTTGACATCTCAATGTGGGTGGGACAGTCTCACAAGGCTCCATGTCTAGATAAAGAACCAATGGCAATTTATAACTTCCAAGAGAGGGAGAATCATTTTTTCTGGGATGAGCCTCCTAATTAGTTCTCCAATTCCAAGGTGTCAGTCTTAAACACAAATATATTCATTTGTTCATGTCTACATGCACACACACACACACACACACACACACACACACACACACACACGTGTATATATGAAATATAAAAAAGAAGCGGCTAGAAATTTAAGAGGAGTTTGGAGGAACATGAGAAGAACTTGAAGATAAGTATAATTTTCTTGTGACATATTTGTCATTGTGTCTCTCCTAAGTAATATAATAGTATTCCCAAATGAAATTATGCTTTTATTTAGCTTATTTTTATCTATTGGGTGATTGCTATGGTTTGGGACCAAAGAGTTCAGGTGTTGAAGCTTGGTGTTCAGTGTGGTAGTGTTTGATGGTGGTGGACTTTTGGGAGGACTCTGGAGGTATGCCCTTAGATGGGATGAGACATTTCTCCTTTGGAGGTCCTTTACCCTGAGCAACCCATTTCAACAACACTGGGTTTGTTTTACAAGATAGAAATAGTGGTCATTTGGATGTTCAAGAAGAGAACAGATAACTGTTGTTAGTTTTACAGATTTCTCCAAAGTAAGCTTTTCATGTTAGAATACATGATGTATACGTATATTTTGGATCTGATCAGGAGTCAGACAATAAAAAATATGTAAGAGTGGATTCAAGAAGTTAACATCAAAAATAGCAGTAATGGTGGTGGCAAGATAGCTCAGCAGTTAAAGCACTTGTGTCGCAAGCCTGAAGACCTGAGTTAGATCTCCAGGGAAACCTATGGTGAGGTAGAGAACTCACTTCTGGAAGCTGTCCTGTGACCCCTACACATGATGGATGCATCCAAACTGACAGATAGACAGGCAGACAGACAGACAGACAGACAGACAGACACACAGACACACACACACACACACACACTTAAAACATACCAGTGATAACGGTAAGAGTCACTCTCTAATCAGTGCTGAAGTTGAGTAAATTTGTGACAAGAGCCAGATGAACATTCTGGCGATCCATTGCCAAATGTCAATTTTAACACTCCATGTCTCAAAACTTTCATTTCATTTCATGACTTCATGGGATATGAGTTCCAGCAGGTCTCTGCTAGGTTATTCTTCTGTGTCACCTGACATTTTCTAGGGCCACTTGATAATATTTAACTGGAGAATAGAATTCTCTATGATAATAAAGTGGTTTCACTCATGTCTGGCATCTTGGTAGGGGCAGTTGAGCCCATCTTCATCTCTATTGTCTCAGCCATTCTGGAATTCCCAGCAAGGGACTGAACATCATTAACTTGTCTCTTGTGTGGAATAAGTTCTCATGCACTGGAAGTCGTTTTAAAATTTGGCCTTGGATGTCTTCTTTTTATTGTTGGCTAAAGCCATCACAAGTCAGCCTAGAATTGGGG
This sequence comes from Peromyscus leucopus, assembly GCF_004664715.2. Lineage (NCBI taxonomy): Eukaryota > Metazoa > Chordata > Mammalia > Rodentia > Cricetidae > Peromyscus > Peromyscus leucopus. Next base: position 95,119,270 of record NC_051064.1, read on the forward strand.
AGGGGGTGGAGAAATTGAAGTTCCTCACTCAGTGTAAGAAGAACTAAAAAATTTTAATTCTTTTTAATCTCTGATATAACCTCTTAACTTACGGAAAGTCATCTCTTCATGCTGTAGTATAAAGTTGAATATAAGATGGGCAATCATAATGTCTGAGGGCTGTGTAAAAAACTAAGCAGAATGTGATGAACCAGAAACAAATTTTATCCTTGACAGAGCTGTTTTTTTTAATTATCACAATTCCTATTTTTTAATTATTAAAAATATTTTTTTCATTTGATATATTTTGATTATGTTTTTTTTCTTCAACCCCACCCAAGTCCTTCCCATCTCCTCATGCACCTACCAAAATCTACACCCTTTCTTTTTTTTCACATTAGAAAACAACCAGGCATCTACAAATTAGTAATGATAATAAATCCAATAATAAGATAAAAGAAAAACTAGACACAGACAATACACAGAAGCTGGGCGGTGGTGGCACATGCTTTTAATCCCAGTACTTGGGAGGCAGAGCCAGACAGATCTCTGTGAGTTGGAGGCCAGCCTGGTCTACAGAGCGAGATCCAGTACAGGCACCAAATCTACATGGAGAAACCCTGTCTTGAAAAACCAAAAAAAAAAAAAAAAAAAAAAAGAAAGAAAGAAAGAAAAAGAAAATACACAAGAAACCCATACAAATGCCGACACACCCCACATACACACACAGAGAAAATCCATAAAATCAAAACCAGAAACCATAATATAAAAGATCTGTAAGGTTAAAAATGGGATAAAAAAAATTTAAAAAAGAAAACAAACCACAAACCAACCAACCAATCTCTCCAAAAATACCACTGAGTTTGTTTTGTGTTCACCATCTGCTTCTGGGCAGGTTTAATTTGCTTCTAGTCAGAAAAAACTGTAAGGATAGAAGAACCAAGAATCTATGTCTAGTGGTTACTTTCAGTTAAAAGTAGGTTTTAGGTGTGGAATTGTCAACTACAAATAATGTTGGTATATTAATAAATCCTATCATAAGTAACTCAAGTTAATGTGAATATATGTGTGTGTGTGTGTGTGTGTGTGTGTGTGTGTAGTGGTTATCTTTTAACTAAAGAATGGGAACACGTTTGAGTTTGATTAGAATTCCCTTAGATTTTAAAAAGATGATATAATTTTTCATGGAAAGTTGAACTGATCACATGCATCCCACTGTAAGTGAAATATTCTGACTTGATATTTCTTAAATTTAGAGAAAAATATTCTGTTTTTGAAATATGAGACATTTATGGTAAACTTGTTTCCACCTTATTTTGTTGTGAAATTATTCTTAAATTTCATTTGTGAGCTATGAATATGTTGTTAGTGTTATTTACAGTTGAGAGCAGATTAAACATGTTTTGTTTGTATTAATTATGAAATGGAGGCACTTGGGACTGCTATTTGGGTTTGCTTTCCTTTTTATACATTTAATTTTTCCTCTTGGTAGGTGTTGGTTATTACGTTGCTTCAAGCTGCTGAGTTGCTCAGAAATGAAACTGACATTGACTACTCAATATCAAATATGCTGATTAGAAATAACAGCATGGAAGAGGGTTTCAATGAAAATGTAATGCTATTTAATAAATTAGCATGTGAAACAAGCAGACTAAAATATGCTTTAACAAAGTTTCTTGACATTGTGTTTTGTTGATTGAAGACTATGGTATTAAATTCTATCAATGATCTCATAAAACATCAATGCTGAAATCCCACTAACATTTGTTCTGCCCCTTTCCCCCCGTTCCTCTCTCTTGCTTTCACCTCAGGTGTAGGAGTCTTTAATTGTGCACCTGAATACTACCTATTCTTCTGTCAATTTGAAAAACTGAAAAGCTATTTATCTTTTGTGATATATTAGTTACTTTTCTTTTCTTCTTAATTTAATTGAATTTTATTTTACAATACAATTCAGTTCTACATATCAGCTACGGATTCCCTTGTTCTCCCCCCACCTCCCGCTCCCCTCCCCTCCCCCCAGGCCACCGCCATTCACACCTCCTTCAGGGCAAAGCCTTCCCCGAGGACTGAGATCAACCTGGTAGACTCAGTCCAGGCAGGTCCAGTCCCCTCCTCCCAGATTGAGCCAAGGGTCCCTGCATAAGTCCTAGGTTTCAAACAGCCAACTCATGCAATGAGCACAAGACCGGTCCCACTGCCTGGATGCAAGTACCTGGTCCCTTGAGGAGAGGTTTGTTTTTGCTTATACAGTTCATTGTGGAGAAGGCCTGGTGACTGGAATGGATTGTTCCTGACAGAAGGATCACACAGTGGTTAGTCTCACTGAAGTAGCAGAGAGAAAGCAGAGTCACCAGTACCAGAAGAAGCAGAGCTGACCTATAACCCTTGAAGGATGTCCTCTGACAGGTAAGCAACATGTCTAAAAGGTTTATAACTTCCCCAAACAGTGGGGAAGAAACCAGCTGGGGACAGAGTTTTCAAGAATCAACTTACTTATAGGAGCTATTTGTATTTAAACTACAACATCTGAGAATGTCTTTTATGTCCTCTATGTAGTCTAAAGTTAGTGGGCACAGTACAGCTTTAAATCCTCTGACATTCTTTGCATTTTTGATGCTACTACACAACTGTTCTGTCCAGCTCCCCAAAATCTTCATACAAATTTATGAGGAACCTTGTTACTGTATCAGATCTGACTGTATGTCTCTAAATACTAGGTCTAGACTTTCTCTCATACAACACTATTGATGACCTGTGAAACTGAGGTTAAGTTCACTCATGCACAAGCTAGAAGTGTGGAGCACAGAAGCTGATCAGAAAGCATCTCTGTTTTCTGCAGTGGACAGATGGTTGGGAGGCACATTTCCTGATGCCCTCAGGTGATTTTTGAAATAGAGTGTCCAGGTTCCCAGGACTGTGGACAATATGTTTTTATTGGCTTTCTTATGTAATTTCTTGTGTCTTTCTTGTCTCTCATTCTAGCTCTCTTTGAGTACATTCTTCAATATGTTTACTTGCACGGGAACACGTGTCTCAGATAAATTTTTTGAAGGACTTATAAAACCCGTTTCTTGTATTTGTCAATAATATCTTACAATATAATTGTAGCATTTATTTCTTCAAAATCAAGCTGAGTGTATTACAAAAAGATGGTTTCCTGACTCAGTGCTAGCAGCCAAAACCATGGAGCTCTTTTAAGAGGCCTTGCTACCAAACACTTAAAAGAGTTTATGAGCAGCAGGTGGCATGCTACTCAGTGGCAGCATGGACCCAGAAACTCCCCAGAGTTGGGGCGGTAAATATGACTTTTGATGATGTCTTCACCATGAAGCTAAACTCTCACAGACCAAGGAGCAGGGTGGAGCCAGCAAACAAAGCCTCCTCTTTGGTCCTAGCCATGCCACTTAGCAGTTTAAAGACTCATGTGGCCGGAAAAAGGTAGAGATACACAGTAAAGACAAATTCAGATGAAATTAAAAACAAAAACAAAAACAAAAACAAAAAACTCAATCCATTCTTCTGTTGATGGGCATCTAGGTTGTTTCCAGGTTCTGGCTATTACCAATAGTGCTGCTATGAACATAGTTGAGTATGTATTTTTGTGGTATGATTGAGCATTCCTTGGGTATATGTCCAAGAGTGGTATGACCGGGTCTTGAGATAGATAGATTTCCAATTTTCTGAGAAACCGCCATGCTGATTTCCACAGTGGTTGTACAAGTTTGCATTTCCACCAACAGTGGAGAAGTGTTCCCTTTGCTCTGCATCCTCTCCAAATATACTGTTTTTGATTAGTGTTTTTGATCATAGCCATTCTGACAGGTGTAAGGTGATATCTCATAGTCATTTTGATTTGCATTTCTCTGATGATTAAGGATGTTGAGCATTTCTTTAAATGTCTTTCAGCCATTTGTGATTCTTCTTTTGAGAAATCTCTGTTTAGCTCTTTAGCCCATTTTTTTAATTGGATTGTTCAGTATTTTGATGTCTAGTTTCTTGAGTTCTTTATATACTTTGGAGATGATTCAGTCCTCTGTCAGATGTGGGGATGGTGAAGGTCTTTTCTATTCTCTAGGCTGTCTTTTTGTCTTATTGACCATGTCTTTTGCCCTACAAAAGCATCTCAGTTTCAAGAGGTCCTATTTATTAATTGTTGTGCTCAGTGTCTATCTTAATGGATTAAGAAAATGTGGTACATATACACAATGGAATACTACTCAGCAGAGAAAAACAATGACAGCATGAAATTTGCAGGCAAATGGATGGAACTAGAAAATATCATCCTGAGTGAGATAACCAAAACCCAGAAGGACAAACATGGTATGTACTCACTCATAAGTGGATTCTAGATATAAAGCAAAGAACAATCAGACTGCAACATACAGAACCAGAGAGGCTATATAGTAGGGAGGACCCTAGGATGACTGTGGCTTATAATAAGTTTTGGTTTTACTCAATTAATGGGCAAGCCTCAGTATTAGGATAAGAATATGTACTGTATCAATCTGATAATAGAAAAATAAAGAAACCAATTAAAAAATTCACAGTAATTAAAAAAAATCTCTGAATGGATGATAGATGTGTTTAAATATATATGTCTGCTTGGGAGAGAAAAGAAAAACAGTAGAGAAAGTCTTTTAAAAAGGAATAGAGTAACAAAAATATAAACCACATAAAGATGGAAAATACACAGAGAGTCTGGATTACATACATTATTTTGTTCTTTAAAATTTTCAAAATTTTTGGCTGCTAAGAGACATTAGATTATGAAAACTGCTATATTAAACATATATATATATGTATGTATAATTATCTTGACTTCAAAATTTAAGTCAAAAGATACATTACTTTGGGGAAGATGTTATGCTTTTGTTTCCACAGGAAATGAGAGGCTGTGGCTTCATTCTGGATTAAGAAAAATCAGGTTTGATTGAGGAAGATCTGTGGTGATATATTGTGTACCCCAATAAAGCTTACCTAGGGATCAGAGGACAGAGCCAGCCACTAGATTAGACATAGAGGTCAGGCAGTGGTGGCACACACCTTTTATCCTATCATTCGAGAGGCAGAGATCCATCTGCATCTCTGTGTGTTCAAGGCCACACTGAGTTACATGAGAGAAACAGAACCAGGTAGTGGTGACACATGCCTTTAATCCCAGGAAGTAATATGGCAGGACACAGAAAGCTATATAAGGTGTGAGGAAACAGGAACTTGCTCTCTTGAGACTGAGGATTTAGTAGAGTTAAGCTAGTGGCTGGCTGTTCTGCTTCTCTGATCTTTCAGCTTTTACCCAATATCTGGCTCTGGGTTTTTTATTATAAGACCTTTTAAGATTTGTGTTACAAAGATCCCTTGAAAGATCTCCATGGGAACAGGTTGCCCAGATGATCCAACATTTCAGAGCACCTCTGTTGCAGTTTCCTCTGAGTTCTATATCCAGAACAGCTTCAAGGTTGCTGGTTGAGATGGTCCAGCCAATAGAATACTCTAGCCAGGATTGGACTATAATCCTAAATTTTCTCAGGGTCCCCCAAAGATTACCAGCACCCTCAATCAGCAGAAAGTATTCTAGAGAACTATGCCCATATTCCCCAAAATAAATTATGAATGTGTTTCATTATTTAGGGGAGTTGGTTACAAGTTGCTATTGGTAATTTTCAGGAAAAATGATGAACAAAGGAGATTAGATTCAGGGATCTCATTCTAAAAAGAAAAAGGGGGTATACAGAAATAGGCTAAATGGCAGATTATTGAATCTACGTTTAAACCAAAAAACAACTGCTAGTCTCAAATACTTTAAATTGGTATTGATTTTTGTATATTGATACAGATTTGAGGTTATTTTTGTTATGCTTTATGTGTATTTTTACCCTTGTTTGGAATGTTGTGCTTAAGCAGCTCATTTAAAAATATAATGTATAGTTAAAAATACAGGTTAAAATTAGTCATCTATAGTAGTCACCCATATCTATCAAGCTTATGGTCATGTTAGTTAGATTTTCTAGGGATACAGAGATATATTTCAGAGTATACAGAAATATATATCAGATAATTGGGTAATCTTCAAACATTTTAAAGACCTACAGAATATGGCATTTAAATTTTTTTGCTAATCTAGGCTTTTCATGATAGTGAGACATGTCTGTTCCTGGAAGCACCAATCTACTTCAAAGAAGATGATGGGCACTGAAGAAACTTCATATAGAGCTTGTTTTCTTTATGGCCAAAGATAGCCATATGGGCAAAGAAACTGCCTTTGCCTCAATTGCTGACATTTACTGTTCAATCTGGACCAGCAGGATGCAAAAAAGGTGACTGCTGAATTAGGCCAAGACATAGTAGGACAGTCCTTCAGAATTCCCTGCTTCACAGGAAAGTCTGTCAGATATGCTAGGCCTGTAGGCCAAAGTTGGATACCAACATTACGGAGGAACTTTAGGTGACTGTGCAGGAGGCCTAATGTTCCTGTCATTAAGTAACATTTCACTCTTCTGGAGTTTTGATGCAGTTGAAGACTAAATAGTTATAATTTTAGTTTTACTTAGTTATACTAGAAAGTAAACTAGATAAAAAGCCATAGACTCATGAAAGTAAGATAGATAAGTATTTTCTCTAATTTTGCCAAATTTAGATGGATTAGATATTATTATTGTAATTCTTACTTGAAAACTGTTTTTGTTGCATATAGTTTTTCTATATTAAATTTAAAATCTCCCTTTTTAATTAGACAAAAAGCTAGAGGTGCTGTAGAATAATCTTCTTGCACACTGTAAGGATTTGTACTGGAACTGGTTTAATAAAATGCTGATTAGCCAGTAGCCAGGCAGGAAGTACAGGCAAGGTGATCAATATAATGATGGGAAGGAGAAAGGCAGAATTACGAGTCACCAGCCAGACACAGAAAAAGCAGGAGATGAATGAGCAATGTTAATAGAGGTAATGCTAGGTGGCAAAGCATAAATAGAAATATGGGTTAATTAAAATGTAAGAGTCAGCTAGTAACAAGCCGAGTTTGTTACAAATGCTATTGGCATTTACAATTCATATTCAGCCTCAGAGTTGGTTTTTTGGGACCTGGCAATTGGGACAGGAAATGCCTGATTACAAGGAAACAGTCTTCTAGACATATTAGAGCTGAATATATATATTCATATCTGTCTATATTAATATCTATATCTATGTATCTATCTATATCTCTTACATATAACTTTGAAACTGAGATTGTGGAAGCACACAAAAGACCTGCAAAGGTACAAACCAGACAAAATCCAAGCATGGAGAAGGGGAAGTGGACACAGAATCCCATCTCTAAATAGGAAGCTATTTGCAATCGATAGATTCTGGGAAAAGGAAGATCAATTTTCATCAGTAGAATGACAGTAGATATATCCTATACTTTATGGCCAGGCCCTATGCTCAGGAGTAGTTGGCTAACACAAATCAGATTGTGTGTTGTTGTTGTTGTGTTTTTTTTTTTTTTTTTTTTTTTTTTTTTTTTTTTTTTTTGTATGTGTGTGTGTGTTTCTGTTTTGTTTTATAAAGAAAGAAAAGAAATGTAAAGTTAGGGTGGGAAGATCCTGGAATAGCTGAGAAGGGCAAAGAATATGATCAAAATATATGAAATTTTCAAAAAATAACTAAAAACATGAAATAACCTGTTATATCTAGATAGTACTTCATTTATCTTGATAGGGTTTTTTGTTTCTTATTAATTTTAGTAAACATTTTTTAGACAACAGGTAACTATAGCAGCAGCTTAAAATGACTATATATTTTATTATTTTATTTTTAAAATCATAAGAAGGATTTGGGGTTTGGGGCAATAACTTAGTCCTGAAAGTGCTTGCAAGCCAGCACAAGGACCTCAGTTAAATATACAGAACCTCTGCTAAAATAATAATAATAATAATAATAATAATAATAATTAATAATAATGGCACATGCTTGTAATCTCAGTGTTGGAAGTAAAGATAAGGAGATCAGTAGTGCACGGTGGTCTTGTGGCTTGTGAGAAACAATTTAAGTTTAAGAGTGGACCGCACCTGCCCTAGTTTGCTTTTCTTTTGCTGTTATAATCTCATAACCAAAGCAATTTATGGGAGTAAAGGATTTATTTATTTATTTATTTATTTGTTTGTTTGTTTGTTTATCTATCATTTTGCAACTTTCAGATCACACACCATCACTGAGGGAAGTCAGAGCAGGAATCCAAGACAGGAACTTGGAGGTGGGGAATGAACCAGAGACTTTGGAGAAAAATTGCAAACTGGCTTGCTTCTCTCAGGAGCACCTGCCCAGAGTAACGCTTTCCACATCAATTAATAACAACAATATCATCCACACACTATTTTACACACCACTATGATAGAGAGATCTTCTCAGATGAGATTCCCTCTAATCTGCATCAAGTTGACAAGCACAGACCTCTCCATAACCCCCAAAGCTGCCCCCAGCTTTTATATGCAAACACATTTCAAGCCTAATTTCATTTAAAATATGAAACTTGGTCATGTAGGAAGTTATCCTTCAGGAACCTGGAAATTTGCATTGCAATGACAAAATCTTACATATTTTATGTTTGGATGCCCTGGTTACTCAGGCCCTTAGTATAAAAAGTAGCAGGAAATGGTTAATATATACTATGCTTACAGAAAATCTGCCTTACTAACTAAAGGCATTTAAAACTTTAGCTCTTAGCTCGGTGGTGGCACATGCCTTTAACCAAGTACTCTGGAGGCAGAGGCAGGGAGATCTCTGTGAGTTCTAGTTAAGCCTGCTCCACAAAGAGAGTTTCAGGACAGTCAACTGTTACACCAAGAAACCCTGTTTTTATAAACAACAACAACAACAAAAAAGACTTTAGCTCTTAAATGAGTGTGATTTTAATTTGTCTTTCTACTTTAAATATTCCTTCAATGAGAACCACTTTATATTTCCTGACTATTATTTATTTCAATTTTAATAATAGATGAATAAATTTAAATAATGATTTTATTCAGGGCACAAGTATGAATTGTCCTGGACAAACACATTTAATGGAATTTTAATGTATCACTGTTGTCTTTTGTAATCCAGCACCAAGCCTGTTGCCTCTGCTTTCCATTTTATAGCTCTCTTCCTTCAGGTTGAGAATTCTGTTTCAACATCCTTAGCCATCAGAACAGTGCAAATCAGAATGACTCTGACATTCCCTTTCACACCAGTCACAATGGCTCAGATCATAGACACTAATGAGAGCTCATGCTGGAGAAGATATGGAGCAAGGGGAACACTCCTCCATTGCTGGTAGGAGTGCAAACTTGCACAATTACTTTGTAAGTCAATATGGCAGTGTCTCAGAAAACTGGCAATCAATCTACCACAAGACCCAGCTATATTGCTCTTGGGCATATGTGCTAAGGATGCTCAATCATACCATAAGGACACCTGCTCAACTATGTTCATAGAAGCTATATTTGTAATACCCAGTACATGGAAACAACTTAGATGCTCCTCAACCAAGGAATGAATAAAAAAAAAAGTGGTATATTTAACCAACAGAGTATTACTCAACTATTAAAAACAAGGACACCAGAAATTTGAAAGCAAATGAATGGAATTAGAAAAAAAATCCTGGGGGTTAGGGACTTAGCTCAGTGGTAGAGTGCTTATCTAGCAAGTACAAGGCCCTGGGTTCAGTCCTCAGCTCTGAAAAAGAAAAGAAAAAAAAAGAAAAGAAAAGAAAAGAAAAGAAAAGAAAAAATCCTGCTTGAGGTACCCAGACTGAGAAAGACAAACATGTTAGTCACTCACTCATAATTGGATATTTTGCCTGTAAAATAAAGGATAACTATGTTACAATTTACAGACCCAGAGAGACTAGGTAACAAGGAGGGTGGTGGGTGGGACACTCAGATCTCCCTGGGAAGCGGAAATAGATGAGATTTCCTGAGTGGACTGAGGGTGAGTGGAGATAGGAACATGAGAGAACAGGTTGGGGACATGGGTATAGGGGAAGTGTACTAAAAGAGACTACTGGAAAAAGGGGGCATTTTGGAGTTAGATAAAAACCTGGCACAAGGTAATCTTGCAGGAATCTACAAGGATGACCCCAGCTAAGACTCCTAGCAATAGAGGATACTTAGCCTGAACTGGCCATCTCCTGTGACCAAATTGGTACCTAGCCCAGTTGTCCTCAGAGTGGCTTCATCCAGAAACTGATGGAAACAGATGCAGACCCACAACCAAACATTAGGTGGAGTTCAGGGAAGCCTGCAGAAGGGGGGGGGGCGGGAAGGAAAGGATTGTAGGAGTCAGAGGGGCCACGGACACCACAAGAAAACTCACAGAATCAACTAACCTGGGTTCATAGGGGCTCACAGAGACCGAATTGCAACCAGGGAGCCTACATGGAACTGACCTAGGCCCTCTGCATACATGTGACAGTTGTGTAGCTTGGTCCTCTTATGGGATTCCTACTAGTGGGTACAGATGCTGTCTTCAACTATTTTACAGGCCTTTAGGACCCTACTCCTCATACTGGGTCATCATGCCTAGCCTTATTACATGGGGAGGTGCTTAGTCTTACTGAAACTTGGTATGCTGTGTTTTGTTGATACTCATGGGAGACTTACCCTTTTCCTAAATAGAAAGAGAGTAGCAGTGGTTTGGAGGAGTGGGAACAGAGTGGGTACTGGGGAGGTACTGGGAGGAGAAGAGGGAGAGGAAACTGCAGTCAGGATATAAAATAAGTAAATAAATGTATTAAAATAATTTTTGTATTAATTATTTAAGAATTCCATATAATGTATTTTGATCTTGTTTGCGCCACTTCCACAACACCTCCTACTTCAACCCTCTCCACCCTCCTCTCTCTACCTACCCAACCTGGAGTCTTTGAGTTTCTCCCACCCCTTCCTTCCTTCCTTCCTTCCTTCCTTCCTTCCTTCCTTCCTTCCTTCCTTCCTTCCTTCCTTCCTTCCTTCCTTCCTCCCTCCCTCCCTCCCTCCCTCCCTTCCTTCCTTCCTTCCTTCCATCCTCCCTCCTTCCCTCCCTCCTCCCTCCCTCTCTTTCTTTCTTTCCTTCCTTCTTTCTTTTTCTTTCTAAATCCTATCCAGTCCAGTTTGTATTGCCCAAGCATTCTCACAGTTCTGCTCAGGAGTGTGGTCAAGCTACCAGGTATCACATTATAAAAACAAACCAAACAAAAACAAACAATCTTGGCTCTGTCTCCTCCTCTGGCAGACACTAACACCAATAGTTTCTCAGATGTAATTTATACATTTTTTACAGCTTTCTATTCTTTAAGCTTCTGTGCATCTATAACTAAATGTGTAACATTATTTCTTAGGCATGTGGTCAGTATTTACAAATAATGTGCTGTAAGTCTCATTCTACTTATTTCCTTTTCCTGTCAAAATGACAGCCCTTAAAAAGTGACCATGTAATAAGCTGTGAGGATGCAATTAATTTCCATTAATGTTATCACTGCTCTCCAGTTTATATATACAGCATACTTGTCAGTATGTTTGGTGCCAATGTGTGTTTCTCTGGTACCTGTAATCCAGGGAAGGATTGCACTGAAACATTACATAATAACTAACAGATCATCCTCCATCATGTTGTAGCCATTCAGAATCCTGCCAGCAGAGTTTCACAAATGCTCATCAACAGGTGCTGTTTAATATGTGATTTCCACTTAGATAGAGGAGTAAATGGTACATTGTTGTTTCAATTTCCATTTTTCATATTAGTGATTTAAACATCACTTGTATAATTGTTAAGCATTGTTGTCCTTTTTCTGCACTGAGTGCTTAGGCATTTTTGCAGTTTTCACTTGAGATTTGTGGTTTTCTTTTGGTGGTTTAGGGAGATGATGTGCATTACAGATTTTGTTTGTTCACTTTCAAAGTCACAAGAGTGGGTACACCCTCAAGATTTTTCCTCATGTAGATGCTTACACTGTCTATAACATCTACTGGTTGAGTCATGATTTCATAAAATCACCAAATGTTATTCCTTTTGATGTATAGTTCTAGTTCTTTTAACAACATTCTTTCTCACATCAAAAATCCTACAAGTGTTCATGTATTTTCTTCTGATTCAGAATCTGTTTTTTCCCTACAATTTATTTTTGTGTTGTAAGAACTATAAATCCTTTCTTCACAAAATGTTCTAGTAGTCTTGGTGCTACTTATATCCATTTTTTCTGTTGTGTTAGCTCTACCAATTATTTATTTCAAATGTATTATTTTCCACTTATTTGTTTATTTATTAGAACAGGGCTTGCTGTGCTGTGTATCCCAAGCTGGCCTGGTGCTTGTGAGAGTTTCTTTCCAAATCATAAACAATAGAATCACAGTTGTGTGTCATCATACAGAGCTACAATTTCTACTTTTTATTGATTTTCAATACTATTATCTATTCTTGGTCAATTACATTTGTTTTAATTATTTTTTCTTGTTTTTGTTTTTTATTTGTTTTTATTATTTTTGTTTTTTTTTTAAAGACTCAAGTCAAAATGAATCAGCAGATTCTCTTACTCTTAGTTTGCCTAGTTTAATATTAAACCTTTATATTTCCATATATTCTGGAGAAAATTACTGCTGTGAATCAAATTGTATGAACTGGCTAACTTGTGTGAGAATTTATTAAAGTTTTTTTTTGAAATATCTGTTAGAAGAGGTCCTTCTAACTTGCAAAAACTAGCCATTAATTACTATATTTGCCTTTTATATACCTTTTCATTGTAAAATGTCTTTAAAATAATTTGTATAATTGGTTTCGTCTAGTTTAGAAAAATGCTACTGAGTTTTAAAATTTTGATCTTTTCTCTTTCATCTTTATTAATTGGTAAGCTTTATGATCCTTTTGGTAATCTTATATTTGTTATGGGACTAATTTAAAATGTATAAATAATATTTTACTTTAAAAATTATCTTGAAAATGTTATCGATTTGTTTGTTGACAATACATACACGTATATAACATTTCCTGCTTACTCTTTTCCTTAGCCTTCTCTTGTCTCTCTCCCATCCCTAATAAGCTCCCCTCCTCCCTACCAGTAAGTAGTCCCTTATCCAGACTGATGCCATTTGATTATGTTTTGTGAATGATTTAGTTGAACCAGGGACATCTCTGTGACAGTTGGATTGTAAAAATCTCCTGGAGCCTGGTGGGTTCATCAGTGGGTAGGTACACCACTGAAGGCCTTGATTTCTCCTTTTCCAGAATCTAGCAGGAGCAAAGAGTTCAGCACTGAATGTTGGAGCCTATGTGTCCCTCCTTTGTTGTGTGTAGATCAAGTACAAGTATCCATACTACCAAAAGTTCACAATTAAAACAGTTTGTCTTGCCTAGAATAACCTTCACAGCCCTTCTTTCTATCATCTAGTTTTGTTTAGGGAAAAATACTATGTGCAGCTATGAATTCTTTATTTACCATCATTCATTGTAAGCATAGAGCTATTTGATTAAGGCTGAGCATAATATTTGTCTATGTGTATAAACACACACATTTAGCAGGTAGGTTGATGTTGTTCCATGTTACTAAAACAGTGTATTTAATTCTCTCCAAAGACCTTTAATCTTCCCATGCTAGTTTTTTTGCTAGGCTTATAGTTACTGACATGGATTCCATATTGTGGACCAGAGAGCAACTGATTACCCTCATAACAGTAATGCTACCAATGCACAGAGGGCACATCTTAGTTGATAGTTTGGTCTTATGTATTGTAGGATTCACAGATGGGTAAGGCCATTGATATGTCAAAAGCTCTCACATCAGCTTCTGGGACTAAGAAAGCAAACAAGCATGAGGGAGTCTTACAGTTCAATTTTATCTTGTTTTCTATATCCATATACAAGGTATGTGGTACCCTCAGCAATATGGTTCTTATTGTTTAGTTTTGTGAACAACCAAGAGAAATGGCAGAGCTTGTATTATTTGGGGTACCTATGGGTCCTCCTTGACCAGCAACTTGTAAGAAGATACCCAATCCCAAGAAATAAGATTTCTCTTTAATAACTCACAGCTTTTAGGACACCCTTTTCTGTCTGACTGGTTAAGGTATTTCCTATGGTTACAAAACAGCAGTTTTCCTATTTCACACCCAGTTTTCATACCCTGCCTGGAATGATTAATGCATCCTCATGTCTCCTCACTTTTTCTATATCCCCAGAAATCCTTTGCTTAAACCCCCCAACCCCAGTATTTTCCACTTTGCTTTAAGCCTATCTACATTCTTCAAGCCCCTGTTTAAGATGTACCCCTCCTAAAAGTCTCTTTCTGTTTTCTGCTTGGTATATTTACTCCAAGAGTATCTAGACCTTTAAAATTGTCTTTGGATACCCACCAACCATCATCCAATTAGCTGTTTATCAATTTCTCTTTTTCTACATGTTCATTTAAGTACACAGAGTCTTTTCATCTCTAATCATACATTTGATTTTTGCCTAACTACCAGAGTAAGGAATAATAAATATATTCTGGTGTGCCCAAGAGGTCAAGAAAACAATTTGGTATACACGGAGAATTTTCTCTGCCTCAGGACCCTTTCAAATTGATGCCTACCACAAAAACTTCCTTTGATTTGGAAATGTCTGTGGTTATAATCTTATCAACTATTTTATCCTCTGCCTTCATTCCTTATTATCTCTTTTGTTTTCCAGTAGAATGGAATTTGACACACAATTCTGTTTCCCAACATTTCTATCTTTTTTTTTTTTTTAAATCTATTGATTTAGTTTTCTTGAATGTCTCTGAAACACATTCCTGACCCTGTCTCACAGCCGAGCAATGCACTTGTGGATATTTTTTCTCTACCCCACTCCAAGATTATTTATTTCAAGGCTTATCTTCATTCTAGTAATGCCTGAACATCTTGCCCTGTGTTCTGTTCCCTTTTCTGTGTTTATAGCACACAGTATATATTAGATCACTGTACTACCCTACCTTAAGTTAGTTGTAATCCACAGTGTTTCCCTTGTTTTCTAAAGTAGATTTTGTGTTTTTTTTTTTAACCTCTTAAATATTATCTTTATTTTGTTGAAATTAAGAGAAGATGGGAATGGGTTGAACTGACAAGTTGGGGTGAATTAAAAAGGAAAACTGATAAGTATCTGGGTTGTGTTGCACACTCTCCTTTTCTTCATTACTAAGTAACCCTTGATCTTAATGTCTGTACTTAGAACTGTTTTTGCAATGAAGTTGTACCTTCTTGAAAGGCAACTGGCTGCCACAATCCATCCTACATTTGGCTTGGTAGACCCCAGTGTGATGCTGCTGCTCCAAGTACAGTCTACAGCATCCAGTCAGCAGCCTGTGGGCAATTTTTAGGTGAAAAGTATTTAATGACTAATAGATGAACGTTAATATGAGTGTGCTTCTTTTAAAAATAACAAAATTTCTTTGAAATTGTAAAATAATGAAGTAGAATGAAAACACCAGAGTTAAAGAAGAGAGCAGTCTCTATTTGCTCATTCATTTTTGGATCCATTGAACACTAACTAATGGATATCATAACTTAGTAAATATGTACATTATTTACATATTAAATATAACCTTATTTAGTTAATATTTACTTTAATGGATTTCTTAATTTATTTAATATGTAAAGGATTGATTGTGGCCCAGTGTAGTAGAACTTCAGTAGGTTGTAAAATAGAAAAGAACGAAAAAAATATAAGAACAGAAAAAAATGTGATTTTTTTTTTTTGATTTTTCGAGACAGGGTTTCTCTGTGTAGTTTTGTGCCTTTCCTGGGACTCACTTGGTAGCCCAGGCTGGCCTCAAACTCACAGAGATCCGCCTGGCTCTGCCTCCCAAGTGCTGGGATTAAAGGCGTGCACCACCACCACCCGGCAAAAATGTGATTTTTAAAGTATGGAAATAGGAAAAGTAAATCTATGCCTAACTTGTTAGAGGGGACAAGTGTGATGAAGGGGAATGAATCGTATGATAATTATCACAGGATAGGAAGGTGAGATCCAAACGGAACTGATCAACCAGAATGGGGATGCATTTATTTAGAGTTTCTACCACTTACAAACTGTGTAATTGAGCAAGAGATCTATTGTGGGCTTTGAACAAGACAGTGCATCTAAAGACCTACTTCATGACATTAAGCAGAGATTCAACACATGGTAGCTATTAATAAGACATTATTTTGTACACAAATTTTTGAATTGACATACTTTTATAGTTTACAACTAACTTTTCTGTTTACCTTTATTGTTTACCTTTAGCTTCTTAGAAATTATTGATAAACTAGCATAAAACAATTCATAAAGATTTTGTTTTCTTGCTTGGGTTTCTGTCATAGTCATATAGGCAGTCAATTTCAAATATTACGCTGGCAGGAAGTAGTTTCTTTAAGGGTCATTAAAAAAAGAATGTGAGCCGGGCGGTGGTGGCGCACGCCTTTAATCCCAGCACTCGGGAGGCAGAGGCAGGCGGATTTCTGTGAGTTCGAGGCCAGCCTGGGCTACCAAGTGAATTCCAGGAAAGGCGCAATGCTACACAGAGAAACCCTGTCTCGAAAAACAAAAAAAAAAAAACAAACAAACAAACAAAAAAAAAAAGAATGTGAATTAAAAAAACCTGCAGCAAAAATGTGGATGAGAAGGTTGGTGCATTTCTCTCTGGTATTAGAGAATATAATACTGTACTTTCTATCCATTCTCTTCTTTCTCTATGAAATATGGTGAGAATATTTAGAATGATTTGGTCATATAAACAGCATAAGTAAACTTCAGCCTTATTCAGGGCTTTGGTCTGCATAAATGCATGAGTAATGATGACTAATATTCATTCTGTCTTTACATATCTCCACAACGTTTGCCCAAAGAGAAGCCACACATCTTATTACTTTTTTATTTTCATTATTATGTATTTTTAATTAAATTTTTTTCATTTTACATACTCACCACAGATCCCCCTCTCATGCTTTTTCCTCCTGATCACATTGCAAATGGCCCCTCAAACAGACCCAGCTACACAGCTGTCTCTGGTATGCAGAGGGTCTAGTCTGGTCCTATGCAGGTTCCACAGCTGTTGTTCTAAAGTTCGTGAGTTCCTATTAGCTTGGTTCAATTGTCTTTGTAGATTTCCCCATCATGATCTACACCCCCCCACATTGCTCATATCACCCCTCTTCCCTCTCTTGGACTGGACACTCAGAGTTTGGCCTGGTGTTTGGTTGTGGATCTCTGCGTCTGTTTCCATCAAATTACTGGATGAAGGCTCTATGATGACAGTTAGGTTATTCACCAATCTCATTACCAGGGTAGGCTAGTTCAGGCACCCTCACCACTATTGCTAATAGTCAAATCTGGGGTTGTCCTGGTGGATTTCTGGGAGTTTTCCTGGCACCAGGTTTCTCTCTTACCTCATAATGTCTCCTTATATCAAGATATCTCTTTCATTGCTCTCCTACTCCATCCCTTCCCCAGCTCATCAAAGGACACAGTAAATAGGACAAAATAACAACCTACAGAATGGGAAAAGATATTCACCAACCCCACAGAGGGCTGATCTCCAAAATACATAACGAATTCAAGAAACTAGACAGCAAAATACCAAACAATCCAATTAAAAATGGGCTACATACAGATGTAAACAGAGAATTCTTAACAGAAGAATATCAATGACCAAAAGACATTTAAGGAATTGCTCAAAACCCCCAGTCATCAGGGAAATGCAAACCAAAACAACTCTGAGATACCATCTTACACCTGTCAGAATGGCTAGGATCAAAAACACTGATGATAACTTATATTGGAGAGGATGCAGAACAAGGGCAACATTCCTCTGCTGTTGGTGGGAGTGCAAACTTTTACAGGCACACTGGAAATCAGTAAGGCGACTTCTCAGAAAATTGAGAATCAATCTACCTCAAGACCTAATGATACCACTCTTGGGCATATACCCAAGGGATGCTCAATCTTCTACAAGGATAATTGCTCAACTATGTTCATAGCAGCATTATTCATAATAGCTTGAATCTGGAAACAACTTAGATGCTGCACTTCAACCGAAGAATGGATAAAGAAAATGTGGTACATATACACAATGGAGTACTATTCAGCACTAAAAAACAATGACATCATGAAATTTGCAGATAAATGGATGGATCTAGAAAATATCATCCTGAGTGAGGTAAGCCAGATTCAGAAAGACAAACATGGTATTTACTCACTCATAATTGGATACTAGATGTAAAGCAAAGGATAATCAGACTATAACCCACAACTCCAGAGAAGCTAGGAAACGAGGAGGACCCTAAGAGGGATGTACTGATTACCTTGGGAAGGGGAAGCAGAGGATATATCCATGAGTAAACTGGGGATGGGGGGTTAATTGAGGGGAAGGCATAGGGTATGAGAACTTGAGGGAATGGGATGATCTTATTGCTTTGTACTTAAATTTGGTCAATCATGCTATTGAGTACCTGGAATGATTTACTCCCTTGAACATATGCTACTAGTCAACAAATTGATTAGTCTACAGTTCTCCAACTTTAAAAGTTTAAAGTCAGAAGCCTACAATACATTATCTACAGGAACTTGCCAAAAATATGTCCACAATGTCTTGAGTACAGTGAATAATCATTTAGCATTCCTCGTTTAGTGGAATGGTACTCATTATGTTAAGTGAGCTCAGACTTTTAGTATGTATTGGTCTCTTTGGTAATTTTTTTTTTTACATTACTGTATGAGCCATGAGAACCACATTTGCGTCTTAAAAAATTGGTGGAAAGGGATGATAATGGTGAATTGTCTATATGCAACACGGTTTTCTTCTAAGTTGCTCATGAAGCTCTCTGGGGGTATGGTATGTTTTTTGGAAACTACTAGTTTAGAAGAAGTCTTAATTATCTATCTCCTGTTTGAAGATAAAGGATAGATGCATGTGGTCTAAGCTGATACTTTCTCTAAAGTAATTGTTTTGCCTTCCCAGATGAACATGCTATCTACTATTATAAATTTCATTTGTAGTGGAAAGAGACAGTATTTCTGAGCTTCATATACATCCTTTCAACTTATATTGAATAGATTATGAGAGATGAGTATGGGTAGGAATTAAGGGACTGTTATTTTTTCTTTGAATGAGATTCTTGCCTAGACATAACATTTTGTCAAACTTAAATAACTTATTCATAAATAATTAAGTATATCCAAATGTTCCTAGCCTCTTTTATTTATTTAACATACGTATGTGATTGAAATACATATTTATACATACAAGAATGAGGATGTAAGGCAATGGTTCTCAACCTGTGGGGCATGGGCCTTCTAGCGATTGAACTACCCTTTCACAGGGGTCACATATGGTATATCTATATCACAATTCATAACATTAGCAAAATTACAATTATAAAGTAGCATTGAAAATAATTTTAGGGTTGTAGGTCACTACAACATGAGGAACTGTGTTAAAGGTTCACAGCATTAGGAAGGTTGAGAACTACTGTAAGGAAAAATAACAATGGGAAAGAAAAGCAAGTTATTTAGGCTTTTGGCTTGTAGAGAAATTATCCAACATATTCCTCATGGAAACACTTAGGTGGAAAAAGCACATTTTGGCAGAGGAAGTTATTTTCAAGTTGGTTGGAAATACTTGAGACAATGATTTATTTCATTAGTGATGATCATCATTTTTTAATGATACATTATTTTTATAAACATGATTATTTATATTGAAACTTTAGAACCTAACTGTTATGTGTAAGAAAATTAGTTGTCTCAACAAATAATTGTATTTGTCATTTAGTTCTGGTAGAAAGTAAGTACAAAAATCACTACAGACTGGAAAACCAGGCTGCATTTGTATATCCCACAAACTGGCTAAGCACATCACAAGGGAAAGCTCGTTGTTAATTCCAGTAGTTATGCAATTCAGCCCATCAAGTTACAAACTTGAAAACCTTTGATGAGTGAGATGGGTAGAACAAAGCAGCTTCCCTGCCTCACCAGTAGAGCCAGTAATAGCACAAACAAGCTTGGTAGTTAGTAAACGATCTATTAGCTCATGGCTTAGAACCTAAACTATTAACTCGGAAGATCTTACAGGAAGGTACTATTGTTTGAGGGTTATCAAGTACTACAACATTCAGTGTTACCTCAAAAAGCCTACACTGTATAAAGACATTCTGCATTTATTTATTCTTTCAACATTTGCCAGAGGATACGCTTTCTTTATGATTCAAACATCATCAGCTCCAGTAAATGACAGTTCACAGCTGTTGTCTCAGCCTCACTTGTACCCATAATGCTAGGAGGGCATGCCAGTGACCTGAGACTTAGCTCAAACTTTTGTTTAGTATTTTGTGAATTATCAGTAAGGATGACTCAAAGTGAAACTGTCTCTTACGGCATGACTCAACTGTGTTTGAAGAAAGTCTGTATGCTAACTGGAAAAAAATGTTGGCAAGATGATGCCTTCTCTGAAGTGTTTTAGTGCATTCGTCTGCATCAGTGCTCTTTCTCCATGACCCATTCTAACTTGGGCTCTGATGCTGTTGGTGACTTCAGAAGAGGTAACTAAAGTATGATGGTTTATTAGGTCAGACCTTGAATAGTCATGATTTGGGACCATTTCCAAAATAAACTTGCTGAACTTTATCATTTTTATTACTTACTCAAATTGATTCCTATAAAATAAGTGATAGTAAGGTTTTCAGAGTGATTTCAATTGATAAAAAACAGGTACTTGGAACACTTGTTAGGCTGAAAGCTGTTATCAGATTTGAGGTACCTTTCCCATTACCTTGTCTGCAAAACATCAATAATAATCATCTTTGAATCACTGTATTTTACAATTTTCATCAATTAAATGGACAAACTGATGAGGTCTCTAACAAAAAATTAATGTAGATGGTAGGATTTCATAAACATAGATGGCCTGGTGCCCAGGATAATCTATTAGTCTAAAATTTTACTTATTTTAAACAATGTTATCACTAGTGTGATAATTATTTTTTGATGGTAAAATAACACATTTAGGTCCTGGTCCTTGTTTAATTATTAGAGGAAATTTCAGTCTAAACCTCCATTCTTTTTTATTTGGACCACATCTTAAATTCTGGTGATGACATATTTAATTGTTCTAAAGTGGACATTTCACAAGTGTACATTATTCTGGATTAGGCAACTCCTCAATCACACACACACACACACACACACACACACACACACACACACACACACAGTTCTAATTTTAATGGTAATTTGATTTTGGTGTAAAATTGTGCTAGTTGTTGTTACACATGGTGGTACTAAATGTTACCTGAAAGGAAGGGGTGACTCTGTTTAGTTTTCTTTCTTTTTTTCTGGAACACTTTCTGTGGAGGATGTAATTTCAACCCCTACTTTCTTCTGATAAATCTAGCACACTTTCTACCTTCTCTGGTATCAGCTCTTGGTTTTTTTCCTTTCTGCCCAACACCTTTATTTTGACATTTTCTTTTCATGTCAGCTGTCAAAGGCCTGTCCCATTTCGTTTTGTCAAATTTTAGGAAGTCCAACATTTGATTTAGAAACTCTACAAAGTGATGGGAATTCTTTCATCATGGTTTTCCAAAGAGAAGCCAAGATGAATTCAAATTGTCTGTGGAGCATTGGCTAGAAATTTTGATGCTTCTTTCCATATATTAGCCTGCTTCTTTGGTACTTTCTTTTTTCTGTCAGCTAGGTCATGTTTTACTAATAATCTCTTTAATAAATGTTTTTTAGTTTAATCAAAGTTGGTTTCTATTGCTCATTTCTTTAATGGGAACAGTGCCCAAAGACAGACTGCACCTTTGTGCAAAAGTGGTGATTCTAGGATTCTGTTGAATTAGACCTTTACAAACAGACTAGCTGCTCAACCTGAATTTTGATGGAAAGTAGAAGCCACTGGGTTTCTTGTTTTGGAATTTCATCCTAGCTGTAAGGCCACAGGAAAAAAAATGTTTCTGGGATAAAATAGAATATTAAAATATGAAAGCCTCTGAGCAAGCTCAAAGTATTTACATACATGAGGCACCCCACAAAGTCCATATAAATGATTAAAGTATTTTCTTGTGCTATCTTGTTAGAGCAATGCAGCCTGGAAGGGCATATGTTTGAGGAAATGGCTTGAAACATAGTGAGAGTGGTCGCATCTGATTAAATTAACAAGACAGCTAACTTTCCCCTTTCCGGGGGGGAAAAGCAGCACCAGGAAACATTATTGACAGCAGCAAATAAAACTGCTCTGCTTCTGAGATTTTCCCCCTCCATTTTCTAGTGTCTTTTCTGAGGCAGAAAATAGTGAAAGCAACTGCTCATGAAATGTCAGTTCAGAGAGTGGGAAGTGGGCAAGGCCATTCCCAGCTGCCCACTATGTTGGCCTCAAGCCCCAATTCTCCAAATTGATTATTAATAGCAGTACTATTAATGCAATGTATTGTTCACATTAGTTTAGCATTTATTGATATCTGGGATGAGAGAAGAATAGTTTCCTTTAGAGAATGGGTTGTTAAGTGTCATTTTCAAGTGAGACTCAATTATAGATTTACTGTTCTAAACTCTTGTTCCATACTCTGACAAATAATTGTTCCATGGATAAGTGTGAGATGAGAAGAACAACCAATACATGCAACCTTCTATTAGTATGTACTTGCAATGCATTTTAAATAGTTTTAGTGCATTTTATTTTTGAAGTTATAATTATATCTCATTCCTCTTACTTTTCCTCTTTCCAAAACCTCCCATGTACCACCTTGTTCTCTTTCAAATTCCTTTCCTCTTTTTAATTGTGTGTGTGTGTGTGTATGTGTGTTTGTGTACTTTATGTTTTGTTATAGAAGTTACAGAGAGACTTTTTTCTAAGGCAATCCCATCCATAGCTCAATCCCAAATCAAAAACATCGAAGGTGAAAATTTGAAAAAAAAAATGTTTACTTGTGCTCTTTGAAAATACCATTTATTAATTAAAAAATTGAATTTCAAGCAGATTTTTTTTTAATTTGGGTAAAATGGTGTTTAGGATAATTCTTTCAGAAGTATTCTATACTTTCTTTTTGCTCTGTTTTATTCTAACCCATGCAACCTGACTCTACCCAGCCTTGAAATGAATTTTGGAAAGAAAATTAAGTTTGAAACTATAGCTCTGGAAGCTAGTAACGTCAATGTTTTTGTATCTGGAACAGTAGAAACTACAGAAAACTTTGGTGTTTGTGCATAAGAATGTGTTCCATTTGTGCTCCATTTTTAGAAGAATGTCCTGGATGGTTAATTTTAAGACAGAAGAACTAATGGGCCATTTGTGCTCTTCTTCCCCGCAGTAACACTGCTACAATCCCAATACACTCTATTAACACAGGTCGAGCATCCACAGATCATATACTAGGATACCATCATCTAAATCTTCATACACTTTATTCATCTCTTATCGATATCTTTCTTTAAGGATTCATTTTATTTTTATTTGCATGCCTTTCTCTGTGTGTAATATGTATGTGCCACATGTGTGTGGGTGCCTGCAGAGATCACAAGAGTGCATTGGGTCTTCAGTGCTGAGTTCCAGGCAGTTGTGAAACCCTTGGTGTGGGTCCTGGAGACCACACTCTGGTCTCCTGCAAGAACAGCAAAGGCTTCTAATTTCTAAGTCATCTCCAACTCTTCAATATCATTTATTATAAACCAATCATTTCTCATAAACACTAGGATGAAATAAGAAAAATGAAAAGGTTGAAATAAACAGAGACTGGAATTCTCAGTCAGAATATTTTCCTCTTTTGATTGACCTTAGTGGTAACAACAATGCACATCTGAACAAAATCTTAACATTTCACTTTAAGAAATATGATAACCCAATAATATAAGGCTCCTCTGAAGCACTGTCTAAAAATAATCTGAGGCTTGTATTCTTAAAAATCTGCTCTGCTCAAATTTTGTATTAAAACCATAAAAGGATTGTTACATAGTGAAGGTGTAAGATCCTCCAACATCAGTAATACCTAAGAAGATGTTTAGAAGTATTTGTCTAACCCTTTAAATGGCATATTAGGAACTGGAAGACTCCTCAGCTGAAAACGATATTCTGATCAATTTGTGGCTCACAGTTGCTTAATTCACAGTCATCATAGGTCTTACTTTCTCTAGTATAGTAGGTGCTACCAAGAATAAATAACAGAAAAACTTGAAATCTAAGTCAGAACTTCCTGAAGTGCAGGTTTTTTCTTGTGCTTTTTGCTTGTCCATCTTCCTGTCTGTGCACTGAGTGTTCATACCAGGATCTACATCCATGTTCTGAAATCATATATTTTCCTAGCATGCTCAAAAACATATTTTCTCTGTTGTTACAAAACCTCTCAAACTTTCTGAGATAGAAGAGGTCTTCATACTTTTAGCAAGTGGAACTATGCTTTTGAATAAAAAACATGAAATGTAAATTTTGTTACTAGTTTAAAAATAAGAATCTAGATATTTTTGTTTTCAATATTCAAATCCATTCTTGTGGGAATTCATTCATTCAGTCAGTTGCATTGGGGTGACAAGCCCTACGGTATGGTTTTGTCTGTGTACATGACTAGATAAGAATGGAGGAAGGGGGGTCGAGGGCTCTCTCTTAGATGGTCAGAGCAGGAGCAAGCAATGGAGAAGAATGGTTTGAGATTGGTTCTCATCATCCTTGGCCAGAACAGCAGACAACAGCTGGTTCTGCAGCGGCATCTACTTTGTTCTGTATTCATGAGTATGTTATTCCCATTGCACATCTTAATAAATTCTTGACCAGGCTTTGTGGGCTCTCACTTCACATACTGATGCTATTTCCTTTACCGACAATGTAATATTTGCTAAATAAAATCTCATTAAAATGAAGAAAATGTTTATGGTCCAGTTACACAACAAAATCATTCAGGTTTGTATATATAAGTAGTGGCTTTTCTTCATCTCTCTTGCCTGAAGTATTGAACTTTTTAAACTCTATACATTATCTGTGGATCTTATTGATTAAATCCTGGACACCATGGGCTGGGGTATTAACTCAGGGATTTCGCAATGCTAGACATGAAAATATGAGGAAAAACATCAAATAAGTAAGTTTATATAAAATTCAATGAAGCCAGTTTAGAAAGGCTAAAACAAACAAAGAAACACCCTCAAGGAAGGAAAATTGCAATAGTGATACCTATGTGCATTGCAGTGTGACTGCTCCTCCAAAAGAAGGGACTGGTGTTGTTCTTTCCTCTACCTCTCATCTCTTTCTCCTCTGCTAGAACGCAGCAGGTCAGTGGGCAAATGCCTCACTCCTTGAATCATAAATATGAGCTAAAGTTTCTGAGTGTCTGTGTGAAGAAGCAAGTGTCTCTCCATTGCAAAAAGAAATAAAAAGAAAATGAAAGAAGAAGGAGAAAGGAAGAAGGGTTCCTTAGGATGTACTTTATACACTGTTTACACTAAATTTCTGAAATTGGGTCAACTGTTTTACAACATAAATAGACAAATATTAAGGACTAAAATAGTGATCTGCTTTGATGTTAGTGAAAAGTTAACCCACACAGGTTGACTACATGGCTGATTCCTTTTGGATTAGTGTGGATGGAGCTTTGTATTATCTGTTTCCATTGACACTTGTTGCTTATGTTGTGAGAGGTTTATCATTCTTCATTTGTCTACATCTTATATTTAGCATCTTGTTTCTAGTCTAGGTATGCTTCTACTCTTCCTGCTTTTGCACTTCTAAAGCTGTCTGAAGATGGGGTAGTTGACGGAGTTTTAGTTCTACGCTTTTCTCTGTTGTAGCTTACCACAGTATTTTTTCCACTCAAATTCTCACGAGTTGTCACCAAATACAGTATACAATAAAATAAATCACCTAAAGTTCAACTATTATGTTTGTGGCAATAGTGTCATTATCTTTAATATGCTAGCACAGAAAAATAGAGGCATTAGATATATTTCTCTGTGGTAGATTGTAGCTAGTGATTTACGTAAAGTGACTGAGATTAATGCCAGGTTCCTGAGGACCTGCCATTAATTCAACTGTGTTGTCATGGGTGAGTCATTATGAATTGTTGCTTTCATATTGCACTATGTTGTTCTTGTGTTGGTTTTTTTGTCACTGGAATCATTTGTTCAGTTAGTTTGGGTACTTTTATGGTTTCTTGCAATGCTTGCTGGAGTATAGTCAACTAAGAACTTTTGTTAGATAATACATGTGTGAATGCATCTAAAAGTTTGAAAGAAGGACCTTTACTTCCAGTAATTAGTCTCTAAAAATCCTGAGAGAAATCCTTTTTCTCAGATGAGTTAATGTTTATTTTGCTCCATGCTTTAAAAATCCCTAATTTTATATTATATAATAAAATATCAAATAATTTTACATTTTCTCTCAGGTGTTTCATTCATTATTTAGTCAGGATTTTATTCTGAACACCTAATTCATGTTACTTATAACACTTAGTGCCAGGACATATAAACTAAATGAATTTTCTGTCCTTTGGATGCCATAGTCTGGTGTTGTAAGTCTGTATCTAGGTGCCAACATAGTTTTGCATGAGTCACTAATGACAAAAGTATGGCTTTTGTTCTTTTGAAAAGAAGTTATATACTTCTTATAACTCAAATCACTCCTTATAAATTGGCTATGGAATAGACATCATACTAAAAATCCAACTTTCAATTGTTATGAAATAATGGAAATATAAAGGATGCAAAAAGCAAATGTCCTACTTAAAACTTTATTCAAATTACCCTAAACAATCACATGCTGATGAGAAGAATCCCAGCAGCATATTATAAGGCATCAAAGAATTCTGTGCTAGCGAGATGGGATGGCTTGGTCTGCTCATTTGAACTTTCAGCAGTCAGTAGCATAGTAGAGTTATCCATTTTTCTTCATATACTTCCTTTGTTTTTGCCTATGTACCATTTTTTCTTTCTCCTATTTCATTGGTACTCCTCCTTGGATAAGTCATTATAAAGATCTTTTCCCAGTTTAGGCTTCTTTATTTTACTGTTTATAAATTAAAACTGAAATACACTGCTCATTCTCATTACTTTTTATTGCTGCTTTACCCGGGGCTAATGTTCCTCTAACTTATGTCTAGTTTGTTCTCGATACTGAACTTCAGTCTCAGCTCATAATTCATGATGATTATTTGTCTATCTGGTCACTAGAGAGTAAACACGGGCAAAATTCTTCGTTTAACTTCTTTATCTTATGTCTTTGTTCTAAAACCAACATCTCACTTTGTCTCATATCCAAAATACTATCAAGCTCCATCTGCATTACGTCATTAACAATGTTCAGTTTCACCCACTTCTCTCAGCATCATTCTTCATTATATACATGTACCCAATCATCATTTGCATAAATTATTTACTTTTCTTCTGACCAGTTGTGTTCTGTAGTGCTACTCTTAATTCTCTCTAACATAGATTCTGCTTGGAAGACTGAATTACCTTTCTGAACATCAGAATTCATTTTCCCTCTTCAAGGTGTGAACTTTTCTTCCTTCAAGATATAACTCACCTTCTTAAAACAAGTTAGCTCTTTCTGTTTGCATCTCTTCCACCATGAAAACTGTACTTTGCTGTGAACTGTAAGTAGTTGCTTAAATATTTCATACTACCTTGTCTCCAATACATTGCTTGTGGTTTTTCTGAAATATTTGTTGTTTCCCTTTCTGTTGGATCGCTCCTTCTACTCTCATGTTAGATGTCAAAATACTAGAGATTACTCCCAATACTCTTGCCACTCTTACCCTCATGATGTTGACTTTTCAAATCTTTGTAATTATGCTCTGTAAAATTCTCTATGTCTCTTATTCTGTGCTGTAGTCTGCAAATATGGCCTGATCCCCCCCCAAGCAATACTATGCAAAAGAACAAGGACTAAATCTGAGATGCTGAAAATCTTATCTCTAGTAAAATATCTGACAAACAATAAAGACTTATACCCTGGTTGTCTAATGAGATAATGGAAATTAAATATTAACTCAAATACAGGGTCATTTAAATAACCATGCTAGCATTGAAAAATTTCTTTTAATTTTTGTTCTGCTCAATAACATTTAGTATAGCAAGATGTTCAAAATTCTTTCTTAATTGAATTATTAAATTTTAGAATTCAAAACTCATCAATCATATTTGCTGGTTTCTTTTTGTGCCCTAAGGCATTCTCCTCTACTTATGAGTCTTTGATTCTTTCCAAGCGAATCAGGAGGTATAGAGTAGTCTCTCATGTCTATTTTTACACAGTAGATTTATATACTCAGTTCTCCCTGAGGGAGATTTCCCATGGTGCAGAAATGTTACTGTGGCCTGTCATCTTATTGCTTTAATTCCAGATAAAGTGTGACTTTCAGGTTTCTCACCAGAAAAAAAAAAAAAAGAGAAAACAAACAGAAGAGAAATAGGTAATAGTAATGGACTAGAAGTCAGCAGTGGAGAGTTGAGTATGAGAAATTAGTTGATGATATACTATGGTAATTTTTTCTCTTGGATGTTTTTGACTAATTTATAAGTTCATATTTTAATAATGATTTGCTGAAGCTAAGGCATTCCACATGTACAGGACAAAGGTTTGTGAAGTAGGTCATAGATTACCTATGATACAGATATTTTTTTTCTGCTTTATCAGAAATGGTCAGGTACTAGGGAAGTTCCCAGGAATCCACAAGGATGATCCTACCTTTGACTACTAGCAATAGTTGAGAGGGTGCCTGAACTGGTCTACTCTGATAACCAAATTAGTGAATACCCTATCATCATAGAGCCTTCATCCAGTTACTGATGGAAGCAGATACAGAGATCCACGGCTGGGCACCAGACCAAGCTCCAGGAGTCCAATCGATGAGAGAGAGGAGGGATTCTGTAAGCAAGGGATATCGAGATCATGATGGGGAAACTTACAGAGCCAAACTAGTGGAAACCCATGAAATGCGGACCAATAGCTATGGAACACCAATGGTACTGGACTAACCCTCTGGATAGGCAAGACAGTTATTTAGGTTGAACTGTTTAGGGAGCCCCCCAGGCAAGGGGATCAGGACCTGTCCCTGGTGCATGAGCAGGCTTATTGAGCCTAGTGTCTAGGGTGTGACACCTTGAGCAACCTTGGTGCAGGGGGTAGGGGCTTGGACCTGCCTCAACTGAATGTGCTAGGCTCTGCTGACTCTCCATGGGAGACCTTGACTTGGAGGAGGTGGGAATGGGGGAAGGATAGAGGAGGAGGCTGGGGGAGTGTAGAAAGATAGAAGAAGGGGAATCTGTTGTTGGTATGTAAAATGAATAGAAAGTGTCTTGATAATAATAAAACAAACAACAACAGAAAAAAGAATTGTAGACATATTACCCACTACTGGCCACATAACTTCTTTTCTTCTTATAACAAAATAAGCTGTAGGCCCCAATAGAAAAGTTGATAAGCACCTGTAGGACAGGGCACAAAGCCATTTCAGTGTGGATTATTGTAAGTTTTAATCTCCATACATCTACATAAAAGAATAAGATATCTCCATCTATCTATCTAGAAAATCTAACTAAAGAGAACACACGTAAGAGAAGTTCTGAAGGATTTACAATCATTTGTACAGCTGTGCATCTGTCTGTCATTTTTTATTACACAGTAACTGCATTGGTATCCTTATAGATTCTAGAAAGAAGGGCATGCACACAAAAATATTTTGAAATGGATAGTGAATAATTTTCTCCTGTTGGTCCTAACTTGCTCTATATAAGAGTTTAAGGTATGATATGAACACATACTATTCTGATAAATATAATAGAAGATATCATTAATTCAGGTGTTTTTAAAATTAATTGCTTACTCCTATGAATATTTTAATGCTCTTTTTATTTTCCCACACTATATTTTATATTGTCATGCATAGAAATATATCTTTTTACCCCTAAAATTCATTTTAAATAGGACATAATCTGCAGAATGGTTTCCTCCCTCTCTCTCTCTCTCTCTCTCTCTCTCTCTCTCTCTCAATGGTTAGTGTTTTGAATGTCAATCAATGATATTTACTTATACTTACTTGCTTGCCTGTTTTATATTTGCCTTTCGGAGAGTTCTTTGTGTCCACTATTTGCCCCTCTCTAATATTAATAATGAGATAACATTAGTCCTTGCATGGATCACCAAATTCTAACGTCATAAATTGGCAGTGCATTTTGCACTGAGTTCTCCATGATGCTTTGATATTGGAAAAAGAATTTCTTTCAAATTTAGATGAATTATGGCCAGTAGTTCTCTTTGTGCCAAATATCGCCAACACTCAATTACACAGATCCTGCTTCTAAAATTTCAGGCTATGCAGCCCATGACTTCTTACCCTCTCTTCTTCCCATTATTTAACTGATCATTAGAATGATTTGATAAAAAAATAAAGTCCTTTCAAAAGGCAATCAAGGTGAAGACCGGTTGGTCATTGTGCAGTTGTTATTATATTTCATAAGAAACATGTTAAGGTTGTTATTATAATAAAAATACCATTGACCAAAATCAATTTGGGAAGTAAAGGATATATTTTAGCTTAATTAATTATTTTTAGCTTAATAATTTCTGCAGTGCAGTGCATCAGCAGAACTCAGAGCAGAAACCTGGAGCCAGGAGCTGATGAAAACTCCCTGAACAAAGACTGCTTACTGCCTTGTTCCTTATGGCTTACTCAGTCTGCTTTCTTTTAGCACCAAGGAACATTAGCCCAGGGGTTGGCAACACCCACAATGGGGTGGGATCTCCCACATGAATCACTAATTAAGGAAATTTGCTATAGACATGCATACAGACCATTCTGGTTGGGACATTTTCTTTTTCTTTTTTCTTTTTATTAAGAGATTTTCTATTTGTTTTACATATCAACCATGGAGTCCCCTGTCCTCCTTCCTCCCACCCCCAGCATTACCACCCAACCTCCCCATTCCCACCTCCTCCAAGGCAAGGTCTCCCCTGGGGAGTCAGCAGAGCCTGGTACCTCAAGACCCAGCTGTACCACTCTTGGGCATATACCCAAGGAACGCTCAATCATACCACAAGGACAACTATGTTCATAACAGCATTTTTTGTTATTTGTCGCAGCCAGAACCTGGGACATTTTCTTAATCAAAGTTTCTTCTTCCAAAATGACTGTCATGTTGAAAGAAAAATATCCAACACAATATAACTAATGAAACCCAGGAGGATACAGTCTGTGCTATACTCTCTGCATGCAGGTTGCAGTTACTGTTGTTTCATCTATCACCTACTGGCCCACTGTCTTGAGAATATACTCATAGAAAATAATTTAAAAAAGTGTCCCTCATAAGAATAATGTGAAAAGGTACTATTAAGTTACATTTTGTTTAGTGTCAGGCACAATTGTATCTAGCCTATTTAATAAGCTAAATATGCTGTTTGTGATCAAACCATCCAAGATCCTTATGCATTTTTGAAGATTTCTTGTGAACATGATGGGCTAAAACAGGCTCCCATTTTGGGGATTTTAGCCCCAGTAAAAAGTTAGATTTTGTGTTGTGTTATAACTAGCAATGATGAAATATGTTGTAAACTTTTCTTGTATACACATGTAATGATTATTCTCAAATAATAGAAAAATAATATATTTGCCTTTGTAATCTTTGGAAGGGATGTTTCTTCTACGTTTTTCCACATTGTGATTTAAGTAGTCAGGAAGGAAACAATAATATGCAGCAAAAGGCCCCAGACTTCCCTTCTGGATGAGAGAGAGAGAGAGAGAGAGAGAGAGAGAGAGAGAGAGAGAGAGAGAGAGAGAGAGAACTTGCATCCTGCCCCGGACTTCCCTTCTGGACCAGAGAGAGCTCCCATCCTGCCCTGGTCTTCCCTTCTGGACAAGAGCTCCCATTCTGCCCTGGACTTCCCTTCTGGACAAGAGCACCCATCCTGCCCCAGACTTCCTGTCTGGACAAGAGCTCCCATCCTGCCCTGGAGTTCCCATTTGGACAAGAGAGCTCCCATCTGGACAAGAGAGAGAGACTTCCTGAACCTGTCAGCGCTGTCTGAACAAAGTGCGCTGATAAGACCAAGAAGGAACAACAAGGAGATGGGCAGACGTTAAGGCAGAAATACAAACAACAAAATGAAGAGCAATACAGCATCACCAGAACCTAGCCCACCTCCAAAATCTAGACCTGAACATCAAAAATTGGAAGAACCAGAAGAAAACAGCCTTATGAGTAACATCATGAAGAAGGTAGAGGGTTGTGTAGAGGAAAAGACAAAAAAAAATGGGAAGAACGCTATAAACAACTAGAGGATAGGGCAAACAAATTAGAAGAAAACAATAAAGTCCTGGAAGAGAACAATAGAGTACTGAAAGAAAATCATGAAAAAGCAATGAAACAAATAAAGGAAACAGTCTAAGACCTGAAAAGGGAAATAGAAAAAATGAAAAGACACAAACAGAGGGAATGCTGGAAATAGAAAATCTGAGTAAACGATCCAGAACTTCAAATGCAAGTATAAAAAACAGATGGAAGAGAAGATCTCTGGCATTGACGATACAGTAGAAGAAATAGATTCATCAGTCAAAGAAAACACTAAAGCCAACAAAGTCATGAACCAAAATGTCCAAGAAATTTGGGACACCATGAAAAGACCAAACCTATGAATAATAGGGAAAGAAGAAGGAGAAGAATACCAACTCAAAGGCGCAGAAAATATATTCAACAAAATCATAGAAGAAAACTTTCCCAACTTAAAGAAGGAAATGCCTATGAAGATACAAGAAGCCTATAGAACACCAAACAGACTAGACCCCCCAAAAAAGTCCCCTCACCACATAATAATTAAACAACTAAATGTACAGAATAAAGAAAGAATATTAAGAGCAGCAAAGGAAAAAGGCTAAGTGATCTATAAAGGCAAACCCAACAAAATAACACCCGATTTCTCAATGGAGACTTTGAAAGCCAGAAGGACCCGGACAAATGTAATGCAGACACTAAGAGACCATGGATGTCAGCCCAGACTAATATACCCAGCAAAACTTTCAATCAACATAGATGGAATGAACAAGACATTCCAAGAAAAAGCCAGATTTAAACAATACCTATCCACAAACCCAGCCCTACAGAAAGCACTAGAAGGAAAATTCCAACCTAAGGAAGTCAGATACACCCTCGAAAACACAGGCAATAGATAAAGCCACAGCAGTAAACCCCAAAGAAGAGAAGTACACACACACTACCACCAAAAATAACAGGGATGAACAATCACTGGTCATTAATATCTCTTAATATCAATGGATTTAATTCACCTATAAAAAGACATAGGCTTACAGAATGGATATGAAAGCAGGACCACTTTTCTGCTGCATACAAGAAACACATCTAAAATTCAAAGATAGACACTACCTAAGAATAAAAGGCTGGGAAAAGACTTTCCAATCAAATGGTCTTAAGAAACAAGCGGGTGTAGCCATCCTGATATCCAGCAAAATAGACTTCAAACTAAAATCAATCAAAAGAGATCAAGAAGGGCATTACATACTCATCACAGGAAAGATACACCAAGATGAAGTTTCAATTCTGAACATTTATGCCCCAAACACAAGGGCACCCACATATGTAAAAGAAACATTACTAAAGCTTAAACCACATATAAAACTTCACACATTAATGGTGGGAGATCTCAACACCCCACTTTCACCACTAGACAGATCTCCCAAATCGAAACTTAACAGAGAAAAAAAGGACTTAACTGATGTCATGACCCAAATGGACCTAATAGATATCTACAGAACATTCCATCCTAACGAGAAAGAATATACCTTCTTCTCAGCACCCCATGGAACTTTCTCTAAAATCGACCACATACTTGGCCACAGAGCAAATCTCAACAGATACAAAACAATTGGAATAACCTCCTGTGTTCTATCAGACCACCATGGTTTAAAGTTAGAATTCAACAACAACAAAAACTACAGAAAACCTACAATATCATGGAAACTGAAAAATGCTCAACTGAATCACAAATGGGTTAAGGAGGAAATAAAAAAAGAAATTAAAGACTTCCTAGAGATCAATGAAAATGAAGACACCACATACCTAAACTTATGGGACACTATTAAAGCAGTGCTAAGAGGAAAATTCATGGCACTAAATGCCCACATAAAGAAGTTGGAGAAATCCCACACTAGTGACTTTACAGCACACCTGAAAGCTCTAGAACAAGAAGAAGCAAAGTCTCCCAGGAAGAATAGACACCAGGAAATTATCAAAGTGAGAGGTGAAATCAATAAAATAGAAACTAAGATAACAATACAAAAAATTCATGAAACAAAGACTGGGTTCTTTGAGAAAATCAACAAGATAGACAAGCCCTTATCTAAACTAACCAAAAGACAGAGAGAGAGAATCCAAATCAACAAAATCAGAAATGCAAAGGGGGACATAACAACAGACATTGAGGAAATCCAGAGAATTATCAGGTCATATTTCAAAAACCTCTACTCCACAAAACTGAAAAACCTAAATGAAATGGACAATTTTCTGGATCGGTACCACATACCTAAGTTAAATCAAGACCAGATAAACTATTTAAATAGTCCAATAACGCCTAAGGAAATAGAAACAGTCATTAAAAGTCTCCCAACCAAAAAAAGTCCAGGACCAGATGGTTTCAGCGCAGAATTCTACCAGATCTTCAAAGAATAGTTAATATCAATACTCTCTAAATTGTTCCACACAATAGAAACAGAAGGAACATTACCAAACTCCTTCTATGAGGCTACAATTACCCTGATTCCTAAACCAAACAAGGATACAACAAAGAAAGAGAACTACAGATCGATCTCCCTCATGAACATTGATGCAAAAATACACAATAAAATATTGGCAAACAGACTCCAAGAACACATCAGAAAAATTATCCACCATGATCAAGTAGGCTTCATCCCAGGGATGCAAGGGTGGTTCAATATACGAAAGTCCATCAATGTAATACACCATATAAACAAACTCAAAGAAAAAAACCACATGATCATCTCATTAGATGCAGAAAAGGCATTTGACAAAATCCAACACCCCTTCATGATAAAAGTCTTGGAGCGATCAGGAATACAGGGAACATACCTAAACACAATAAAGGCAATTTATCGCAAGCCAACAGCCAACATCAAATTAAATGGAGAGAAACTCAAAGCAATTCCACTAAAATCAGGAATGAGGCAAGGCTGTCTGCTCTCCCCATACTTATTCAATATAGCACTTGAAGTTCTAGCCAGAGCAATAAGACAACATAAGGAGATTAAGGGGATACAAATTGGAAAGGAAGAAGTTAAGCTTTCCCTATTTGCAGATGACATGATAGTATACTTGAGTGATCCCAAAGATTCCACCAAGGAACTGATACAACTTATAAACACCTTCAGCAACACAGCAGGATACAAGATAAACTCAAAAAAAATCAGTAGCTCTCCTATAGACAATGGACAAAAAAGCTGAGAAGGATATCAGAGATATACTACCCTTTACCATAACCACAAATGACATAAAATACCTTGGGATAACACTAACCAAGCAAGTGAAGAACCTATATGTCAAGAATTTTAAGTCCCTGAAAAAAGAAATTGAAGATGTCAAAAAATGGAAAGATCTCCCATGCTCATGGACAGGCAGGATCAACATAGTAAAAATGGCAATTTTACCAAAAGCAATCTACAGATTCAATGCAATCCCCATCAAAATACCAACACAATTCTTCATAGACCTGGAAAGAATAATACTCAACTTCATATGGAAAAACAAAAAACCCAGGATAGCCAAAAGAATCCTGTACAATAAAACAACCTCTGGAGGCATCACAATCCCTGACTTCAAGCTCTACTATAGAGCTACAGTAATAAAAACAGCTTGGTATTGGCATAAAAGCCGACATGTGGACCAATGGAATCAAATTGAAGACCCTGACATTAACCTACACACCTATGAACATATAATTTTTGACAAAGAAGCCAAAAGTGTGCAATGGAAAAAAGAAAGCATCTTCAACAAATGGTGCTGGTATAACTGGATATCAACGTGTAGAAGGCTGCAAATAGATCCATATCTGTCACCGTGCACAAAACTTAAGTCCAAGTGGATCAAGGACCTCAACATAAGTCCAGCTACTCTAAACCTGCTAGAAGAGAAAGTAGGAAGTAGTTTTGAATGCATTGGCATAGGAGATCACTTCCTTAATATAACACCAGTAGCACAGACACTGAGAGAAACAATCAAACAATCAATCAATGGGACCTCTTGAAATTGAGAAGCTTTTGTAGAACAAAGGATACGGTCAACAAGGCAAAGCAACAGCCTATAGAATGGGAAAAGATCTTCACCAACCCCACATCTGACAGAGGACTGATATCCAGAATATATAAGGAACTCAAGAAATTAGACATCAAAATGATAAACAGTCCAATTAAGAAATGGGCTATAGAACTAAACAGAGAATTCTCAACAGAGGAAACTCAAATGGCTGAAAGACATTTAAGGAATTGCTTAACATCCCTAATCATCAGGGAAATGCAAATCAAAACAACTCTGAGATACCACCTTACGCCTGTCAGAATGACTAAGATCAAAAACACTGAAGACACTTTATGCTGGAGAGGATGTGGAACTAGGGGAACTCTCCTCCACTGCTGGTGGGAATGCGAGCTTGTACAACCATTTTGGAAATCAATATGGCGCTTTCTTAGAAAATTGGGAATCAATCTCTCCCCAAGATCCAGCTATACCACTCTTGGGCATATACCCAAGAAATGCTCAATCATACCACAGGAGCTTGTTCAGCTATGTTCATATCAGCATTGTTTGTAATAGCCAGAACCTGGAAACAACCTAGATGTCCTTCAACTGAAGAATGGATAAATAAATTATGGCACATATACACAATGAATACTACTTAGGAGAGAAAAACAATGACATCATGAGGTTTGCAGGCAAATGGATGGATCTAGAAAAAATCATCCTGAGTGAGGTAACCCAGACTCAGAAAGACACATATGGTATGTACTCACTCATAGGAGGATACTAGATGTGGAACAAGGATGACTGGACTGCTACTCATATCACCAGGGAGGCTACCTGGAAAATAGGACCCCAAGAAAGACACAAGGATCACCCAATGACGGAGAAATGGCTGAGATCTACATGAACAACCTGGACAAGTGTGGGAGTAATGAAGGGCGAGGGTTGGGGGAAAGAGAGCCTGTGGGAGCAGGAGATCTCAGTTGGATCAAGAACAGAGAGGGAGAACAAAGAATAGGAGACCATGGTAAATGAAGACCACATGAGAAAAGGAAGAAACAAAGTACTATGAGGCCCACAGAAATCCATAAAGTTACCACCACAATAGACAGCTGGCAATGGTCAAGAGACATCCGGAACTGACCTACTTTGGTGAAGGGATGGCCAAACACTGTAGCTAGAGTTTTCCTGCCTTGCCCACAGTCAGGACAAATCTTTGTCACCCGCCAGTCCCAGAGCCGCTCCGACCCAACCAAGTAAACACAGAGGCTTATATTACATACAAACTGTATGGCCATGGCAGGCTTCTTGCTAACTGCTCTTATATCTTAAATTAACCCATTTTTATAAATCTATACCTTGTCACGTGGCTGGTGGCTTACCGGCATCTTTACATGTTGCTTCTCCTGGTGGTGGCTGTAGTGTCTTTCCCCCCTTCTTCCTGTTTCCCCAATTCTCCTCTCTCCTTATCCCGCCTATACTTCCTGTCTGGTCACTGGCCATCAGTGTTTTATTTATATAGAGTGATATCCACAGCAAAACACCCTAATAGTCATGCCAGAAACCCCATCCAAGGATTGAGGAATCTGGATGCAGAGATCCATGGCTAGGCCCCGGGTGGAGCTCCGGAAGTCCATTTAGCAAGAAAGAGAAGGGTTTATATGAGCAAGAATTGTTGAAATCAAGGTTGGATAAAGCACAGGGAAAAATAGCCAAATGAATGGAAACACATGAACTATGAACCAAAGGCTCAGGGGCCCCCAACT
The DNA here is from genome assembly GCF_004664715.2 of Peromyscus leucopus. Classification (NCBI taxonomy): domain Eukaryota; kingdom Metazoa; phylum Chordata; class Mammalia; order Rodentia; family Cricetidae; genus Peromyscus; species Peromyscus leucopus. Next base: position 95,157,234 of record NC_051064.1, read on the forward strand.
GGGTCAGGCCCTCGGAATAGGTCTTTGAAGTATTCAAAGGCCACCTGGCCAAACATCCTAATTGTAAAAAAAAAAAATGCAGCAAAAAGAGAGAATTACTGAATATTATTGTACTGACAAGCATAGTTTATGATAGCTATTAGAGGTAATTTTGACTAAATAATGTTAAAGAAAGAATACAGAAAGCAATTTCTAGTTTTTTTCTGTAAATTATGGAAAGCACATTTTTTTCTTCATATCAGGTTGTAAATCACCGAGTTGGCTTCTGTCTTTAAGATTTTATCTGAATTGAAATAATCAGTGACTTTCCTAATAGATCATGTGACCAATTTGGCTACTAACAAAGAAATTTTGCAGTGTCTATATGTCTCATCATCATGACTTTATATATTTTCATTTTCTCTAGTATAGGAAATTGAAAACTAAAAGTCCTAAAATTTTCTTTAACATTTGGTAACATCTGGCACATTAAATTTGTTTTCTCAATATTATATCTGTTTTCTATTATTGCAAAATATGATCTTCAAAATCCAGGTTTCTTTTCACTTGCATGTTACAAAACTGTGATAATATGCTATTTTCAATGGTGCTCTCTTTCAAAATATTTTGAAGCATAATGTTTATTTTGTAATGATGTTTATTTTGTAAACATAAACATGTATACTGGCAGTCTAGTTAGTTTGGGATAATCTGGGCTAGTTCATCTTATTTATCTAAGGATTCCAACTTACATAGATGGACAAGTCATATTATCAATTGTCAAGTCATTTGGCGAAGAAGACAACACAAAGGGCATGATTCAATTAAAAAGCCGAAGCATCAAAAATCATTTATTAGAGAAATAAGAAGAATTTTCTAGGTAAAAATTCAGGTGACTCTGATAAGAAAAGGTGAACAATAAGTCTGCTGTGATGACCCACGAGAAAGTTAGATTGCATAGAGTATTCTGATAGGCACTGAAATAACTAAACAAATTTTAGAGCTGTATACAATGCAGCACAATTATATGAAGATATATGAAGATTGAAGGGTACAGAAAAAAAGGTGAGAGTTTTATCTACCATGTTTGTGAGCTAAAGTATTATAATAAGGGAACACTGGTTTCTGAGGGGCTATCACATGACAAAACAATGTGTTAACTTTGACCTGGATGAACCACAGTTGCCTTGGAGAATTTAATGTTCAAGTTGTCAAATTGACAATCATATATACTGATGAGAGGAGTGTTGACCACAAAACAAACGAGGAGCTGGAGAGATGGCTCAGTGGGGAAAATGCTTGCTGTGCTAGCCTGAGGACCTGGGTTTGGGTCCAGCACTTGGACCCAAAACCCCAGCACTTGGGAAAGAGGTGTAGTAGAGAAAGGGGGATCCAGTTAAGTGGTAAATTGTAGTTTAAAGTACAGACCTGTCTCAAAAAGTAAGGCAGATAGCGATTGAGGAAAACCCAATCAACAACAAAATGATGGTGACTCATGACTTCCACATGTGCATACATGGGTGAGCACACCTTTACATACAGGTGCATACATTAAACACACACACAGAGGGAGAGAGAGAGAGAGAGAGAGAGAGAGAGAGAGAGAGAGAGAGAGAGAGAGAGAGAGAGAGAGAGAGAGAGAGAGAGAGAGAACTAGCACAAATGAATGAAGCTAATTGAATTCATGGGATTATAGGCAGTAACTGAAGTTAGCACCATATAAGTGATTATTTCACCATTAGAATTAAGTATATATGTATGTAGCTGTATTCATTTTTTACCTTCATTTAATATGCCACAATACTGAGATACACTAAAAAACAACAACAACAAAAACAAAAACCCACCATTTCTTGCCTTGAGAGACTATATTTAGCTAAATGGTAATTATCTCCTAAAATATGGCAATTTTTTCTACCCTGATGATTTCAATGCTTTATCTTAGTGCTTTATTATCAATGTACTTAGATTCATGATTGCCATTTCTGGGAATTAAGTTCTCATAAACTCAAAATACCTTTGCTATGCTTTAAATGCATCTCCTGTTTGTTTTTTATCTGTGCTGAGCACTTTTGTCTACCCAAGGACATCACAACAGGTGTATGAGCTTCTCTTACTGAAATCACCATTCTTCTTCTTCAATGAATAAGCCTATACGTGATTTTTTCACTGTAATAATTTGTGTAAGCATAACTAAGATTTTAATTTTAAATAAGAAAACACTCTTTTCATCTGGGCTTCAGATTAAAGTTGTCCAAGCAAGAAACTTACACGAGATTTGAAAGTTAAAGTTCAGCACCTGTCATGTTTCTCCGAGGTCATTGTGAGTAAATGTGGTGAAATCAGAGTTTCTTTGCTTCTTCATGTGGCATGGGATGCATGCATATGTTATGATGTATTCCAGTTTGTCTGCCTCTCTTCTCAGATTTATTACTACAAACTGTATCACTAACCCCAGACCTAGGACCAGATGAAGAAGACCAGGCTATTTAGTCTTCAGTATTTCCTCATTATGATTCCACTTCAATGGAGGTTTCCAGATCTCCTCTCAAGCACTGGTTACCCAACAGCACCAAAGGGTCAAGAGGCTGGTTAGTCATATCACTTTTCACCAACTTCTTTTGAAAGCTTATTGTCCTGACATATTCTTTAAATATTTAATCTCATTTGTAAGTCATTTATCCTATTCTCTTAGTGGCTTTACTTTCTTGATTGAATCTCTGTTGATACAACAAAGACTCATTTGTTCTAATCTTTTTTTCCATGTATAACTTTTTATTTTCTTTCTTTTAAAAATTTTTAATGAAATTTTTAATTCATTCTACATACCAACCACAGACACCCCTCTCATCCTTCCTCCCACTTCCCACAGGCTTCCCCTCTCCCACCCACCCTCCACCCCCTCCTCCAAAAAAGGTAAGTGTTCCCACGAGGAGTCAGCAAGGTCTGATACATTCAGTTGAGGCAGAACCAAGCCCCTCCTGACTGCATCAAGGCTGAGCAAGGCATTCCACCATAGGTAATGGGCTATAGAAAGCCAGTTCATGCACCAGGGGTAGGTTCTGATAACAATGCCAGGGGCTCCTCAAACAGATCAAGCTACACAACTGTCTCCTGCATGCAGAGGACCTAGTTCAGTCCCATGCAGGTTCTATAGCTGTTGGTCTAAAGTTTGCAAGTTCCTACGAGCTTGATTCAGTTGTCTGTGTAGGTTTCCCCATCATGATCTTGACCCTTCCTTGCTCACATAATCCCTCTTCCCTCTCTTGGAGTGGACCCCTGGAGCTCAACCTGGTGCTTGGCTATGGATCTCTGCATCTCCTTCCATCAGTTAATGGATGAAGGCAGTCTTAAGGGGGAATGATCTTAATTTCCTGACCATATCACCCCATTTTATTGCTTTCCTTTGAGCTCACAACTCCATGATAGCATTGTTAATACTTGCTATCTCCAACATTTAATTCTCTCTCAACCTGTTCTGATGAGACTAAGATCTCTCAGTGTCCATCACCTGCAGCCTTCCTTGTACAATGTATAAACAACTTCATCCCCTTTGCTATTCTGTTAAAACACAAGCGGGTGGCTCCCCAATCTCACATTACATTTCAACTAAAAAATGGTATTGATTAAATTTGCAAAAATATGTCTAGAATCCAGCATTGATTCCAAAGCTTATCTTGTTTGAGCTGCCTTCATTTCAACTAAATGTAGCACAGTCTTCTTTTGATAACCTCCTGGCTTCCAAATTTGCCTTCCTATGTTCCTTACAGATGCTTCAGATACTTGAGCCTTTAATGACATTGAGACTTATCATTCATTCCTATGCTCAAATTTTGATTCCCTCTATTTTACTCCAAATGAAGCTAAAATTCTTCCATTGGCTCACAAGGCACTCCATATACTGAGACACATGTCCCTTTCCCTTTGCTATTCACTTCTATTCCTTTCTGAATTCCTGGAAAATTTTCTCCCTTGTTCCTCAAACAGGCATCATTTGACCTTTTATTTCATGGACACTGACTTTTCTACCAACATGAATTTGGCAAATTCCTTCACCGCCTGCCCCCCATCAAGTATTAATCCAAATTCAATATTTTCAATAAAGCTTGATTGAGGTGAACCTAGTACTATAAAAAGCCCTTGATCCTTAGTTATAATCTTATCCTCTGTCAAACTAGTCAAGACTTAAAAATATTTATCCATCACTACTAACATATGATCTATTTATTCAGTATGCCCCTTAATGTTCTGCCTATCTCATCTAAACATTAAGTTCCACTTGGTTAGATTCTCCACGTACTTTTTCCTTAATTTGTTTAGCGTGTGTCATGTGGTGTGTATATGTGTGTGTGGTGTGGGCATGTGTATTATATGCGTAAGTGTTTGTGCATGTATGTGTGTAGAACATGTGCCACAGTATGTGTGAGGAGGAAAGAAGACAATTGCAGAAGTTGGCTCTCTTCTTCCACCCTGTAGGTCCCAGGGATCAGCCTCAGATAATCATGCTGGATAGTGAGTACTTTTACCCACTGAGGCATCTCATCATCCATACTTTCTGTTTTGAACATTGGAATCTGCCTAGTGCATAGAATTGTGCCTGATATAGTAGGCACTTTATAAAGTGTGCCATCAGGTTTTGATAGTCATTCTCAATCACAGCAGTCTATGGATATCATTATTTTCCTGGTATGTAAGGTATAAAATATTTTTTAAACCTGAGATCCTTTGCTTTATGAATTATAGAGTTGTCTTTTACATAATTTTGAAGTTCTTTTATATTACTGGCTTGTAACTATTATCCACAGACATCAAAAATATAGGAGCTGGAAATCCCCTTTGATGAGACAGAGTAATTTAGAATGTACAGAGTGTTGACATATAGCTTTTAACATCACTTGCCTTTCCTACTTATGGTCCTGACAGAATGCCATTATCAGTTTTCTCTATTTTCTTCTCTCTTGTATTTGTTAACCAAAGTGCTTTGCATTCTCCTCTTCTGTATCTCTCTGGTACTGTAAATATTATTGATATATAATGCATTCTCCTGCAATTCTTTTGGTTGATACTCCTGTAATGGAATCAACCTTCTAGGATCTGGCTTTTCTCACTAAGTTATGACCTCCTCTCCCTGTCACACTGCTAATTTTCTCAACTGCATTCTGCATGCCATGCACTTGTGCTAGTCATTTCAGTGAATAACATTATGTTAATATCAGGTGTTTTGTTTGTTTTTTATTCTCTGTATGTGTGTATATTTGTGTGTGTGTTGTACATGTGTATGTGTGTGTAGAAGTCAGAGTTAAAAACTGAATTTCTCTCTAAATTATTATCTAAGCTATGTTTTGAGACATTGTTTATTTTATTTCACTGAATCTGGAGTTCACCAATTGACTAAACTGACTTGCCAGTAAGTCCTAAGTATTCTCCTGTCTGTGTCTCAGTGATAGCTCTGACCTTTTGTATGGGTTTTGTTGATCTTAACATGAGTACTCATGCTTGCTCACAAGCATGTTATCTACTGAGCCATTTCTCTGTCACTTTGGCATAGAAATTGTATAGCTACTCACTCATTCAGCTCAAACATTTGTGACCTATTGCACCTGAATTAAAACCACCTGGGCTGTCTTAATGTTTCTGGAGTCTCTGAAGGGCAGAAAAATAATAGGAGATTATTTCTCAAGTCTGAATTATTTGGAAAATATTTACTAAATGATCATTAGGGAGGCAGAAATAATAATCTTAGGAATGGAAGTGTGAAACAGTGCTGACAGCTGAAAGCACAAATTGTAATCATTTTATGACCTAGCGTCATGCTGTTAGTGGAACATCCTTTCCACCAGCAGTGGCTGAGTGTTTCTCAGATTATCTAATTGCTCCACACAAAGTTCTTCTCATTTCCTCCAATATACTCAGTGTTTTCATGTTACTTCTTCTGATCCTGTCACATAGCCTCTGTGACTTTTAACATGTTGCCTTCAGTGTGTCTTTGTTAGCTCTTACTTATCTCTTGAAACTTAGGTTTTACTTTAATTTCCCTTCTCTTATTTGGACAAAGTGATCACAGTTTTCTTTGAGAGCTTTACTTTTTTTTCATTTTTTGAATTTATTTATTAAATTTAATTTTACATATCAGCCACGGATTCCCTTGTTCTCCCCCCTCCCAACCCCCACCCACCAATGAGTGAAATCCAGTGAGTGCACATGACTTACTTGTTCAAAGGTACTTTCTTCCCACTATACAAAGTCACAGAAGGAAAGTTAGAAAAATCAAAAGTTATCTCAGTGTGTTCAAAACACAGCACATGCGTCTTGTGTAGTTGTTATTTGGATACAATTTCAGGTAACTGAAATACTAACTATACAAGGGAATCTCTGAAAAACTACAGAAAAGTAAGTTGTATAGTTTTGGGTTGCATAGATAAGACTAGATGTGATTAGAAAAAGAAATGGCACTGGCTTTCTAACAAATATACAGTTAAGCAAAATGGATAATGGCATACTGAAATAAATTGAAGCTCCCATTAAAAAAGAAAATAGAAAAACATACTTTTTCAATAATATGGCCAGAGTTCTGAAAAGAACACGAAGATATAACCTGATAAGCTTTGTGGATGTTTACTTTACAGGACACTGACTTAGGTTAGAAGCAATATTTCTGGTCCCTTATCTCGATAAATTCCTCCCTGAACATATTCATCCAAAGACTATCTTCTCAGCACTGGCAAGACAAAGGGCTGAGTGCAAGTGCATCACATGCTTACATACTTAATCACATGTTTTCAAAAACCTTGGAAGCAGCAGTGGGGCAGAGGAATGGCAGAATGTTCTCTTTCAGAAGCTCTCTTAGAGGTGACATGATGGAGAGAGAAGAATCTTTGGCTTACACTCTTCCTAAGATAAATCACATCAAAGATCAAACTTAAGTCCTGCAGACCCAGAGTGGATGCACGTTTGTTAGCTAGCATCAATTACATTAGATGGTATACAGAGCAAGCTGATGTTCAGTTGAGGGGTGCAACCTTCATTTCAGTATACCTCCTGTATGGGGTGAAATGAAGGCAAGAGACCCTTCATCTATACTGTTAATTCAGGACTATACAGATATTGCTTTTTTAAAATGGGTAGCAATGATCTCAAAAAAAAAAAAAGGTGGGAAATTTACTAACACAAGATAAACAGAGTATTTCTCTGAAGACTTAGAGGAAAAAAGGCAAATATCGGAAAATGACTTTTTATGAGAAGCAGATGGAGACTTAAGGAGACATCTGCGTGGTGACATCTAAAATATGGAGTAGACAGAAGTCATGGATGAGAAGAAACTTGAGCATCAGTATGTAAATCTTCTCTCTCTTTTCCAAATACCATTAAATGCACAAAAAACACAAAAACAGACGGGAAATTCAGTATTTTTGATGGAAAATATGGGAGAATGCCATCCATCTGCCAGAAACATCTAGGATGGAACAATATTACACGAAGGCACCAGGAAATCCCTTACAGTATCTTTCCAGAGAAAGAGAAAAGAGTCTGTAAGAGTTTGTGCTGGCTTGAGTGAGAATGGTAGCCAAGGGCAAATTTGTTTGAAAGCTCAATCACAATTTAGTGGAACTGCTTGAGAAGGATTGGGAGGTGTGGCCTTGTTGGAGAAGGTGTGTCACTGGGGGTGGACTTTGAGGTCACACCAGGTTCAGTTCAAGTCTCTCTGCCTGTGGATCAGAATATAAACTCTTAGCTACTGTCCACTGTCATGTCTCCCTCCCCGAGGCCATGCTCCCTATCACACTAACCCTCTGAAGCTGTAATCAAGCTCCCAATTAAGCATTCCCTGTTATTAGTTGCCTTGGTATTGCTATGTTATCCCAGCAGCAGAAGAGTATCTAAGACCAAGATAAACAAAGATGCTCACAAGAGTAACTAAATATTTTCTCAATAGTGAAGACTAGCTGAAAACACATTGTGAGGTATTGGGAGAGGACCATATCATAAATTCTTTCCCGTTAATGATTGGTTGAGGTCAGGTTGAGCTTCCTTAGGATGAACAAGACTATGCATCTTTTGAACGATTACAGGTTATTTCCAGATTAGAAGCAGTGGGAGTTAGAAGGTTAGTCATTCCATGTAGAAAATTAACAGAACAAAGACAAAGAATTTCAGAAGCTATGTTGCATCACAGAAAATTCACTAAGCATATAGAACTATGTAACTAGGAACACTGAATAAGTCAGGCAGGTGGACCAGAAAGGTGATAACCCAGGCAGAGCATCATCCAGTTTTCAGTTTGTAGACATATGCTTTAGAAAAATATGTTACTGGACTGAAATATTTTAAAGGAAATGATTCAAAAACATGAACTCTGTGTGACAAATGAGACCCCAACCAAAGTAAGTAAAATTATAATCTACTGATGAAGAAATTTAAACAGCAGCATATGAATGTAGAGGTAACAAAATTGAAGACTGAAATAGAAACAACAAGGAAAAGAAAAACAGAGTCATATGTGAGAATGTTCAATGGTTCATGGAAGGTACAAGCATGAGTAAAATTAAACAGCAGGGGAGAGGCTGTGGATTAGAACATAAAAAAATATTCAAAATGTGAGTATTGATTCTCAAAAATAGTAAAAAGAATACTAAATGATAGAGCTATGCCAAAAGAAAAATTCTAGATAGTAAAATGAGCAATACATATATATATATACCACCTCATTCTGAGTGGCAGTAGCTCATTGTATATTTAAGTAGTATAATGTGGAAAATAAATTCTCAATAGTGCTTACATCTTGAATTATTTTATTTAACATTCTTGATTTCTGAATTTAAAAGTATATTCTTCATCTGTTCATGAAAAAAAAAACACATTATCATCCATCCAGGGATAGTCAGAGATACAGATTTAGTCTTACAATCATTTCAACACTTGAGGTAAGGAGTAATATGTAAGGGAATAGTTCTATGAACAAAATGAAAACTATGGTTGAACTTAGATTCTCGAGCATAGGAGGGACTCACAGAGCAGGCAGGACATTCTTTAAAATAAGTGATGGAGGGACATCACTATCTTCTGAAAATCTGAACGAAAGTGTATACTAATGAATTATTTGAATTACTGAAATTGTGGTTATACATAGTAAAAATGTATCACAAATAATTATGGAGAAGCAATTTATATAATACAGAATAATTGTTGAGTAAATGGCTTAAAATCCCAGGTTATATTCAGCCCCATCTCCAAGATAATGAGGTAGAAAACCAGGTAGACAGAGTCCAGATATGAGCTTTCTGTATTTTTTGTGTTCTTTTGAATCTATGATATCTTTTTATTGTGATGATAAATGGGAAATGAATATTGCCAAGCCATTAAAATATTAATGATATATTTGCTTTAAAATTAAAAAAATAAGGCATGCACATTTATATTTCAAGGAAAGAGGAGGCATGCTTTGTTGATATGGGTATGAACTTGGCTCTTACTCCCTTGACTTACTTCTCAGGACCCCACAGCTGGACTGCACAGCTCCCACATGTGCTGACAGTTTCCAGCCACATAACCTTATGTCTCCCCATTTCGTTCTTTTGCCTTATAGTTTTTTTTGGAACCACACGAACTTCTCACCCTATACAAGGTAGTCTATGTGTTCTAAGGGCTACAGCACTCCCAGAGACAATCCTTATCCATTGAGGACTGAGAGTAGAAGAATCAATTTCTGACCTCTCTTCTATTTCCTTAACACAATATTTCTAAGGCAAATTTATCGTCCTCCTCAGAGGATTTTCCGTGAAATCGAGCCCTAGTTGTCTACCAAGATATTTCCCGTGTTTATGTGATTTTTTGAACTTTAAAAATGTGCTACAAGTCTTTCTCATGTTCTCTTCCATACTTCCTACAATAGGCTTCCAAAGAAATGATTCAAGTGTACTTGAGCTGTGGAAACATAAATGCAGCTAATAATTAGCCAGAAGCTTCAGCCCCTGTAGTATCACTTCACAGGTGGCTGGGGACCAGAACCAAGAACAAGTTAAGCATTTCTAACACTACACCTTTTAGTAAATGCATTTTGAAAGTTTTAGCAATTTGCACTCTTCTACTTTTGTGCTAAAATATTGCAACAGAAGGCAACTTAGAGGGAGAGAGGGTTTGTTTTGGATTACAGTTCCAGAGGCATGGATTCTAACATAGCAAGGAAGGCACAGCAACAGGTAAGAAAGTCATGGGTCACAGGAACAGAAAGCTGGCTGATCACATTTCATCTGCACCCAGGAAACAGAGAAAAGACAGGAAGTGGAGCCAGGCTGTGAAATATAAGTGTTCATTTCCACTGCTGAAATTCCCCCAGCAAATCTAAAGGTTTTGTAACCTTCTGAAACAGGCCAACAAATGGGGACCAAGTGTTCAAACACATGACTGTCATGGGAGATTGTAGCTGGAATTATCTCCAGTCCTACCTGAGCCAGCAGCCACTCAGGCTCAAATCAACACACAGACACTTATATTATTTAAAATGTTTGGCCTAATGGCTCAGGCTTCTTGCTATCTAGTTTTTATATCTTAAATTAACCCATTTCTATTAATCTATATCTTGCCACGTGGCTCGTGGTTTACCAGTACTTTATATCCTGCTCCTCATGGCAGAGGCTGGCAGCATCTCCCTGCCTCAGCCTTCTACCTCACAGAATTCTCATCCTCCTTGTCCCACCTACACTATCCTTCCTGCCTGGCTACTGGCCAATCAGCGATTATATTATCAGTTAATCATAGCAACATATATTTACAGGATACAGGACATCCCACAGCAGGGGATATTTTATAATTAAACTATAACATACTTTGTATGAAAATAAATCAAAAAAATATTAAGAAAGATGGTGCCACAACATTTCTCAATGTTAAATATTGCTTACTAAAAAACAAATACAAACAAACCAAGAAATTATTGAAATAGAAATAAACAAAGTAAACAACATTGACAGTAAAAAACTGTGAAAGATAAATTTTATATAGTAGCATAAAGCTGGATTTTTGTAAGTTTGTTACCAATGTAATTTATATTACCAGTGAGATAATTCAAATAAGCCTTGAGCACAGCACACCTGATGTTATACTTTGGATGGAAAAGCTGTTAGAAAAAAAAAGTCTTTATATTGTACATGTATTTTGAATATATTTAAATCAAAATGGAATTTATTTTGGAGTTTGAAGAAGGATTATGCATGTACATTATTTCTAGAAGCATCAAAGACTTTGTTGTACATTGTTTCTGCAGTATAATAGAAGTATTACGATAACATCATAAAATGTGTTGTATTGATTAAAATCAGCATGCTACAATTCCAAGAGGGAAAATGACTAGAAGAGTTTAAATGGCATCAACAGCACAGCAGTATTTCAAAGTATACAGTGATTGCATGGCATTAGGATATAAACAATAGTCAGCACCCTTCATCTCTTGCTTTGGGTAGATTCTTAGTTTAAATCCATACAGACTAACTAATACAGTGAAGCAGGTGGGGACCAGTACCCAAAGGTCTCCACATCACTTGGTTTGTCAGGTTGAGCCACTCAGACACCTAGGGAAGAGGGCTTGGCAGTTTTTATTCTAAGTGTTATAGCAGCATTGATTTTTGAAGAACTGTTTGTGCATGATTCTCTGACATAGCTGACTTAAAGGATATTAATGAAATGCTTTAAATTATTTTAATAATTTTTTTACTTTGAAGATTATAATTATGTTTCACCCTTTAGTTTTCTTCTTCCATACTTCATCTGCCATATACCTCTTCTTTTTTTAAAATTATTTTATTTTACAATACTATTCAGTTCTACATAACAGCCACAGATTTCCTTGTTCTCCCCCTTCCTGCCCCCCTCCCCTTCCCCCCAGCCGACCCCCCTTTCCCACCACCTCCAGATCAAGGCCACCCCCGAGGACTGAGATCGACCTGACAGACTCAGTCCAGGCAGGTCTAGTCCCCTCCTCCCAGATTGAAAGGAAGAAACAAAGTGCTAAAGAGGCCCACAGAAATCCACAAAGATACCCCCACAAAAGACTGCTGGCAATGGCCGAGAGACAGCCGGGACTGACCTACTCTGGTGATGGGATGGCCAAACACCCTAATAGTTGTACCAGAAACCCCATCCAAGGACTGAGGAATCTGGATGCAGACATCCACGGCTAGGCCCCAGGTGGAGCGCTGGGAGTCTAATTAGCGAGAAAGAGGAGGGTTTATATGAGCGAGAATTGTTGAAACCAAGGTTGGATCAAGCACAGGGACAAATAGCCAAATGAATGGAAATACATGAACTATGAACCAAAGGCTGAGGGGCCCCCAACTGGATCAGGCCCTCTGAATAGGTGAGAGAGTTGATTGGCTTGATCTGTTTGGGAGGCATCTAGGCAGTGGTACCAGGTTCTGGGCTCGCTGCATGAGATAGCTGTTTGAAACCTGGGACTTATACGCTTGGCCATATACCTCTTCTTACTCTTTTTAAATCCATGGCCTCTTTTGGCATTAATTATTACTATATACATATCTGTATATAAATATATATTTCTAAATATAGCCCCTTCAATCTGCATAATGCCACTTGCATGTATATTATTAGAGCTGGCTATTTTTATTTGTTATTGGGTAACTAATTGGTGTGCTCTTCCCTGGGGAAGACTATCTCTCCCACTCTCAGCGTTCCTTAGTGACCTATAGTTCCTTGTGTAGGGCTGAGGCCTTTCGGGCTTTCTCCTGTCCACTTTAGCATGTCTATTGTTGTTGCCCTTGTTCTGATCATGCTTTGGCAGTCATGTTGATGGAACTTTAAAGCTGTAGCTTCTGAGATTCCTAGAAGACAGGATCTAACAGCAAACTTTCAGTCCCGGTGGATATGTCTACACAACATCTTGTACCCAAGGCTCAGGGGACACTGCAGAAGGGATGGAAAAAAGGGTGCTGCACAGTTTAGTGCTACTTTGCTTTGAGACAGTGTCTAACTGCCCTTCTTAAGAAGGTCTCACACCCTGAGCTCAAGTGCTTATCCTGGCTCAACCTCCCAAGCACGTAGGTAAAATTTCACAAAAGCTAAGCTATTAGAGAGTGGGGGTGCAGTCAGAAAATGGCATCATTGTACCATTTAAGCTCTGGAAGCTAAATGTGTGGGTACCATCTTAGTTAGATTCAATTTTCAGAGGTGTGAGAGGGAAAAAAATTCCTTGAGAATCTATGTCTTATTTTGACAGTCAGGGGTCGTAGAACACAGCTAAAAGTTATTTGGCTTTTCTTGCCACATCAGTGGGTGGCACAGAATTCTAAGATGTCCCCAAATTTTCCATATACATTATTACAGATTTTAATTATGGGCACTTTTACCCTTCTAATTAAATTTTTTTTATATGGAGTAGTTACATTAAGATACAGACTGTATCTGGAAAATGTGTGCTAATAATAGAAGCCCTGAAAGATAGATCATCTTTTAAAGCAGTCACCATGGGGCATGGGCTAAGGAAAGGGCTGTTCTGAGATGCAGTATACATGCAGCAAGTATTTGAGGAATCTGAGAGGGATGGCACTTGACTGATAGCCTTTGTGAAAACACGGAGTTTCAGGCTTGTAGTTATAAGCAAAGTAATTCAGTCAACAACTAATGAGTTTGGAAGAGAATATCAATATTCAGGTAAAATGGCAACTGTGGATAACATGAAGATTTTACCTCAGTGAAACCATGAGCAGAGAATCTAGCCTGGCCTTTTCAATAGAAAAGGTATGATGCAACAAGTGGGTATTGATTTGGATGACTGTGATTGTAGTAATGGATGGAAAAATTCCATAAAATATTTATAAGAACAAAGAAGAGAAACAAGGAAAGACCTGACAGTTTTCTTGGTACCAGAAAAGGGGATATTTTTCATTTTAGAACATTTTAGAAGCAATCAAATGTCAGGGAGTCAGGAGGAAATTAAGCTGAGGACTCCAGAAGAAACATCACTGGGATAGTCTGTATGACAAAGCTTCTATTTGAAGACAACTGAAATTACTACACACAAAAGAGGTGATAGTGCTTGATCGTTGATACAAAAGAAAACAATGATGATAAGACAGGTGATAAGGGAAAAAAACATCCCTCCTCTCCTCCGTCTCCATTCCTTTCCTGTCTGACAATGTCTTTCTATGTGTTCCTGCCACTAGCCTCTATTGGTTGTAGTATTAAGGCAACTCCACATAGTTAAAAGGGAGGTTTATTTTTGTGGGGTAACTTACAGGTAAAGGGATAGGTTACAGGGTCCGGGAAAGGTGTTGTGTAGTCCAGCTGTGTTCTCTGGAGAACTCTGCTCAATCTACCTCCAGCATCCAGGATCCAGAAACCAAGAGAGCCGGCACATCAGGATCTTGGGTCTTAAGGGCTCCTGTCACGGCCCCACCTTGGAGGCGTGACAGGTCAGTACTTTCAGGTCAAAGCTGCAACAGCTACCCACTACAAGCTTCCTTCCTGGAAGGCCAGAAATAAAATATGTCCTGTGTTAGATGATTGTGATGCAGGGTATAAAAGGCAAAACCCATGACAATAAGATTTTGGAGTGTTCTGTGAGCTGAACATTACTGAGAACCTTGTTCATTCAGGGAGAAGAGGAAGTAAATGTAAGAGTGCGTGGAGTCCTTCTAAATTCCTGGATGCACAAGTAAGACAGACGCTTTGTGCCAATTTGTTGGGAAAACAGGAAGGAGAAAGAATTTGACACCTTATTTTATGGCGTATTTCTAGATCATGGTGACATAGTTGACTCTTTATGGGTAGAAAAAGAGAGAGGGTCCAAATAGTAGCATGGAGAACACAGAAGCCCAAGAAAGAGGCCCTGAACACTTGGCAGAGGTGGCTGTAATAGAAGTGATGGAAGTGTGGAATTGCTGACCTCCCATCAGTGACTTCTCAGGCAGCCGAAAGGAGTCTGCTATCCAGAGCTTTCTGTGAATATTAATGCCATTTATCTGGAAATGCCATTCATCATGTGGCTAAAACTTCTGGAAAAAATGGTCCTGGGCCTCAGATGTTGGAAATAAAATTAGAGAATGAAGCCTGGCTAATGATGAGATGTCCAAGAATACTGACTGATCATCCTCATATCCAGCCTCATTCCAAACAAAGCCTATTGAATGAAAAGACAGCATCAGCAAATCAGTATATTAGAATTACCTGAACAGTTTCTAATCATTTCAGTACATGGGTCAATATCACAGATAATCACCAATTAGATACATTGCTTCACGAATGCCAATTCCTTCAAGGAATGTCTCCCATCCGTGCTGTGCATTGTGATAGAGTATTTTGTAGAACTACTTTGTAAACAGCTTGTACCACTACTGAACAGGGAAATTCTTAACAAACATGTACTGCTTAAGTGCATGTTAATGCCACTTTTTTTTCATTTTGTCAATGTAATACAGTATATTTAATGAATTCAGTGTAGGCTGTAGAAACTGAAACAGTTATCCTTTAGTGTCCCAGAAGTCTAATTACAAGGCTGCTAATTCTCTTTATCTATGTTCTGATAGCTTCTCTATTTGAATAAAGAAACTGTGTAATGGAATGACTTTTGACTGTATGTTTCAATGTTAATAAGAAGCAGTTTAACTGCTTCTACAAGTTTTTCTCTTTCTCCTAATACTCTAGTTGAAATGAGTCAGAGAAAAACCAAACTGAACTAAACAAAACAATTTTTATAAACTTAACACAGTATCTCAATACTTCTTGGTAACAAGGGCAAGACAGGAAATTCATTCCCAATTTCCTCCTTTGCTTCTTCTAAAGCAAATACTTCATGAACTCTTACAATATTTCAAATGCTTTTGAAAGCATTCAGAAATACTGAAAAATTCTCTGGTCTTATTTTACCAATTAGGAAGTACAGGTAAAAAATAAAATATACAATTGATCATATGATGAGACATATTACAGACCATAAAAAGAAGAAGGATAATTAGCTGACATAGACTTAACCAACTACATGGCAGATTGGCTATATTTTAAAGACTGACTAGCTGTTCACTGATGTTCAAAATTCTACCATTAATGATTAATGCTTACATATACTTTTAGCTCATTCTTGGAATCGAGTTTTCTTTGACGGTCTCACTAGAAAATGTACTAAAATAGGTGAAAGGGTACTTAGATTTTTTCCATGTTATGTTTCCTGCCCTTCATCTTTTTATTCTTCTTTTCTCTGAGCTGAGTTATCTACATACTTAGCTTCTAAGAGAAAATGATTACAAATTCATTTTTCCAAACATAAGAAACATTCTCGTGCCTTCTTCCCCACTATCCCACAGGGACCTCAAAACCAGAATAACCCTAAAGCTCACCATCCTATACTTGGCTACTCAATATACTTATTTTCCAAAATTCCTAATTTTATCTTATATCATCACAGTTAAACTTGTATAAATAGTAAAAATTCAGCCTTCCTTTTTTGTGCCTTTTTATCTTTCAAATCCATACATCTTTAGCAAGTGAAAACACTCACTCTGGTTTCACTGTGCATGCAAAGCCACTGTTCTGGAACAGCTTGGCTAACAGACATTTTTATAGCATCTGGTATGCTTAAGGCACGATGGTAAATCTTGAAAACAAAATGGAGTGGAGGTAGCTAATTCTTGTGCCTACTACACAGACAGGCTTGGTGTCTCTGTGCCAGATAATTAGTCCGGGACTTTCATTATAGGAGGGCAGAGAGTGATAACTAAAGGGTGTGGATTTGGGGCAAAAAAAGGCTGTGATGGGGTTCTGTCTCTGAACTCATGAAGCATTCTTGTCAGTGCTGGATTTAGAGAGAAAAAGTGGAATTCTAACAGGGTATCAGGGTTCTCTAGAGATATGGAACCATTTGAAGGCAATTTGTTTTGAACTGTTGGTTGGCATGATAATGGAGGTTGAGAAGTCTGTAAGCCAGATATCCAGGAAACTTGGCAGTCCAATTTAAGAGGTTTGATAACCTAACTTAAGGGATGGAGAAAATGAGGTGTATGTATCCCAGCTCAGGCAAGAAGGCAAGAAACCAAATTGAGGAAAAGCTCCTTTCTGTTTTTTTGTTTTCTCTAAGCCCTTAAAATGTTGCAAGATGCACACCTATGCTGGGAAGGTCACTCCATCTTCACTAAATGTACTGATTCAAAAGTTAATTCTCAGTGAAAATCAGTTTTACAGACATGTTCAGTATTAATGTTTCATCTAGGAAATTCACGGCCAGTCATAATAATACATGAAATTAACCATCACAGTATTGTCAGCTTTCCACTCATACTGTTTGAAATGCATTTAATCTACAATTAAAAGCAAAGGTATGATACAGCTATCTTAGAAGCATAAAAAAGACACTGCACCTTTCCCCAGAAAGAGGTAAATTTTTGTGGGATATGTACATGTATGCTTCTCCCTAAACATCTCTCCACTCATGATTTAGAATGATAATATCTAAATATAGTGATATAAAATCAGTACGTTTTGTTGCATGATAAATTGCTGAGAAGAGGGGATGATGCCTACAGAGAAAAACAGTCATAATGGGAGGAAAAAACGCTCAAGGATGGCAATTGCAATTCTTGTTTCTATATTTGGTCTATACTCTTTTGCTCTTATTAAGGATCTCAAAGGTTCTGGACCACTTCTAATCCCTCCTCAATAGAAGTTTTATAATTTTCCATTTCACAAGTCATAATACTGTTAAGAGATGCCCAAGGAACCTATAATTTGAAAGATGTAACTCTTCATTGCTTCCATGATAGACTAGTAGTTCAGCTTCCCATTAGGTAACCAGACTATGCTTGTTAGCTTTCACTGTCCACTTGACACAACCTAGAGTGACCTGGGAAGAGGGAACCTTATTTGAAGAATTCCCTCTACCAGATTTGCCTGTGGCATGCCTGTGAGAGACTGTCTTGATTGATGATGGATATGTGATGACCTAACCCACTGTCAGCAGGGCTATCTCTGGGTAGATGTGGGTTGTTTCAAAAAGCGAGCAGAGCCTGAGCCAGAGATAAGAGTCTGTGAAAAGTGTTCCTTCCTGCTTCCTGCTTGAGTTCCTCCTCATCTGAGTGCATGCCCTATAAGAGTGCCTGCCATGACTTCAGTAAATGATAGATTATGACCTGATAGAGGGAGCCATATAAACCCTTTTTTTCCCAAGTTGTGTTCAGCCATGGCATTTATCTTAGCAACAGAGAAGTAAACAAGAACACAGACCAATCATCAAAGTCAACACCATAACTCCTTTCTTCACCTTTTGACTCGGGCTTACAGAGATCAAAATGGCTGAGTTGTAGTCTAATCTTTCACAACAGTGGAAATACTGATTGGATCTCATGATGAATGTCTTCCTCCATTCTAGCCAAAAGAGCATAAAAATGTCAATTACAAGTACCATTTTTTTTAAAAAGTGATGACCAGGGGTAGTATTGAGTAACACCACTTTTATTTTCACCGGTAAGTCCTTTATCCATTAATTCTGACTATTGAAGAAACTCTACTTTACATTGGATAACAAGTCAGAGAACATATAGCTCTCTAGAACATCTTGCACATAAGATATTCTAGTTACAAACAAACAAACAAACAGAAACAAGCAAAAAAGGCAAACAACAACAACAACAAAACTCACTCCACTTCTCCATCTATTCTGCCTCTCCATTGCCTCTTCATTTGTCTTAGGGGCATTGAGAGTAGCTGTGTATCATGCAGTATACCCTTTTGTCCAAACAGCTTTACTTGCAAGCATTCATTGTGTAATGTGTTGTTGGTCAGGTTCAAGGTCTCTGGTTTCTGGTACACCATCAATAGTGGACCCTCACTGAAACTGCTCTCAACATCCTGCTGTTGCCCTGAGTCATGAGGATACTACAGGTATGGTTCTGCAGGGCAAGTCCCATCATATGCTCCAGCAAGTCATAGATATGGTAGATGTTGGGAAATACCAACTCAAAGCCCTGGATGTGTACCTGGGTGGTAGCTGAGTTGGTCATTCCAGGCGACTGGGACCATCTCCCTCAAGTGAGGGATAGACATAGCTCTCCCATGCCCACGTTGAGGGGTGGGGCCAGATTTCCCAAGTGCAGGGGTTTGGCAACTCTCCTATGAGTATAGGGGACAATTCAGCATGGCCCTCATATTTCAACACATGGTTCGACACATGGTTTCCATGGACCTGTTGTAACAAAGGCAGGGGTGGCCCATGCCTTTAATCCAAGTACTCAGGAGGCAGAGGCAGAGGGGTGCTGTGGATGATTGATTGATAAATAAAACACTGATTGGCCAGTAGCCAGGCAGGAAGTATAGGCAGGACTAGCAGAGAGGAGAATTGGGAGAACAGGAAGACACAGAGAAAAAAAGAGATGCTGCCAGCTACCGCCATGAGAAGATATTAAGATACCGGTAAGCCACAAGCCACACGGCAACCTATAGATTAATAGAAATGGGTTAATTTAAGATATAAGAACAGTTAGCAAAAATCCTGCCATGGCCATACAGTTTATAAGTAATATAAGTCTTTGTGTGCTTACTTGGTTGGGTCTGAGAGGCTGTGGGACTGGCAGGTAAGAGAGATTTGTCCTGACTGTGGGACAGACAGGAAAACTCTAGCTACAAAGGGGTCTCCATGAGTTCTAGGACAGCATGGTCTACAAAGTGACTTCTAGGACACCCAAAGCTGTTACACAGTAAAACCCTGTTTCGAAAAACCAAAAAAGAAAGCTAACCACAAAACCTAGACTATCACACAGAAAAACTAGCTTAAAATTTAAGGAGAAATAAGATAAAATATTTCATAATAAAAACAGATTAAAAGAGTTTGTGACCCCTAAGCTAGCTCTACAGAAGATTCTAGGATTACTTTGGTATGAAAAGAAGGATAAACACACTCAGGAGGTCACAGGCAGTACTAAATAATTCCAGAACAATAGTTAATCAAAAAAAGTCTAAGAAACTAGCACAAGGTAACAGAACAACAGGATATATATCCCCAATAAATCTTAAATTAGTGTATTAATTACTACTAAGACACAGTCTAACAAATTGAATTAAAACACAGGATCTATCTTTGTGTTGTCTCCAATAAACATACTTTTCTATCAACAATGGATACTACTTTTGCATAAAAGAAAGGGAAAAGCTCTTCTAAGAAAATGTAACTGAAAAATAAGCAGGTGTAGATATCCTGATATAGGTGAGTATGGATATTAAATCAAAGTAGTTAGAAGACATAAGGAAGATTACTACATATTAATTAACAATCCATTAAAGTGATATTATTTTATAGTTGTAAATGTATACACACCAAACAAAGCTGCTCTCCAGTCCATAAAAAGAAATACAAATAAATTTAAAGCCACAGATTGACCCCAACACAGTTATAGTGAGTTGTTTAAATAGTTCATTTTTACCAGTAGACAGTTGTGAAAAAAAAAAAAAACCTACTAAGCAAACATTTGGGTTAAATAATATTATAACTCAAATGTACCTAACACACAGCTAGAGAACATGCCAGTCATATGCTAAAAAATACACATTATTCTCAACAGCTCATGAAATTTTCTCTAAAATTTAGTAGAAATAAGGTTGCAGAGCAAGATTTGACAAATATAGGAAACTTGAAATAACATTCAGTATTTTTTTTCCAGACAAGTTTTCTCTGTATAGTTTTGTTGCCTGGATCTCCCTCCAGACTGGCCTTGAACTCACAGAGATCCATCTGCCTTGCTATGCTTCCTGAGTTTGGGGACTGAAGGCATGTGTCACCACTGCCCAGCCACACCCAGTATTCTGTATGACCACAATGGAATAAAGCCAGTTATCAATGACATTAGGAACTATGGAAAGTACAGAAACCCATGGAGAATAAGCAACACACTAGTCAATGGCAACTGGGTCTAGGAAGAAATCAAGATGGAAGCTTAAAATTCCTATAATTTAATGGGTTAATTTAAGATATAAGAACAGTTAGCAAAAATCCTGCCATGGCCATACAGTTTATAAGTAATATAAGTCTCTGTGTCCTACTGCAAATTGATATGCCATGTGTTTTTGATATCCATGGGAGGCCTGGCCTTTTCTGAATGGAAACTGAGGACGAATGGATTGGGGGTTGCAGAAGAAAGGTGGGGGGAGGCACTAGGAGGAAAGGAGGGAGGGGACACTGTGTTCAGGATGTAAAATAAGTAAAAAAAAGGCATGGGCACGTATCAGCACGGAGGAGAGGAGGGATCGGAGTCGAGCAGCTGGTACAGGAGCTCAGAAAGCAAAGCTACACAGAAATGTTCGAAAAAAAAAAAAAAAAAAAAAAAAGTAAATTAAAAAAAATCTATGAGACGTAATGACATAACGAAGGCAGTCCTATGAGGAAAGTTTATTATGATAAGTGCCTACATTGAAAGAAATGAGAGGTTTATTAATAACTTAATTGATAACCTGAGGCCTTAAGAAAGCATGATCAAACATTTCCCCAAAGAGTAAATTGGATGAGATACTCAAAAGAATGTATTACAATACTCCATAACTCCAGAATCCAATAAGCTCAGCTAAAATAAAAAAGCCCTGAGTGTTAGGATTTGTGTTCAACTATTTGATATACAAATTTCTTATTAACAAATCTAGAGCACTAGCTACTCCTTGTCCACTAAGAAGGAAGATTATAATGAAACTAATTTAATGGATCTGCATTGTGTCTTGTGAGAGAGAAGGTGATTAACTCTGTATATGCAAAGAGAGGAGGCAAAACTTGGAGATAAAGGTTTAAGTGGGTATTTGCAGTTGGGAATAGAAAAAAAAATAAGGGGGTGGTTAACATAAATTAAGGCTACCTGAAGATTTGTGCTTTCACAGACTCACTGTGAGAGTGTTCTCAGTTATAACCTCCTGATTGTCTGATTTCTATAAGTCCTATTCTGATAGGTTGGTCACAGCGATTCTTTTTCCTTACCTCCTAGATTCATATAAATTCACAAGGTCAGAAGTTTGTGAATAGTGTATGATTATTTCCTTTAACTTGCTACATAGCTATCCCTGAATAAAAGTCCTTCTTAAAGACTCCTTTGAAGAGAACAGGAAGGAAAATGTAGACTCTGAGAGGCAGTGGGTCCATGCCTCCATCCAGCAGCTTGTAGCCCAGAACAACCCCCTCCTCCTCCCCCTCCTCTTCCTCCTCCTCCTTTTCCTCCTTCTTCTTCTGTAGCAAAAACTAAATCCAACACGCAGTGCACTGCATGGCTTGGAGACGCTACCATGTACTGTGGCAGGAATCTGCCATGCCACTTAGCTCATGGTGGCTGGTGGCCAGCTCTATCTTACAGGCAGCTGTCGGGACACGAGTCTGCACTGCTGCTGGCATAAGACTGTAAGACTAGGAAGCCTAGTGTGGCTCCGTTACTGTGTGTTCAGAAACTTTAAGCTTTCTTAGGTCTATGTGGATCAATGCCCAGCTAGCTTGGTTGGTAGAGCATAATACTCTTAACCTCAGGGTCATAGGTTTGTGCCCACATTGGACACCAAATGTAGTCTGAAGGTTTTTCCATTGTCCTGCCTGGCTCCACCAACCCACAGCTGCTTATAAAATAATCACTCAGAGGCTTAATATTATTTACAAACTGCATGGTCTATGGCAGGCCTCTTGCTAGCTAGCTCTTATATCTTAAATTAATCAATTTCTATTAATCTGTGTTTTGCCATGTGTTTCATAGCTTAATGGTCTGCTGGCATGTTGCTGTTCCTTTGGCAGTGGCTGGAGTTTCCTTCTTGACTCCATCTTTCTCTTTCCTATCTCTCTCCTTTCCTGCCTGTCTCTAAGCTACCTTGCCATAGGCCAAAGCAGTTTATTTATTAACCAACAGGAACAACACATAGTCACAGTATACAGAAAGCCATCCCACAGCAACTCAATCCTCATCACAGAGGCCCTTTCTCATACTGGATAAGAATTAAAAGAGAGAGCTACAACTGGATATTATACAAAGAATGATAGATTTAGGGGCTCTCAGTCTAAGCACGATGTCTTTATAACATGAGCCCCTTGAAAAGCCAGGGATCTTTGTGGAAGGGGTGGCAGAAAAATTGTAGGAGTCAAGAGTATTCTAGAAACAGTAGGGCTGGTGTATATATGAATTCCCAGAGACTGTGTTAGCAGGCATAAACCAGACAAAATCCAACTGTATAAAAGTTTTACATGGAAAGCCTTTCTGAACATTTCATTCTCTCTTAAGATTTTATATTTCTTCCAGTGCATTAAGTCAAGCAATATCACTTCTTCTTTTTTAATGCAAGCATTTATACCTGATCTTTTCATTCTCTCCTTTGTATTTAAGAGTTGTTAAGGTCATTAACTTGGAAGCCTTAGTAACACCTGTTCCTGAGGCCTCAATCAATTGGAATATTAACACCATATCGGATTTCTCAGGTGTGGGCTAGAGATCAAAAACATGATATGGAGCTAATAAAAAAAGAAGACAGGGCCTGGGCATTGGGCATCTCCTATTATTACTTCAGGTTCACCTGGGATAGCGGGATGATGACTAGGGAGTCTTGGATCTAGCCATTGAAAAGTTCTCTAACATTCCTGAGACTCACATTTTTGCACCCAGAAAACACAGACAATAACATTTAGCTAATAAGTCAGCCTCAGTTGCATTCTTGAAGACTAGTACCCCCCCCCAGTGATCATTCTATGCCTTATTCATACCATTGAATTATATGCAGATCATATTACTTGTGGATAAATTGTTCCAAAAAAATGTATCTCATGCCAGAAGTAAACACATTCTTGTATAAGAGTCCACATCACTCTAAGGTTGCTGTGGTAGTACAAACAAGTAGTAAAGATACTCATACTTTCTACCTAGCCTTTCATACCTAAAATATCTAAATCAAACTCACCAGTCAGAAGAGAGCATACTGTTTCGATTCATGTTGCACTGTCACATCCTGCCCTAATATTGCTCCACTGAGCTATGCAAGAACCCCATTTTTCATAAGGAAATATTCAGTAGTTTATACATGCCTCTCTGTCCCACAAAATTACCAGAATTCTAGGCACTCACCATTAGCAATGATAATGAACTGTTCTCGACCAGGATGAGAAAGTAAACATCTTATATTTTTATTTGAAACTTCCAGTGGGGGAAATATTTTTACTGCTGTTTGGGTATCATTTCATTCTCTCAAGGGTAATTTCTTCAGGCAGAGATGGAAGGGATGGTGCTACTGTGCTTGGAGATGTTGGTACCAATGAACTTCAGTATGCATTGCTTCCAAGGTTTGGGAAGGAGCTTATACTTGGTTTGCAAAGGCCTCTGAACAAGGAGAGACTTTTTTTGGTAAAGAAGACTCTTCATCATGTAGATGTTCAATGTCTCCATTGTTGTCACAGAAACATTGTCACTATCTCAACTTAGAGCATCCAAGGTATTTTGTTTGTTGACTTTAACAGCAGAAACATGTGAGTCATTGAGTTCAAAATGTATTGTAATTTAGCCAGCCCTGGGATGAATACTGCATTGGAATCTTAGCCATTTCAGTTATGAACTATATGGAAAGTAAATTATCACAAGTAGTCAGAGGGATGACTTGAAAGTTGAGTTTTTGTCAAAAGCTTTGTAAGTCATAACATATGGGATGATAATACATATTAATTCTACTAACATAAAATCAAGAAGAGAATTCCAGACTTCATGGCCACTACAATGATATTTTGGCATCCAGACATGACTATCCTCTCTAAGACCAAATGTAGGAATAAGATTGCACAAATACAATAATGACAGTGGATCAGGACAGACATTACAAGAGCATGTTTCTCCTCACAGTAGTTGGAATTAAGATCTCTTAGTTCTAATGCAAAAAATATAAATACCCTTAAAAAACTAAAGATTTAAGGAACCAGGCAAGGTTATGAGTGAGAAAGCTCACATTCTTTTTTAAATCTGAGAGATCTAAATTTGTTTCTCATCTCCTTTTGTTATTGCTCTGTAATCTGAGATTATTCCTGTATCTTTTAAAATATTTAGTGTTACAAAGCATTCTCAGTCCATGGCTTATTACTAAAAATCCATACATACAGATGCAGCATTTCCAGCTCTCACAATAGTTCTGTATCTAGGAGTCCAACTTCATCAAAACTCCCAAAGAAGCATCGATGAAGAAGTTGCCTTCTATAGTGCTCCACTGGGTGCATCTCTTTTAACATCTTATACACAGATGGCACAATGAAGGGTACATGCAAGAGGAAGCAAACAGCACCACATGAGCCTGAAGGACAGGGAATGAACTGTTCTCCAGTTTTTGAAGCAACCACCAAGTAACAAGTAATTATGACAAATGCTAGGTAGAATTCCTAATGTCCAAACACCCAAAGAGAATTTAGATAAAAGTTCATTGGCTTTAATCCAATTAATATGTTATATGACAAAAATAGTTTTCAAATTTCTTTTAACTTATGTTTTTGATATAGGGCTTTGCTCTAAGTGTCAACTTCAAATTTTTAATGTTGATTACCTATTATGATCATTGTGAGCAACACCTCATAATAGTATATGAAGTTAACTTATGAAATATGTTCTCAAAAAATGAATGTACAAATTGCTGATATTAATAAGAATTGCAGTGTCTTCCACAGAAAGTTGCTTTTTTTTTTATCCCAGCCATGAGGGAGAAGAGATGCATTTGGCATTCTTTAAACTATTTCAAGAAAACATTTCCATCTTCAGTGACACGTTAGGGGCAGCAACAGAAAAATATAAACTGTCTATACCATTGCCATCATACTCTGAGAGTTGCTGCATATATCTCAAGCCTAACATATCACGGTTACTAATGGTCCCATTAGTATTATCTATGATGGTGCCTGAGAGTTTTCCCAGAGTACATCATATACAGCTAGTAAAGTGAGTACATGATGACATCTTCCTTTGAATCTAAGAGAAAATTATTTGTGTTTAATGTTTCAATGAGGGGTTAACGGAAAATAAGTTTCAGAATATCTTATTTACACATAAATGTATTATCTTTCTGTAAAAAGTAGAACTTAAGTTTTGCATAAAAATATTCCTTGGTTTTAATTCCTGTTACTGTTTGAAAAATCCAAAGTACCAGAGCAAAGTAAAAATTATAAGGATAAAAGTATAAACTCTGGAGAATGGTTCATGTCCCTGTAGTTTTGTAATTTATTTGTTCATGTATCTGCAAAAAAAAAAAAATGATATCAGGTGTTTATGGCTGGCTGGATTTGTTTTTAGAAGTAAAGTTTCCATAAATTCTTTTGGTAATGCTGAGCTTTGAAATCAGAAACTTAACTATCATCCTTATGATGTTTCATAGTGCAGGACATTTTGTTGAGTCAATACTCATATCTAGCTGTCCCTTTAAAAACTAAGATTGTGAAACTTTTAGTGTAATACAGTACACTAATTTAATACCCAAAGTGTTTTTTAGTGTTTAATAACTAGTTTAAGTATTATAAGTTAAATTAATGATCTTGTGTATACTAATTAAGCAACGTGCCACTGTGCTTTATCTCCAGCTCACTGTTTACTTCTCTTTTCATTCTTTTGTTTTGTTTTGTTATGCTTGTTTATATGTTCTCATTAATTATCTCAGGGCCTCTCTTCAATCCAATGTGTTGCCTCAGAAAGCCCCAAATTTGTCATCCTCCCATTTCAGTGTCTTTAGTACCTGGGATTGCCTTCATGTACTGTCAGGTACTTTTTGTTGGTTTCTTAATGTGTGGCTGGTCCATATGGGGTCATTTGCATGTGTATTTTCTAGTATTATTGGACTGCAGCTACCTTTCACACACTCAGTCTACACTAAGTTTAATAATCTAAAAGTTACAGATAATCAGTTGTCCAAAATGAAATAGCGAAGGTTGATAGCTGCAGATATTTCTATATATTCACAGTCTTACTTCTTGCCTTGAGAACAATCTAGCATGTTGTGAAGACCATGGCCTTGAAGATCTGGAGTCTCATTATTGGTCTTCTGTAGGACCATGACAAAGGATTTTACTTCGTTTTTCCTTATTCTAAGAGGTGGCAACTTTAAAGGCATTTATTATTGCATAGCTTAGGTGAGAGCTAAGATACAGTAAGTTTATATAGATGGTTTAGGGCAATGCTGAGTAAAAAGTAAAGTCCTTTAAATGTGTTTAGTCATATTAAGGTATTTATTACAAAATTAAAAATAATATTGTAAGGAAGGAATTTAAAGAGGCAATTACTCGGTAAATCAGATCTTACATTGAAGATGGAAGTGCCTCTACAAATGAAGTACATAGACAAAGTTTAGAATGAGCTTGGTCTTAAGGGAACTTACCTCAACCATCTGGTTAAAACTCAGAGTCCATTGCTCCCAGGAAGATACATGCTGGTCCATCTGAATTGACATCTGTGTGCATGCTGAAGTCCCAGAGGATAATTAACAGAGAAAACTCCAACAGCATTACTGACATAAGCCTGGGGAACTAAGCCATAAAATTCTCTATATAAACAAGTGGCCTATATAACTACAGAACTATAAATTCTGGTCTTGCCCCAGGGGCACCTGAAATGGCCAGATGCTCAAATATAAGCAATCTAATTTCTAAAGTGCATGGCAAACAACATTTTAAACTCACACCTATTTTCTGAACCTGTATTCACCAGGAGGCAGGTGAATTCATGCACTTTTTTCATGACAGCTGTGTGTGACATCTCATGAACAAATTATGGAATATATCACTTTTCTTCACCACATTCCTTCTGTTTTCCTTTTAGATAAACATTTCATTGAAGAGTCACACATATAATATGCATGAAGTACTTGTGTAAAATTCAGTGAAGTTCCACAAGTAAATGTATCTCTATAGCCAGAATCCAAATGAAGAAATAGCATAATACTAGTTCCAGAAGCCCCTTGTGAACATATTCGATACTAGTTCTCTGAAGCATAATTTCATAAAAAGCCCTGAACCTAAAATGATGTCTCAACTATATCTAGTTTTATAGTTATTAAAACATGGACATGTTGATTTATAAGTGGCTTCACATTATGTTTGTACAGAATGGGCACATTCATTCCTTTTATATCAAGTATTAAATAAGTTAAACTATCAAAAAAAGAAAAGAACCGTATGGCTTTCATTGTCATTAATTTTCAAAGTTCACCAATGTTTTGATTCTTAATATAGAGTATTTTATAGTTAAAATTTTACTAGTGTGTACTAATTGTACAAAGTCTATTTATTTATTTATTTATTTATTTATTTATTTATTTATTTATTTATTTATTTATTTTTTGAGATAGGCTTTCTCTGTGTAGCTTTGTGTCTTTCCTGGAACTCACTCTGTAACCCAGGCTGGCCTCGAACTCACAGAGATCTACCTGCCTCTGCCTCCCAAGTGCTGGGATTAAAGGCATGTACCACCGTTCAGCTAATTGTACAAATTAATTTTAATACATGAGGATGATATACTTTGACACAATGCATCTCATTTTGCTGTTTTTTGACTGCCTCCCATTTTAGTATTCTCCTTCTGCATTCCTAGCATCCTAAGTTCAGTTTCATGTGCCTTTCGTATTTCCCATATTATTCACACTTGAAAAAAATACTTGTATTGTCTGCTTTCGAAATCTAGTTTATTCCACTTGACATAATGATCTTCAGCCTTTCTACAAATAACATTTCATTTGT
Source organism: Peromyscus leucopus (assembly GCF_004664715.2). Classification (NCBI taxonomy): domain Eukaryota; kingdom Metazoa; phylum Chordata; class Mammalia; order Rodentia; family Cricetidae; genus Peromyscus; species Peromyscus leucopus. The sequence goes on from NC_051064.1 coordinate 95,185,894, forward strand.
ATTTATGGCTGCATACAACTCCATTGAGCATAAACACCACATTTATTTATACATTCATCAATTGATGGGCACCTAGACTGACTTTGCGAATTGGCTTTCGTGGGTGGTTCTATAAAAACATGGTGATGCAGATAATCTCTATAATGAGAAGGTTTTTATTCTTTTAACCATGTACTTAGAGGTGAAGTGTCTGCACCATATAAAAGTTCTAGGTTAAATATTTTGAGGAAACTTTATAACGATTTCAACTGTAGCCTGAATAATATGCATTCCCAATAGCAGTGAGTAAGGGTTCCTTTTTAGCATTGGTTGGCATTTGTGTTCTTGGTGATAACTATTGTACGCACTATGAGATTGGATTGCAGTATAATTTGGATCTGCATTCCCTAATGGTTAAAAAAACTAAGCAATTTTTTTTCACATTTTATTGATTATTCACACTTCTTCACTTGAAATTTTTCAATTCTATCTTCCATTTATTGATTGGATTATTTGTTCTTTTGTTGTTTGAGCTACTAATCCTTGATTGAACTTCTCTTGCCAGTTTTGTCAGGCCTTTTACTGTGAAGGGTGTCTAATGTTGTCAGAAACTTTCATTTCCTGACCCTCTAGAACTGCTTATGTGGTTTTCATGTTAGATTTGAAATAATGATATGTTTATTGACTTTGTTTGTTGATCGATCATTGCATTTCTTTAATGATCATTATTCATGGTCTTTTTTATGTGTTTTTGAAGAACATTAATGCTCTGAACATTAGTGGTGTGAATCTACCTCATCTTCTGATTTTCTTTGTTGTCACAACTTATTTTCTTTTAAATCTTGTTTCCCATTCCCAGTCTGTTTCAGGTTTTGGTTTGCTTTGTTTTTTATTCTTGAGGTTCAATTTGCTAAATCATAAATGTTTAGAAATTTGTTCATCAGTGTGGAATTTGAAAAATAAATGTGCTTGCACAGATTCATGATTTTTGTGGTGTACATATGTGTGCATGGACATGAGGAAGTCAAAGAACCACCTCAGTTGTCATATTAATGAAAATCTTCTACATCTTTGTGGCAGGGTTTCTCATTGTCCTTGTGCATACCAATCAGTTTATACAGGCTAGCCAGAGACCCCAGGGAACATACTGTCTCTATCTAGCCAGCACTGTGATTATAAGCACTCATCAACATGCCTGGCTTTTTAATAAGGATGCCAGCGCTTGAACTCAGGTACTCATGCTTGTAAGGACTGAGCCATCTTCCATTCCCCCAGTGTGTCTATTTATTAGTGAAATCCCACAACTTGTACTCATTTTTGTTTGGTGTCTTCCATTCAACTGAGAAATTCACATTATTTTATTTGTTCTCAGTTGTGGATAGAATATATTTTAGTTTGTCCCTTCTGTTCAATGAACCCAGGAAATGGGTATTATGAATGATGTGAAAATTTTTGTAGGTATATTTGGTTGTTTTTATTATATTCCTACATTTGGTGCTTATAGTGATAAATTTTAGCTATTTGTGCATACAGTGTTAGTCAAGACTAACAATGACATTTTAGAAAAAGGTTATCATTTTTATCATTAGAATGAGAATAGTGAAGGAAATCATAGGCATTTAGTGGGAATGCACAGACATATAGTTAAGGAGAATGACAAATAGGTACATATATATAGTCCCAAACTCCAATTACAGTACTTTTCTATCAACTCCATGTTTTCTCATTCCCCTTATATTCATTTCTAACACAGACAATCATGTGGCCAGAAGTTTTCCTGTGTCCTGGTCTGGCCAGCAGTTGGGACAAATCTCTCCCACTCATGTCCCCCAAGTAAACACACAGAGGCTTAATATTATTTATAACTGCTTGGCCATTAGCTCAGGCTTATTACTGACTAATTCTTACACTTAATTTAACCTATAATTCTTACTTATGTTTAGCCACATGGCTTAGTAACTTTTCTCAGTTCTGCCTTGTCATCTTGCTTCCTCTGTGTCTGGCTAGTGAATCCTGACTCAGCCCATCCTCTTCCCAGAATTCTCCTCGTCTGCTACCCAGCATATACTTCCTGTCTGGCTACTGGCCAATCAGCATTTTATTTATCAACCAATCAGAGCAACACGTTTTCACAGCATATAGAACGACATCCCACAGAACAATCACTATTCTGATTTTCAGTAAAATGGATTCATTTGGGTTGTTTTTAATCTTCATGTAAATGAAGTGGTAGCCTTTGTCTCTCTTCTTTTGAGATTCATGATGTTTTGGAATCATCTGGGGGGTTAGATGGATAGAATGATTTCTCTTATTTGTTTGTTTCCTCCCAGAATACACTATATTGTTTGATTATACAATAATCTGATATTCATTTCAGTCTTTACTGACATGGGATTGTTTCAAGTTGGGGGCATAAGATGAGTAAGTTCTCTATGAGAATTCTGATGCGATTTTATGATTTTTATAATTTTTAAAAATAAAATATTTAGGGAATAATTTACTTAGTTATAAGGTAGAAAAATGATTGGCTGTTTAATGAACTTCCTAATAATTGTGGAAATTATGTGAATCATTCTCAGACCTCATCAGTCATTTTTGAAAACACCTTTTACATAACCTTGTCAACTTTGTTCTTGTATGTCCTGTTTTTCATAGCCATTCTTATGATGTAAAATAGAGTCAGTTTATGTTTTTGTGTGTATTCCCTCCTTTTCATCATAAATTGACCATGTTTTAGTAAAATGTTTACTCAAAAATGTTATTTTAAATTGTGTGCAGTTTTGTAAATTTTTTTGTAATGATTTATAGGAAAACTATGTTCTATGTAGAAACATTATGATATATATGTATTGAGATATCTACTTTTCTCAAATGTAGCTTTCTTTACCTTTCCCCAGCAGTGTCTTTCAAGAAAAAGTTTTACATTTTAAATGGTTCAGTCTAAACATTTCATTTTTAATGTTTTTTCTTTTTTAAATATCTTTCTAAGAAATCTCTACCTATCAAGTGTTTGTAAAAAAAAAAAAAAAGAAAACAACAACAAAAAACCAAACTTCTGTACTTTTTATATATGTGTGAATTGTATATGAGCCAGGCAGTGGTGGCACATGCCTTTAATACCAGCACTCAGGAGGCAGAAGCAGGCAGATCTTTGTGAGTTCAAGGTCAGCCTGGTCTACAGAGCAAGATCCAGGACAGGCACTAAAACTATACAGAGAGAAACCCTGTCTCGAAACAAACAAAAAACAAACAAACAAACAAACAAACACATATATTTACAAGTATGTGTAAGCCAGAGGACAACTTCAAATGTTGTTCCAGAGAGACTATCTAATGTTTGCTGTTTGTTTGAGATGGGGCTCCATCTTGAGATGGAACTTGCCAAGTAGGCTGTGCTGGCTGGCCAGTGAGATGCTCAGATCTGTCTGTCTCCTGAATCTAACACCTGGGCTACAACTGTATACCACCATACCTTCCATTTTAGGAGAAGTTCTGAGGATGAGTTAGCTCCTGCACTTATAGGAAAGCATTCAAAGACTTACTTATTGCCCTAGCCCCATGTATGTATTTTTAAAATTAATTCTTTAGATTCTCATATCTCATATGATTCACCTTGGATTAGCATTTACATCTAGTAAGAAGGCTTATTTTTCTTTTTGTATTTATCATGTTAATAAGATATCATTAAAAAGAGTTATTTTGTCTCTATGAATAGCTCCAGAGAATTTAACAATTATTTCAGTATTTTGTAAGTTTTCCTATAAACTGTTTTTCATTGATTCAGATTTTTATTTTTATGGCAAGTACATTGCCTCAATATCTGTATGCTTATAGTAGATACCATGAGTGGTGAATCTCCACGTTTTCTTTTTTAGAAAATGAATTTATTTGAGCTTACTTCGAGTTTTGCTTTTCTTTGTATAGTTTAGAATTAGCTTACCCATTTCTACAAAACAAGTTGCTATTTTTCATTGGTGTTAGGACTGTATCTATGCTCAATTCTGAGGGAGAATTCACATCTCCATACTATGATTTATCTAACCCATAAGAATGTGGTATCTTTTAATTTAGTTAAATTTTCTTTAAACATTTTCAGTAAGTACTTTTGTGGAGGTGGGTTTTTGATTTGTTTTGTTTTGGTTTTGTTTTGTTTTTGTGGAACCCATGACTGAAGAGGTCCTAGACCTTAGGAGAGAACTTACTACTATTATTTTACTAAATTGATATAGTACCTAACTCTTGAAAATTCTTAACCTTATACTCATAGATTAGTATACCTTCCACATCTTATCAGAGAAACTTCATCTTACATTTGGCAGAAATTAGCAGAGACCACAATTGGTCAAGGTGTAGAGAATTTAGTGACTGCTGCCATTGTCTTCTAGCCATGACAGGGCTGTCATACTCATGGGTTCTGAACACTCATGGAAGACTACAAAATAACTACACAAAATCAGTCAGCATTCCAGCATGGATAGGAGAAGGATTCATATGTATCCATTCTAGGTGAGGAACTACTGACAATCCACGGCTGTAGGGTGGGACAGGAGTTAATTTTCTTCAGGTATGTGGCCACTTATAGACTTCACATGGTCAAATAGAAAGCCCTACTTCCATGCATGTATGGTAAGCACTAATTATATTTGCTGAGTTTCATATATTAAGGAAAGAGAGCATGAATTTAGGATGGGTATATGTGTGTGTGTGTGTGTTTGTGTGTGCGCGTGCGTGTGCGTGTGTGTGTGTGTGTGTGTGTGTGTGTGTGTGTGTGTGTTTGTGTGTGTGTAGGGTTCCCTGGGAGGAGTTAAAGGGAGAGTGTGAAGGATAAATATGATCAAAATACATTATATTCATGTATGAGACATTCTCAAAAAAAAACTTACTTTTGAGAGTGTTTATTATATATGATTATTCTAAATGGGATATTATGAATTATTTATTTTGTAATTATTTGATACAACAACATTGAATAAAACTTGACATTTTATATATTGGCCTTATATCCTATAACATATATAAATTCACTTAATTTTCTGTTGGCAATTTTGTAATTTATATATAAAGTGGTCTATTTTATATGTAAAATAGCATATTTTTCTTTCTGATATCATGTCTTTGATTTATTTTCCTTGGTTTAATACACTCAGCAGGAACAAATACTAATGCTGAAAAAATAAATGAGTATGAATTTTTGCCTTGCTCCCAATTTCAGATGGGAAGCCTCTAGTCTTTCACTATTTTTCATGGCTACCCCTTTTACTAGAATGATCTATAGTTCCTGCTTTTTAGGAGAATTTGTCTTACGAATTTGTCTTACGAGTACAGGCTGTGATTTTTCAAGTGCTTTTTATATATTGAAATGATTTGTGTTTCCAGGTGATGGTGGCACACGCCTTTAATCCCAGCACTTGGGAGGCAGAGGCAGGTGGATCTCTGTGAGTTCGAGGCCAGCCTGGGCTATGGAGTGAGTTCCAGGAAAGGTGCAAAGCTACACAGAGAAACCCTGTCTCGAAAAATCAAAAAAAAAAAAAAAAAGGAAATAATTTGTGGTTTTTATTTTGCTACTATAATTAAATCACATTGACTGGGTTTTAGGGATGTTAAACTGTGATATATCCTGATATAAATATCGTTTGATGATGTATGTTTTTATATATTTCTTATTTCATTTGCTATTTGTTAAGCATTGAGTGAAAGTTAAAAAAAAATAATTGGCAAATAATTTTCTTTTCCTACATTGCATTTTCAGTTTTTTGTCAGATTGTCTCTGAAATTATCCTGAAAATTTTTTTTCCATTTAATTTTTTGGATTTCTTTGTAGGCAATTGTCTTTTTTGTGTTCAGTTGATTTATTCAGTTAAGTCATACATGACTTGATTGCTGCTTATAATTTGAAGGGAGCCATAAGCCTAAGCGACCCTTGACACACATGCTGCCATATTTAGGCTTCTCTCCTCTTTTCTTAGATCTAGGCCTTGCTTAAGTCTCCATAGCACCAGAAACCTCTTCTCACAGATACCACAACCTCTTCTCAGATATCAGGTGAATGAGCTGCAGTTAAGCAATTAGGCAGTTAGAGAAGGGTAGATAGGTAACCTTCAGAGCAACATTTCCTGCTGCCGAACAGCCCATAATTAAGTCCCTTCCTGCTTGCAACCCCTATTACTAAGTCCCTTCCTGCTTGCAACCCCCATAATTAAGTCCCTTTCTGCTCTCAACCCCCTTTGTCTACCTATATATGCCTTGAGAGAAAAATAAAATTTTAGAGCTTGCTTGATCAGACGTCCTGTCTTGCTCTCATTCTTTTTGTCTCTTGTCCCTCTCATTCACCGGCCCTCCCTTTAGGTCCCCGTTGAAGACCCTGCTGGCCGGGGCAATAATTGTATTGTTTTATGCAAAAAGTTTTTTCATACAATTCTCAGAAAGTTGAGAATAGATTCAAGATCCATCTTTACAACTCTTGGGCATATACATGAAGGATTCTACATCCTACTGCAGAGACACTTGCTCATTCATGCTTGTTGATATTCTATTCATAATATCTAGAAATTGGAAATAGCCTAAATGTCCATCAACTTGTGAATATAATATTATTTACCTGCTAAGAAAAAAATGTAATCATGAGCTTAGCAGAAAAATGGGTGGAGCTAGAAAAAAAATTCTGAGAAAGGTAACTTAGAGCCAAACTGACAAATGTTTTCTCTTGTATGTTGATGTAAGCTTTTAAGTCTTCAATACAGATGCTACAATCCATATAGCTACAGAGGCTATGTACCCACTCAGCAACTAGTGGGGAGGGGAAGATCTACCAAGGAAGGGGAATTAGAATGTATTGTTGTGTTGAAGACAGGGAGGATACTGGAATGGGAGGGTTAAATAAGGAGAGGAATGTTAAAGAAGAGTAAGGGAGCATTACTGCCGGGAATGTTTTGCATTTTGTTGAATTGTTGGCCAAAGAGGTACAATAGACACCCCTAAACTTCAGAGGCTGTTGCCAAAGTGACGGGTTGGTCTTCACAAGCTGATGGTGAGATCCTATTGCTGCATAAAGTACTTATATATTTTACTGAACATGGCGAAGTTGAGCTGTTACCTAACTAGAAGGTTCACAATACTGAATAGCACTAAACGTACTAGTAGGTACTCTGCATACTACAGAGAAAAAAGATAATCACCACCCCATCTACAAACATTGTGACTTACAATAGTGAATGGCCAGCAACAACTCTCTAGTTGGATTTAAAGCCCACCCCATTACATGAAACCCATGCCTGGCATTGCTCAGGTGAACAAGAAACTGAGACTTGATAAACCATGGACTTAAGGGGAAACCAAACAATTGTTCTGCTAAAGGAATATAGCAACAAAAAGACTCCTAAAGACATTCTGCAATACACATAATAAGTACCTTACTCAGCCATCATCAGACAAGCTTCTTACAGCAGATGGAAACTGTTGTAGAGACCCACAACTAGACAAAGTGCAGAAAGTGAGACCTTGGAATATTCAGTCATAAAGCTCATCTAAGGGTTCAGGGATCTATGTAGAAGGGCAGATGGAAATATTATAACAGCCAGACATGATAGATGACTCCAGCCAAAGAAACAGTATCTTCCAGACATAATAGGAATGATGTACAAATGACCTTATAGAGAGTGTGGCAGCATTCACATAGCTTGCACAAGTTCAAGCCAGATGGAGTCCAGTGCTGAGAAGTAGACACAGGCTTTTATGTCTAACCAAGAAACTGTGTTAAATTGATACCCACTAGCAAAGGAAAAATTAGCCTTCTATAATGGCAAGTCACTGGGTATATTAACAGGCCTAAAGGTAGTCCCTATACCCAGTAGATGTCTGTAGACAAACTGCTAAACGGTCTTATTAAATAAAAAAACATGGAGCCTGATATAGCGGTGAAAACTTGAGAGATCAGGGAACTAGGGAAAGCCATAGCTAACCTTACCTCACCAACTCTGCAGCTTTCAAAAGTCAGCCACTTCCGGTCTACCCATGCCTATATGCCTTGCTGTTCTACCATCTGATTTGCTCTCTCTGTCCAGCTACATCAGTTCCTCTTCCTGCCCAGCTCTGTCACTTCCTGTCTGTTTATACAGACCTACAGACCTCCATGGTTAACTAGTGTTGGAATTTAAGGCATGTGCCACTATGCCTTATAGATGTAACCAACCGTCTTATTAAATAAGAAACACAGAAACAATGCAAAAGAGAAAGCCGAGAGGTCAGAGCTCAGAGCTAAAATCTCACCCTTCCGCCTGCGGTGTCCCAGCTTCCCGAAGGAGAGCTCTATTTCCTGTCTGTTCGTCTATTTAAAGTATTTTGTTCTGCCTTCTCATTGGTTGTAAACCCAAACACGTGACTGCCTCGTCACTGTCTGAATGTACAGCCCCCCTAGGTCTTAAAGGCATATGTCTCCAATGCTGGCTATATCCCTGAACACACAGATATCTATGGGATTAAAGGCGTGTACCACCACCGCCACATTCTTGCTATGGCTCTAATAGCTCTGACCCCCAGGCAACTTTATTTATTAACATACAATCAAAATCACATTTCAGTACAATTAGATTACCACCACAATGCCTGGCTCTTTTCCCTGTGTGGTCTCGAAGTCACAGAGATCCAGACAGATCCCTGCCTGCCAAGTGACAGGATTAAAGGCGTGTGCAACCGTTGCCTGACTTCTATATAGTGGCTGACTTTTTCCTCTGATCCTCAAGTAAAATTATTGGGAGACACAGTATATCAGGCTATATAATACATCACCACATTTTTTTCTTTTGTCTAAAATAAAAAAGTTATAAATAATAAGAAAACTATATTTAATAAGTACAATAACTATATACAATATATACAAGCAATAAATACATCAACAATATCTAGTTCATTTGCATTTGACAAATTCAGAGAAAATATTCTATATCTATCCTATTTTTGTGAATCCAAAATGTACCCAATTCACTTTCTATCATATCTTGTATTAACAACAGAAAACTATCTTATGATGTCTTTCCAACTTAACACACTTAACACCTCTTAGTGAGTATTTTCTGAATTTGTTTATTTTTTTTAAGAGAAATAAAAATCCTGGAGTTGGGTGAATGGGGAGGTTATGGCAGGAACTGGGGAAGAGGAAAAGTTTGATCAGGATACATTGTATAAAAAAAAAATCAATCAGAACAAAATGGAAAAAAATAAACAAAAATCTACTCATATAATCTATTTAACCATATTCTTTCCCTTTTCCCAACTTCTCTCTGATGTTCTTTCGCCTTTGCTTTCTCTCTCCCTCCTTCCCTCCCTCCCTCTCTCTCAAAAAACAAAATCAAAAGAAGCAAACATACAAACAAGAAATAATTTGATTATGGATTTATTTAATGAAATCAGTGCTAAATCAACTGTAAATTTTAAATTAATTAAAAATTAAAAATAAATAATAATTGAATATCAAAATAATTTAGATTATTTATACATTTTAATGTATTAGTTTTGCTACATTGTGGTTCTTAAGAGATTCCTCTGTTATACATGCACATTGTACATGTGTCTGTGCAGTGGTGTTAGGCAGGGTCCTTGAACCTGCTTGGTGGCACTCCACCATTGAACTGTTGCCTTAGTCAATTATATTTTTAACTTTTATATAAATTTTTTCATAATATTGCTTAATTCTTTTAAGTGTCTGCTGTTTTGTAAATACATCATCTCCAACCTTTGCAATTGTTCATTTGCCTTTCCTCTCTTTCCTTACTCTTATTTCTACAAGTTATCTAGTCAATCTTTCAAATATGGATACTACATGTGTATGAGTGTAGGCACATGTGTGCCCCAGTGCACTTATGGAGGTCAAGGGACAGCTTTTGGGAACCAGTTCTTCCATTTCATCATGAATTCCCAGAACTAGACTTGGGTCATCAGTATTAGGTGACAAGTGCTTTGAACCACTGAACTGTCTTGCTGTTTCTATTTTGACTTAAATATTTATTTGTGATTATTATATAAGTATATCATTCCTTCCTTCCTTTTCTTCCTCCCTTACCTTATGACATGTACCCTTTTCTTTCAACTCTCTCTCTCTCTCTCTCTCTCTCTCTCTCTCTCTCTCTCTCTCTCTCTCTCTCTCTCACACACACACACACACACACACACACACACACACACACACTCATAAATACATAAATATATCCTGCTTGGTCTGTATAAAGTTACCTGTATGTATGTTTTCACGGATGACCATTTAGTATCAGTCAACCATTTGATTTAATAGCACTGATGACTTCACCCCTCTTTGCAGTCTACAATAATATGCTATCAATTCCATTGTATATGGCTTCTTGCTCTCAGTATTGTTAAGACTATCTACATATTTTGTGTAGTCATTTTTGTTGTTTGCTTTTATACCATTGTAGAACATATCAAGTTTCATTTATCCATTCAGTAGTTAGCCATTTCATGTGGATATTAAAGATAATATTGTGATAAATATACTCTAATACATGTCTTTTGATGTACATAAAATATGTGTATACATAGAATTTCCAGATTCTGCATATTTTCAGCTGTGGGTGACATGGTTAGATAGTGTTCCTAATAGGAAAGATATACTATCATTGAAAGAAAATCTAGTACCATTGCCAGTGATTAGGAAATTAACCATATACTTAACACACAATTCTTAAAGAGCTTCACTTACTTTTGTGCTACTGAGAGTAATTTTCTACTGCCACAACATGCATATTTACCATCATCAGGGAAATGCATGTCTATGCTACATATTAATAATTAATCAGATCCTGTCAAGTCTTGTTATAGTACTGTGGCAGGTAGTTACAATTTTGAAATGAGATGTAATTGTTATCTGTCTTATTTCTTTCCTTTGAAATGACAGAGATGTTACATTATAGCTTTTTTGTATCTCATTTGTATCATTAAACGTGTCATTCAGCCAAAAAAAAAAAAAAAAAAAAAAAAAAAAACCCTGATACTTCAGTTATAGCAGGCAATCTGTAAGCTGGCTGCTTGCCATGGTGCTCTTTTCCCCTCCCCTCCCTCCCTCCCCCCTCTCTTTCTCAGGGTCTGATGAGGGAGCAATCACATTTATCCTAGTGGCTGTTTAGTTTGGTGTTTACTAAGTGCTGGCATGTTGGAATGAAGGGAGCTTAGTGGTAGAGTCAACAGCTAGATTTCAATATCTTTCTGTCCCTCACTTTGTAGATTTAGTCAAGTCATTTAATAATTTAAGAACTCATTTCTCTCTTCTGTTTAATAAGGATTACAATGCTTTGTACCATAAAGTTTCTGAGAATAAAATAACATAATGGCCTTCAATAAATGATAATTTCCATTTAAATGAATCTCTTCTTGGTGGAAAACTAGCTAATCTAACACAGCATTGGTAGAGAACCAAATTTCTGTCTGTAAATTATCTTAAATAGACACAAAACACATTTCAACAATTATAGGCTATGTTTCAGGCATGTTTTCAATCTAAAAGTTTATAACAATTTTAACAGCATTAAACTATTTCTCTGGGACACCCTAAACACAGAATCTAACGTCTTAATCCACTCAACAACCAGATAACATTCAATTTTTAGTATTTGTCAGTGTAGCATAGGTTTGGAAATCAAGGAGTAGTTGGTAAATCTTGACACTACTATTTACTTTCTGAAATGACAGATTTTGTGGTCGCTTGGAGCTTATTTTATTTTATCTTTCCAAACAGGTATTGCAGGTATGATACTACTTATCCAGTATCCAATGAACTGTGTACCCATTACACAAGATTATTTTTCTGTGTTTTTGCATTTTACATGCATTTGTGAGTGGTAGTCAGAGACCAATATAGTTCTTGTGAACCAGTGTTTCCTTTGTCTCTCAACATCTTGCTTTTTGAGGCAGGCCTAACCTGGAGCTCACCGCTTCAGTTAGGTTGCTGAATCAGTGATCCTTTTGCTGCCTTTCCTGACATGTCTGCCTCTTCCCAACATAGAGAATACAAGCACGTGTTTCCCCACCAGGCATCTCACACAGGTACTGGCATGTCAAATTCAGAGCCTCATACAGGTGTGATAAACATTGTGCTAGCTGAGCCACATGCTCATTCTCAATAATCATTTTGAATTAGAAGTTTCTTTTAGTATTACTTTTCAGAACATACTTGATATAAAGAAAGTTTTTCTTAGCTAGGGGGAAAATAATTTTTTGCCAAAATTTAATGATAGGGTCCACATTAATAATCTCTGGGATCTGCTCTTGATACAAAGGAGTGGTCTGTGTCCTCTAACTTGAGGTCTCTTTTACATCCTTATAACAAAACTTCTTTCTAAAATTCCAAAAACAGTTTTTCTTTGAAAGTTAACAACCTCATTTTCTGAGAGTCACTTTTCCTCCCCTGTGAATAGAAACATAAATCCATAATCCAAAATCATGAGAGTTCTCATGTTGATTCTGGAGTCAGGCAGACTAGAGAAAGCACAGTAGGAATAAAAACATCTTGCTAGTGTTTTAGGAATTACGTCTGTACTCCACTTCTTTTTAATAGCACATTCATGTTTATGTGTCATGTATTATGTAACAATACAAAATTCCATTGGTTTGACAGGATGTTTCAATAGCTGTTTCACTTGGTATCAAGCCTGATGATCTGAGTTTGAGCCCCACTCACATGGTAGAAAGAGAAATACAAATCCGTTATTGTCCTTTGATTTATATACACACACACTGTGTCATGTCCAAACCATTGAAAATAAGTAAAATATTTTAATCAAAAATAGCATGTCATTAACATTCTTATTTGCAGGAACCTTGTATGCTGTCACATTTAGGATTTGATCTTTTCTCTTCAGGAACTTGACCTTTAAACTGTGTACTGCGTTTCACAATAGACATATCAGAGCTGATAGGCTTAAAGACTGGCAAGAGTAGACAGTGCTTGGTGATGATGCTCTTTCTTTGACCCTTCCATTGTGCCAATTTGATGTTTCAAATCTGAAAAATAAAAACATTTTGAAAAAAAAAAAAAAAAAACTCGAAGTCATAGTGTTCATCTGAGTTGCTTATTTTTTTTTCAGAGTTCTGTCATTCTGAGAAAATTAGAGACACAAACTTTACCAAACTGTCAGTTCAAATGAAATAAGCATTCTAGATAAATGGGAGCTGAAATAGAGTTTGCTGGTAAATAGAAGTTTCTTGGAAAGCATCATTTAATTGCTTACATGGCATTCCTTGTGTGTAAGACTGGAGGAACAGTGAGAATGGTATGTGCCTGGGAAGAAAAACAGGGCAGCTCTGTCTGGATGTGGGAGCATCAGCTTGTTGCCTGCAGCTTCCAAGGACCTTCTCTGGTAGCTCAGTAAGTGCATGGGGTGGCAAAGTGTTGTAAGTCATGGTTGTCACATTTCAGTTTCACTCTTAAAATGTGTAATTTGAGTGAACAAATGCCCAAACTCTTTCCATGTGCAAAGAGCACAAACTCCCATGTTTCTTGGATCTAGAAAAAAATCATCCTGAGTGAGGTAACCCAGACTCAGAAAGACAAATATGGTATGTACTCACTCATAGGAGGATACTAGATGTGAAACAAGGATGACTGGACTGCTACTCACATCACCAGTGAGGCTACCTGGAAAACAGGACCCCAAGAAAGACACGAGGATCGCCCAATGATGGAGAAATGGCTGAGATCTACATAAACAACCTGGACATGAGTGGGAACAATGAAGGGCGAGGGTCAAGGGAAAGAGAGCGGGAGATCCCAGCTGGATCAAGCACAGAGAGGGAGAACAGGGAATAGGAGACCATGGTAAATGAAGACCACATGAGAATAGGAAGAAACAAAGTGCTAAAGAGACCCACAGAAATCCACAAAGATACCCCCACAAAAGACTGCTGGCAATGGCCGAGAGACAACCAGGACTGACCCACTCTGGTGATGGGATGGCCAAACACTCTAAGAGTTGTGCCAGAAACCCCATCCAAGGACTGAGGAATCTGGATGCAGACATCCAAGGCTAGGCCCCGGGTGGAGGGCCAGGAGTCTAATTAGCAAGAAAGAGGAGGGTTTATATGATCGAGAATTGTTGAAACCAAGGCTGGATAAAGCACAGGGACAAATAGCCAAACGAATGGAAACACATGAACTATGAACCAAAGGCTGAGGGGCCCCCAACTGGATCAGGCCCTCTGAATAAGTGAGAGAGCTGATTGGCTTGATCTGTTTGGGAGGCATCTAGGCAGTGGTACCAGGTCCTGGGCTTATTGCATGAGTTAGCTGTTTGAAACCTGGGACTTATGCAGGGACGCTTGGCTCAATCTGGGAGGAGGGGACTGGACCTGCCTGGACTGAGTCTATCAGGTCAATCTCAGTCCTCAGGGGAGCCTTGCTCTGGAGGAGGTGGGAATAGGGGGTGGGTTGGGGGAAAGGGAGGGCGGCAGGAAGGGAGAGAACAAGGGAATCTGTGGCTATTATGTAGAACTGAATAGTATTTTAAAATAATAAAAAAAATTTAAAAAATTTTTTTCATTCATTTTAACACACCAATCAAAGATCCCCCTCTTCCCTCTTCTCACCCCCCAGCCTCCCCCTCCAAACCTACCCCCCACTCCTCCTCCCCACAAAAAGGCAAGGGCCTCCCATGGTGAGGCACATCCAATAGAGGCAAATCCAAGCCCTTCCCCCTGCCTCAAGGCTGCACAAGCTGTCCCATTATAGGTGGTGGGCTCCAAAAAGCCTCCTCATGCACCAGGAGTGGATTCTGATCCAACTGCCAGGAGGTCCCCCATGCAGATCAATCTACACAACTGTCTTGCCATGTAGTGGGCCTAGTTTAGTCCCCCGCAAGCTCCACAGCCATTGATTAAACTTTCATAAGTTACCACTAATGTTGGTTTGGTCATCTCTGCAGGTTTCTAATTCATGATCCTGATGCAATTGCTCATAGAATCCCTCTTCTCTCTCTTTGACTGGACTTCTGGAGCTCTGGTGGTATTTGGTTGTAGATCTCTGCATCTGCTTCCATCAGTCTTTGGAGAAAAGCTCTGTGATGACAGTTAGGGTATTCGCCGGTCTGATCACTGGGGTCAGCCAGTGCAATTAAGGCATCTTCTTCACATTTTCTAGTAGCCCAGACTGGCATCATCCTTGGGGATTCCTGGCAACTTCCCTAGCACCGGGTTTCTCTATCCCCATGATGTCTCCTTCTATTATGGTATCTCTTTCATTGCTCTCCCAATCCATCCCTGTTCCAGCTCGACTATCCTTTTCCCTTATTTTCTCATCCCCTATTCCTTACCCTCCATTGCCCATCCCTCATCCCCAGTTTACTCTTGGAAATCTCACCTATTTTCCCTTCTCAGGGCAATCCATTCGTCCCTCTTTGGGTCTTCCTTATTATCTAGCTTCTCTGGAGTTATGGGTTTTTGTCTGGTTATCCTTTGCTTTACATCTAGTATCCACTTATGAGTGAGTACATACCAGGTTTGTCCTTCTGAGTTTGGGGTACCTCACTCAGGATGATATTTTCTAGTTCCATCCATCGTGTGTATCTGCAGGTATGTGACTCTTATCTCCTTGGTGGGAAGTAGGGAATTTTTGGGTTGTGTGAGTCAATTAAGTAGCAGTACTTTATAATACCAGTAGAAGAAATCACTTTTGAAGGAACTGATTGGGAAGCAGCCTTGCTATTTAATCTAATGCTTGTTACATAATAAATAGATAATTAATTTCAACTGTTAAGTGTCTCCAAAGAGTCTATCAAAACCAAGCTCAGATGTTGGAGTATAGTAGGTAGGAAAAACAAACAAACAAAAAAACAAAACAAAACAAAAACCTGTACAATGAGAAATTTTCCTATTTGGAGAGGCAATAATTAAAAAAATATTTCTGGCTTTTCTTCTTCCCTTACCTTGCTTAGTGAAAACTATTTTGTCTAATTGATATAATGACAAGGCACTATGGTTCCATGCCTTGGAGTATTAGTGACTACTGGGTAAGTGTGTTGGAAACACAATCTTATCATCACTGGCAGTAGGCAAGGGACTAGCAGAGGGTAGTGTACCTAACTCATACCTCAGATTCAGAGCATCAGCAGAAAGGCTGCTGCCTTACTGCCTTCATCCAGACTCCTGTATCTCTCCCTGAATTGAGTCTGAACTTGTAGGAAGAACGCTAAGTGATTTATTGGTTTCCTTATCCCTCAGCTTCAATGTCATAAATATATTTTTCCAGTAGACATATTAAGAGATTATCAGGGAACTCTCTGCTGCCTATGAAAGCTGAGCTGCTACAATGAATGCAGTCAGCCATTTATACACTGCAGGAATTAGGGGGCAGAGTGATCGGAGCTGCTGGCTGTACTGGATGCAGGATCAGTGGGGAGAGCTCAATAAATCTCCCCTTCTCACAGGATAGTGAGAGCTATTGATCGCCAGTGGCTCCATTAGCTCTGTATGACTTCACCGAAATTAAAATCTTTAAGGCTTGATCCTCCCCTCAGATAGCTATATGTACACAGGGCCTAATCTAACCTTATACAAAGTAGTGAGAGTTCTTTTTTTTCCCCCTTTCCCCTCCCTCACCCGCCACCATGATATTGGAGAGGAGCAGGCTGCTTCCTGCAGAATTTTAACAGGCCTCTGCTTAAAGTTGTATCTCTGACCTTTATGAAATTAAAGAAGAGCATTGCTTGTAAGACATAACATCACTTCCATGCTGGTGAGTCCTTTTGTACATGTCAGTAATTTTCCCATGGAAGATGACCCTTCACAAAACTACCTCCAAAACTCATCAAGATTCAACTGAAATGTCAAAATCAGGTACATCAGATCTTAGTAAGTATGATAGACTAAGGCAGAAAGATGCAATTAGATATTTTATCACCCATACACACACACACACACACACACA